>NW_027141414.1:2301786-2618573 GCF_036365525.1 Heterodontus francisci
TTTTATTTTGATCGGGTTTAGATGTTAAATGTATTAAACTCACCTCTTTCATGTTTAAACGCAAGAAAACCTTTCCGATTGGTTCCTTCACTATCACACCAAAGGTAAAAAGTAAAACATCACAAAAATGGTAAATACATTCACGGTTAAAAAAAAGACCAAACACTATTGCGGTCAATTAAGAGGAAGGACTGTGACCCCTCCTCACCTGGCTGTAACAATATGAAGGGTTGGAGATGGAGTTAATATGGGGGTGAACTGAGCTCAGCATTAAAGATACCAGAGGCTGTAAACTTCCTGGTTCACCCTCAGCGAGGGGATTGCTGATCGTGGAGAGCGAATAGAGTTTGTAACAGAAAGTGAAGACAATGGATTCAGTCTTCTCACGATTTAAATGACAAGAACACTAATTCAGTGAAATATGGTTTATGAATCCATTAGTTGGATACAGGGACTTACCGGGGACAGCAATAATAGTGAGGCTGGGATAGTAAATTGTTTGAATCATCTTCAGTGCATAACAGATCCGCCGAACTAATGTTAGCCAAGTATAATCTGCAGTAACTAAACCAAACCAAAATGAGAAACTCCTGCTGTCCATTGCTGGAACATTCCAATCTATTGTTCTCAGATTCTGACCCATTGTTGTAACATTCCAATCTATTGTTCTCAGATTCTGACCCATTGTTGTAACATTCCAATCTATTGTTCTCAGATTCTGACCCATTGTTGTAACATTCCAGTCTAATGTTCTCAGATTCTGACCCATTGTTGTAACGTTCCAATCTACTGCCCACAGATTCTGATCTATCCTCTCCCTCTCTCTGGAGCTGCTGATCCCTGTAAGTGCCGGGTTTGATGCTTCAGCTGACACTATGGGTAAGACATTAAATGAAGATCCTTATTAATAGAAGAGGGGAACCCTCCAGTGACACAATTAGTTTCCAAAGAGACTGACATTAATTACAGTCACTGAACAAACAGGTTGAGTTAACCCCTTTCAATCCAGTACTTTTGTACCACAATAAAGTGGAACATTCAGCTGGTCTGGATGGGATGTGTGAGGGTTGCTGAAGGAAGGAATGGTGGACTTAGCAAAGGCACTGGCCAGAAGTGTTGTAAATGTTGCATCCTCTTTTGAAAAGGAGAGATTAGATAAACGAGTGCTCATACTGACATATAGATAAATATATAAATGACATAGACTTAGAGTAAAACAAAAACATAATTTCAACTCTTGCAGATGACATGTAAATCATAAATGCTGTCATTAGTGTGGTAGACAGTAGCAGTATTAAGGAGGACATGGACAGTCTGGTGGTGACATGAGAATACACAAGGTGACTGAAATCTAACCCATAAAATTGGGGAAGTGGTTATTTTGTGAGGGATAATAAGGGGAGTGAATAGAAACTGAACTGCACCATTTAATGGATGGTACAGGAGCACAGAGTCTGGGCGTGTATGTACAGACATCTTCAATGGTGGCTGGACAAGTGGTGAAGGATTTAAAAAGGCATAGGGGATCGTTAGCTTTAGAACTAGAAGCAAAGAATTAAAAAATAACAACACAAGAACATTCTGTGAAGACTAGATAAATGACTGTTTCAGCCTCAGCTGGAATATTGTGTCCCATTCTGGACACCACACTTTTTGAAGGATTCCAAGGCCTTGGAGATGGTGCTCGATGATATACTAGAATTGTAACAGGGATGAGGGACTTCAGTTATGTGGAGAGAAGCTGGGATTATTCTCCTTCGAGCAGAGAGGATAAAAGGGAGATTTAATCGATAGGCACAAAATGATGATGTGTGTTTCTCGAATAAATAAGGAGAATCTGGTTTCACTGGATGAAGGGTCAGTAACCAGTTTAATGTTGATTAACAAACAAACAGAGGAGAGATGAGATTTTCTTTTCTTCACACAGCGAGTGTTTATGATTTGGAATTCACTTCCTCAAAGGGTTGTGGAAGCAGATTTAACAGAAACTTTCAGTCAGGAATTGGATCAATACTAACAGGGTGATTTACTGGACCGGGAAAAAAGAACAGGGGAGAGGAATCATTGGGAAATCTCCTTCAAAGAGCTGGAACTGGTACGATTTGTGAAATAGTCTCCTCCTGTGCTGTGTGATTCTCTGACTGTCTGATAACAGAAACCATTGAGTACGTATTCCATGCGTACAATTGATAATCCAGCATCTTTTAAGATAGAGATTATTTGTTACTTGTTTTCTGATGAAGACAACAGCAGAAAGGCAAACACAAGGGGCTGGTGAGGTAAATTGTGTTGACAATTTGTTTATCGGATTATGACGTCTCTTTCTGATCACAGACCTCGCCTGGTTTCAATCAGTCAATTACAAACACATTGATTTTATTCCTATTTTATTTCCTGTCTATTTGTTCTCAGGATATGGGTGATACTGACAAGGCCAGCATTACTTCCCCATCACTTGTTCCCATGAGAAAATGGTGGGCCTTCATCCTGAACAACAGCAGTCCGTGTGGTGAAGGTGTTCCCTCAAACAAACTAACATTTAGTATTTTGAGGAGGCAGCTTCATTTCTGAGTAGTTCGGAATGAGTTGGGTCAGAAAGCTAGGATGAGAATTTTAAAATCGAGGCTTTACTGGATCAGGAACCAACGTAGGTCAGTGAGCACAGGAGTGATGGTTGAACGGGACTCGGTGTAAAGGCCTGTTACCCGACTCGAACCCGATGGGACCCGATGAGATGTGTCGGGCCACTCTTCCGAACTCGACCTTTGTGCTTGGGTAGGGTCGGGTCGGTCTCGGGGGGAAAATGGAGGGACCTGGGCCGGGTCGGGCTCGGGTCCCATGTGCTTCCGTCGGATTCAGGTCGGGTTTTTGTTCGTGACTTGAGCAGGCCTTGAACTTGGTGCGAGTTTGTAAAGGAGTTTTATTTGTGCTGAAGTTTATGGCAGGGGCAGCACAGCTTAGATACAGAATAACGCTGCCTCTAAACTGTTAAGTTAAACACTCCCAGGACAGGTACAGGACGGGGTTAGATACAGAATAAAGCTTCCTCTACACAGTGCCCATCAAACACTCCCAGGATAGGCACAGCACAGGGTTGGCTGCTGTCTAATTGGAGTGTTGACTGCTGATTGCAGCAACGAGCCTCAACTGAGAGTGCTGGTGGCAGTTAGAGGTTGCAGAGGTGGAGAGAGGAGCTGGACCGAGCAAGGGAGAGCAGTTACAATCAAGCAGAGGGAAAACTTCAACAACAATCGCCATTAATGCGAAGAAAGAGACATTCTTTTTTGTTGGAAACAAGGCTTTCTCTGGAGGTGGGTGCTGAACACCAGTAATTTACTTTGGACTGTTGTGGGAAGAACAAGTGGCCAGAACAACAAGGGGTGGGGCTGCCAATTCAACAGGAATTTGTACTGCTGCAACAAACACACAGGGAAGCTCCCTCCCCACCCCAATTTCCCAGCATAGGTCAGCTTAAGCTGCCCAGCTAAACAGACGGAAGGGGATAATAGTGCCTGGGCAGCTTCAGCTGACCCAGGTGAAGACGCCTCCCCAAACCAGAAGACCAGAAGAACGGAAGACCAAGTGCAAAGACTGTTTTAAATGTGCTGTGAGCACCACCTCCAGAAAGCAAGCCATCCCTTACATCCTATCTTTACTTCTCCTCTATTCCCTCAGCCTTTCCCCTAACCTGTTGTTTGTTTGTTTGTTTTTAATACATATTCAATATTTTCTGCTAATCTCTGATATTTGGTGTGCAAACGCACAATTCGGGGTGGGTCTAGCTCTTAGACCCATGGCAAGCCCTTCATCACCGGTGGCGGGGCCCTCTTCTGCCTGTGCAGCTGCAGCCTCTCTGGCTGCCCACGTGGCCCCATCACCCTTGAAATTGATAACATCCAGCAATGGGGTGAAGAGATATCCCCACCCCAACATGTCCATTGAGCCCTGCGTAAAGGCAATGGCCGAGCTGGTCGGTCCCTCGGCCATTGTTGCAGCCTCAAAGATGTCTGGGAAGGCTGTGTTTGTTTTGAAGACAGAGCCGGTGGTGTACCTGGCACTGAGTAAAGGGCTCACTGTGGGGGGACCTTCCTGCCGGTGGACCCTCTGGGGATCACTGCGCAGCGGATAATGCTATCCAATGTCCCACCCTTCATTTCCAGTGAGCTCCTCCTCCCCCACCTGCACCATCTGGGGGAGATGAGGTCGGGGATCACCCCAGTCCGGCTTGGGCTTCTGGAACACAGCCTTCAACATGTCTTTTCCTTCCACCGCCAGTTATTTATGCAGCTGGCACGGGAGGTGGTCTCGGAGGGCCAATTTAATGTAGAGTTGCAAGGGACGGCCGACAACGTCTTTTGGACCTCGGATGGGGCGCGGTGCCACGGCTGCAAGAGAGAGGGGCATGTTCGTAAGGCTGTATTTTCACGGCCTCTAGCAGGGAGGGGAGTACCCGTCCGAATGGAAGGAAGATGCGGAGGAAAATAAAACATCAAGAGGTGCGTCCCCTGGACACATTGAAACAACCCGAGCCTGAGCTCAGCCCAAAGCCCGTTCTCACGGACCCCACCTGTCCCAGGGCTGGGCTCAGGCCCAGGTTGACTGAAAAAAAGGATTGTGGCGAGGCAGAGGCCTCTGATGACATGGAGGTCTCTGAGCCTCTGTGCCCTAGAGGGAAAAAGAGGAGAAGGCACCCCTCCACAGAGGTAACGAGGGGCCCTGAGGCGCAGGGCCCATCTGTTGGAGGGGAGCTGACACCTGTTTCGGGTCCCCAGGTTTCCCCTACCACCACCACCAAGGCTACAAAGTCCGGGCAGGAGCTCCCTATTCCGCAGGAAAGAGGGGAGCCGAAGACCCCGGTACATGAGGCCCTCCTGAAGGCGTAAGTGGGACCCTGCTTGTGCTGGGGGAGCCTGAGGACGCCGCCTATTTGCCACTGCACTGGGTCGGGTGCCCTGAGTGGAGGGGAGGGCGAGGCCCCAAAGGGTCGGCCCTCCGAGCCAGAGTCCACCACCAACCAGGAGACACCCGACCCGGTTATATCCGAGAATGCTACCCCATCCGCTGGGCCTGTGGGTGCTGGCGGAGCAGGAGATCGCCTCCTCTCTCCACCTCCGGTCA
The DNA here is from genome assembly GCF_036365525.1 of Heterodontus francisci. Taxonomy (NCBI): domain Eukaryota; kingdom Metazoa; phylum Chordata; class Chondrichthyes; order Heterodontiformes; family Heterodontidae; genus Heterodontus; species Heterodontus francisci. Next base: position 2,306,905 of record NW_027141414.1, read on the forward strand.
CGGCTCCGGCTGGATTTCCGGAGTCGGGAACTTCCGTCTCCCCTGGACCGCTCATTGGCCTCGGGGTGGAGGTGGAGGGGGCGTCCTGAACCGCTGGCGCCCACAAGCTCTAGTTTCACAGTAGAACCCAGAGAGGACTCCTCCACCATCGATCCTGGGGGTGGGTTTGTGACGGAGGCGGGGCCAGCTGGCGCGGCCGGGACGTCCGCCCCACAGTGTGTGGTGGATGTGTCGGCCGCTGGTGGTGACAACCCGGAAGAGGATGGGAATTATGTGTGGGGCACGGAGGATGACCTTGATTCCATCACCAGTGAGTTGGTGGAGTCCCTCGTGCCTCCCACCGAATCTCCTCTCACTGCAGGGCCTGCTGGTTCTTACTTATTACAGTGTGTTGTTCCCTCCGGATCCGTCCAGCGACATGTTTTGTGGGAGGACCTGCCGCAGGTCAGCCCGGAGGGCGCCGAATGGTTGGAGGCTCCGCTCACTTTGGTGGAGCTGACCTGCGCCCTCCATCAGCTCTCGAGGGGCAAAACCCGAGGGCTGGATGAGTTGACCGTGGAGTACCTCAGGGCGTTCTGGGACGTCCTGGGGAAAAGCCTGGTGACCGGGCCGATGCCCCTCTCGTTGCACAGGGCAGTCATCGTTCTCCTGCCGAAGAGGGGTGATCTCCACCTGCTTAAAAACTGGTGTTCCGTCTCCCTCCTCAGCACGGATTATAAGATCTTTGCCCGGGCTATGTCTACCCGCCTGGGCTCCGTGCTGGCCCTCATGATGCACCCCGACCAGTCATACACGGTCCCGGGCCGGTCCATCCAGGACAACATCCACCTGGTCCGGGACCTGATCCATCTTTCCCAGAGGACTGGTCAGTCAGTCGCCTTTCTCTAACCTCGACCAGGAGAAGGCGTTTGACAAGGTGGATCACGAATACCTTTTCGGGACTCTGCGCGCTTTCGGACTCGGGCCGCATTTCGTGGCCCGGGTCCGACATTTATAAGCCGCCGCAGAGTGTCTAGTCAAGGTTAACGGGTCCTTGACTGCGCCCCTTCGCTTTGGGAGCGGAGTGCATCAGGGATGCCCCATGTCCGGCCAATTGTACACCATCTGTGTGGAGCCCTTCCTGTGCCTAGTTCACAGGAGGTTGAGTGGATTGGCTCTGCGTGAGCTGGCCATGTGGTTTGTCCTCTCGGCTTACGCCGACAACGTGCTCCTCGTGGTCACGGATCCTGTTGACTTGTGGAGGATGCACGACTGACAGCAGACCTTTTCTGCAGCATCCTCTGCGAAGATCAATTGGGAGAAATGTTCCATTCTCCTGGTGGGTCAGTGGTGGGTGGACTCCCTGCCGGAGGAGATGACACCTTTTGCGTGGAGCACCATGCACCTCCTCTATCTGGAAATCCACCTTAGCCCTGCTGAGGAAGCCTGGCTGGCAAACTGTCAGGAGTTGGAGGCGAAAGTCACCACTCGGCTGGGGCCCTGGACAGGACTGCTCCGAGTGCTTTCCTACAGGGGCCGAGCGCTGTTGATAAACCAACTTGTGGCCTCCATGCTGTGGTGCCGGTTGGTCACTTTGGCCCCGCCCCCTGCATTAGCAACCAAGATCCAGAAGAAACTCGTCGATTTCTTCTGGGGCAACAGGAAACACTGGGTCTCTGCCGCGGTCCTGAGTCTCCCGATCGAGGAGGGCAGCCAGTCACTGGTGTGCGTCCGCACCCAGGCTGCGACTCTCCGCCTTCGGACCCTGCAGAGATACCTGTACGTCGAGCGTCCTCCCAGATGGTGGTTGCTGGCGACATATTTTTTTCCGCCAGTGTCACTGCCTTCAAGATGACACGCAGCTCCCAGTGGAGTCCGTTAGCCGCGCCTCTCTGAGGGAGTTGCCTGTCTTTTACCGGGATCTAATCCGGTTCTAGAACATGGTCACCTCCAGTCAAGGTGCTCCCCCGCCGACTGAGGAGAGCGACTCGGCTGTCCGGGCGGCCTACTCCAGTGCCGGACCAGTGTGTAGAGGAGTAGCCCCTGGGATGCCCTTCACTGTGGGTGGCGATGGGGCTCGGGAGAGTGGAGCGCTCCCGGCCGAGCTGACCTCCGCTCGGCCGGAACTGCTCATCGGACCCAGGCCCCGAAACCCTCCTCGGGAGCCGGGGCCACACAACCCGAGCTGCCTCTCGGAAATGCCTTCCATGCCATTCCAGTCGGCGCGGAGGGGTTTCTTGCACGGGCTGCTCCTGCACACTTTCCACTTCCTCGCCTTTGTCAGCCGGCCGGACATACCCTGGCGGTCCGCGTTGCCATCTGGCGGCGAGGGGAAACCCCGATGGCGGTCTCTCACGCGGGAGTCTTCCCCCTTCACATCGGGGACCTGGGGTGGAAGGTGTTGCACAGGGCAATCCCGTGCAACAGACTTTTAAGTAGGTTCACAGACTCCCAGGCGACCTGTACTTTCTGCAGCCTGGACGAGTCCGTGTTCCACATTATACCGAGTGTGTGAGGTTGCAGCCTCTCTTTGAGTATCTGAAGGGGCTGCTCCTCAAGTTCTGGCTGCACTTCTGTCCTACACTCCTGATCTTTGGGAACACGGAGCGGAGGGGCTTGGGCCGGGAGGAGGATCTCCTCGTCAGTCTGCTCCTGGGCCTGGCCAAGGTGGCAATTCACAGGTCCAGGCTGCGGGCCGTCGGGGGGTCCGTCCTCCCCGATTGCCTACCCCTCTTCCACGGTTACATTCGCGCCCGGGTGTCCCTGGAGAAGCAGCATGCGATGTCCGCTGGTACGGTTGAGGCCTTCCATGACCCGTGGTCACCGCAGGGACTGGAGTGCATCATCGACGCCGAGAATGGCATTTTAATTTGAGTTTTTGGTTTATTTAATCTATTCTTAATAAAGTTATTTTAAAAATTTAAATATGCATATAAAGCCGGCCTGAGGAATAAAGGCCCCCTCGACATATAATATATAAAAGGGTGGGGGGGCGGAAACGGGGTTAGATATAGAGTTAATCTCCCTCTGCACTGTCCGCATCAAACACATACAGTGCAGGGATGGCACGTGTTTACAAAAAAGCAAATTACAATCTATCTATGCTATCGATGTTCCAAGGATAGTTTGGAGAAGCTGGAGTTGTTCTCCCTGGAGTAAAGGAGATTGAGAGAGATTTGATAGAGGTGTACAAGATTATGATAGGCTTAGATAAGATAGACAAGGAAAAACTGTTCCCATTAACTGATGAAACAAAGCCTAGGGGACACAGATGGAAGGTTTTGGGTAAGAGATACAGGGGGAATATGAGAAAGAACTTTTTTACACAGTGAATGGTAATGAGCTGGAACTCACTGCCCATGAGGGTGGTGGAAGATAAGACAATCAATGATTTCAAAAGGAAACTGGATGGGCACCTGAAGGAAATGAAATTGCAGGGATAGGGGGATTGAGCGGGGGAGTGGGAATGAATGGATTGTTTTACATTGAGCTGGCATGGAGGGGTAGAATGGCTTCCTTTTATGTCGGAAATGACTTTATGACTACATCGATTTCTACGTCTCTATGTTGGATACAGCACCTGCTCCCACCTGCAAAGATCCAGATACATAGAAGTTCAATGAAACTGTGACCTTATCAGCCACTGAAAGCTCCGTCCTCACCCTGGTGTCAGGCTCCAGGTCGTCTTACAGGCGGTGACACAGCTCTGTGATCATAACCTTATTGAATCAGAGTCACCTCACACACTGCTCCTGGGTTAAGCGTAGGTAGGAAAAGTGCTCTTGGAAAACACGGGGTGGGTAGGACAGAGCCCCCTCCTCCTCCCTCTTTACAGAGCTTCCTCTCTCTGCAGCCTCTGCTCCATTTGTTGGTCATGTGACAGACCCAGAAACACTTTAACTACAGTCCACATACCTCGTCCAGAGTTGGGGCACAAAATCCTCTGTCCTCCCTGAATGTCTGCAGCAGCTCACAACACAACCTCCAGAAAACCATCCACAGAACCTCCACTAACTTTACAATAGCAGAAGTAAGTCAAAAAACCCTCACCTTTAAGTTGGATGCCTGGTCCTTTTAAATAACACCAGAGGGGGTCCTTCGTGCTGCTGAATGTATGTTCAGCTGAGAGTGACTGACACAGGCAGTCAGTGGACATGCACAGATCAAGTTTCAAAGACGGACATCAAAGCTGTCGGAATGGCAGATTGACGTCAACTCAAACCCTTCCTCACACTGACAGCACATGCACAGTATACCCAGGCTAGTTCCCTGCCCAGCATGGGGCACTGTGCAGGCCACACTAGAAGTGGCCGGCAGTTCAGTTCACATCATTTTACAGATCCAGGTTTCCATACCGTTGGCACCAGTGCCGTCATCGAGTGAAAATCACAGCAGGGGAAGATATAGAGTGAAAACAGCTCACTTCTGAAAGGGAATTGGAAAAAGACTTGAAGGCATAAGATTTACAAGAATATGTGACATGGAAGGGAAATGGGACTAATTGGAGGGGTGAGTCCATGGACTGATTCAAACACAAGAATGAGAATATTAAAATTAAGGTGCTGCCAGACCAGGAGCTAATGTAGATCAGTGAGCACAGGGGTAATGGGTGATCGGGATTTGGTGTGAGTTAGGATGTTGGCAGCAGAGATCAGGATGGGCTGTGGTTTATGGAGGTTGATAACTGGGAGAGTGACCAGGATAGAATTGGAATAGTTAAGTGTGGATTTAACAACGGCACAGATGAGGGATTATTAGCAGATGGGCAGAGGTGGTGATGGGTGATATTACAGAGGTTTTAGTAGGTAGGGTTGGTGATCGGCGGAATATGGCAATGAACTCAGCTCAGGTAGAAATATAGAGGTTCCAAACGTGTTTCAGCCTCAGACATTGGGTAGGAAGGGGAATGCGGAAAGTGGATGCAGAGTGGAATGTGAGATAGAGACTGAAGACTGTGGCTTAAGTCTTCCCAAGATTTACATGACAAGAACACTAAATCAGTGAAATATGATTTATAGATCTAATAGTTGGATACAGAGACTTACCAGGGACACCAGGAATAGCAGGATGGCATAGTAAATCGTTTGAATCATCTTCAGAGCATAACAGATCCGCAAATCTAATGTTATTCCAAAATAATAAGCAGTAACGAGGCTGAACCAAGAGGAGAAACTCCTGCTGTCCATTGTTTTAACATTCCAATCTACTGTCCTCAGATTCTGACCCACTGTTGTAACATTCCAATCTATAGTTCTCAGATTCTGACCAATTGTTGTAATATTCCAATCTATTGTTCTCAGATTCTGACCCATTGTTGTAATATTCCAATCTATTGTTCTCAGATTCTGACCCATTGTTGTAATATTCCTATCTATTGTTCTCAGATTCTGACCCATTACTGTAATATTCCAATCTATTGTTCTCAGATTCTGACCCATTGTTGTAATATTCCAATCTATTGTTCTCAGATTCTGCTCTCTCGTCTCTCACTCTCTGGAGCCGCTGATCTCTGTAAGTGCTGGGGGTGATGCTCCAACTGACACTATGAGCCAGCACATTGGAAGGAGTCCCTTCTTAATAGAAGAGGAAAAACCCTTAAGTGACACAATTAGGGTCCTTGAGGACTGACGTTAATTACAGTCAATGACCAAACAGGTCCAGTTAACACCTTTCGATCCAACACTTTTTACACCACAATAGTTTCGAAGATTTACCCAGTCTAGATGGGATATATGAGGTTTGTTGAGGGAAGGAATGTAGGAATAGCAGAGGCACTGGCCAGAAGCTTTCCATCCGACTTTGATCTGGGAGTGATGTCAAAGGACTGGAGGGTTGCAAATGTTACAAGGTGTTTAAATAAGGAGACATTAGATAAACCCTATAACGACTGACCAGTCAGTCTAAAGTCGGTGGTTGGAAATTTCTAGAGGCCGTGACCCAGTACAAAAATATATCATTCTAGGAAAAACATGTGATATTAAATGACAAACAGTACGGACAGGTTAATGGAAAATCAAGTCTGATAATCTTGATCGAGTTAGTTGATGACATAACTGTAAGTGTTTCCTCTTATGTATCTGGACTATCAAAAAGCCTGTGATCAAATGACATTTCATAGACTTGTTATGAAAAATGGAACACATGGATTAATGTGAGAGTGATAGTGTGGATATGATACTGACTCAGGGACAGAAAGCAGAGAGAAGTGGTGAACAGACATTGTTCACACTGGGGAAGGGGGAGTATACAGTGCTGTTTCTCAGGAGTCAGAATTAAAACCAGTGCTGTTCCTGACATATCGATAAATATACAAGTGACATAAACGTATATGTAAAACAACATAATTTAAACTCTTGCAGATGACATGACACTTATAAATAAGGGAGGCAAAGCGGCAGACCACAGAAATACCCAATCTCACAGATTTTGTTTATTTTTAATTTATTCTGGACTCTAATCCGAATAGAAATTTAGTTCTCACTCTATAATTTATTTCTGTGTGATTTACTTTTCTGTGTGTGTGTGTGTGTGTGTGTGTGTGTGTGTGTGTGTGTGTGTGTGCATGAATGTGTGTGCATGAATGTGTGTGTGTTTATTATTTTATTTAGATTAAGTTGAGATGGTTAAGTATAATAAACTCACCTCTTGATTCTTCTTCTTTTGCCTCCTTATCTCGAGAGACTGGAGGTGGTCAGTGGTGTGTGGAGCAGCGCCTGGAGTGGCTATAAAGGCCAATTCTGGAGTGACAGGCTCTTCCACAGGTGCTGCAGGAAAATTTGATTGTCGGGGCAGTTATACAGTTGGCTTTTCCCTTGCACCTCTGCATTTTTTCCTGCCAACTGCTAAGTTTCTTCGACTCGCTACACTTTAGCCCCGTCTTTCTGGCTGTCCACCAGCTCTGGCGAACGCTGGCAACTGACTCCCACGACTTATGATCAAGATCACAGGATTTCATATCGCGTTTGCAGACGTCTTTAAAGCGGAGTCATGGACGGCCGATGGGTCTGATACCAGTGGCGAGCTCGCTGTACAATGTGCCTTTGGGGATCCTGCCATCTGTCATGCGGCTCACATGACCAAGCCATCTCAAGCGCTGCTGACTCAGTAGTGTGTATAAGCTGGGGATGTCGGCCGCCTCGAGGACTTCTGTGTTGGAGATATGGTCCTGCCATCTGCTGCCAAGTATTCTCCGGAGGCAGTGAAGGTGGAATGAATTGAGACGTCGCTCTTGGCTGACATAAGTTCTCCAGGCCTCACTGCCATCGAGCAAGGTACTGAGGATGCAGGCTTGATACACTGGGTCTTTTGTGTTCCGTGTCAGTGCGTCATTTTCCCACACTCTCTTGGCCAGTCTGGACATAGCAGTGGAAGCCTTTCCCATGCGCTTGTTGATTTCTGCATCTGGAGACAGGTTACTGGTGATAGTTGAGCCTAGGTAGGTGAACTCTTGAACCACTTCCAGTGCATAGTCGCTAATATTGATGGATGGAGCATTTCTGACGACCTGCCCCATGATGTTCATTTTCTTGAGGCTGATGGTTCGGCCAAATTCATTGCAGGCAGCGGCAAACCTGTCGATGAGACTCTGCAGGCACTCTTCAGTGTGAGATGTTAAAGCAGCATCGTCAGCAAAGAGGAGTTCCCTGATGAGGACTTTCTGTACTTTGGACTTCGCTCTTAGACAGGCAAGGTTGAACAACCTGCCCCTGATCTTGTGTGGAGGAAAATTCCTTCTTCAGAGGACTTGAACGCATGTTAAAGTAGCAGGGAGAAGAAAATCCCAAAAAGTGTGGGTGCGAGAACACAGCCCTGTTTCACGCCACTCAGGATAGGAAAGGGCTCTGATGAGGAGCCACCATGTTGAATGGTGTGGATTTATGGATTAGAAACTGGACTGAAATAACGATATTCGAGCTGCTGTACATAGTTTTAAGATGTTCTTTGCAATTTTTAATTTGCACTATGGGTAGGTAGAGGTTTTTAATCACCATTCTCACTGATGATGTGGTTTTCTGCATCGTATTGTCATGGAATGAGGTGATGTTACTTAGTAGCTTTGGTGGACATCCAATCTTTTCTAGTAGTCTGAAGATACCACGTCTGCTGACGAGGTCAAAGGCTTTGGTGAGATCAATGAAAGCAGTGTAGAGGGGCATCTGTTGTTCACGGCATTTCTCCTGTATCTGACGATGGGAGAACAGCATGTCAACGGTCGATCTCTCTGCACGAAAGCCACATTGTGCCTCAGAGTAGACGCGCTCGGCCAGCTTCTGGAACCTCTTGATTAAACTCAAGAAAACCTGTCTGATTGGTTCTTTCACGATCACAACAAAGGTGAAAGGTAAAATGCTCACTGAGATGGTCAGCATGTCCACTGCTAAAAAAGAATAAGCCCCGCTGCAGTGAAATAAAAGATAGGACAAGAGGAGAGCCTGGGACCCCACCTCACCTGGCTGTAACAGAAATCTGGTTGTTCTAGTGATCATAACGCAACAACAAATGAGAAATTGGAAGTGTCACAGATGCACAGAGTTTTACAGCACAGAAACAATCCCTTCGCCCCACTCTGTCTGTGCCGGCCATCAAGCCTGTCCATTTTAATCCCCTTTTATAGCACTTGGCCCGTAACCTTGTATGCTATGGCATTTCAAGTGCTCATCTAAATACTTCTTAAATGTTGTGAGGGTTCTTGCCTCCACCATCTTTACAGGTATTGTGTTCCAGATTCCAGCCACCATCCGAGTGAAATATTTTTTTTCCTCAAATCTCCTCTGAACCACTTGCCCCTTATCTTAAATCAATGGCCCCCGGTTATTGACACCTCTGCTAAGGGAAAACTTTCTTCTTCTCTACCCTATCTATCCGCCTCATAATTTTTCCTGCCTTCTGTCTCCCTCCATGTTTGAATAAAGGAGTGACATTGGCATAAAAGAGTTACATACAGAGAGAAGTAACTCGGTACAGGTTAAAATCGCTCTCTGTTGAAAAGTTGAGTAATGTAGCTGTATAGTTAGGGATTACTCTCCGTCCAAAAGCTAGGAAACCCGAAGTTTTAAGACCTGTGGCCAATCATTTTTCACTTGAAGCTGAAGACTCAGAAAGAGTTAGAATCACTAATAGATAGAATACTGTTAGCTAAGGTAAAGCTAGCACAGAGAACTAGAATTAGAAATCCAGAGAGAACGAGAAAGAGCAGAGTGAGTGTTAAGTAAGAGTGTCACAGAAGGAGAAGGAGGAAACTGAGTTAAGACGGCTCAATCAACTAGAGGAAGACCCAGTACACCCAGTGAAGGCACAGCTAGTGTGGGAGCTGCCCATAGCTCAGGACCATGTGCTGAGCTCTTAAAGTTACCCCAGTTCATTCTAAAGTTCAATGAGGAGGATGTGGCAGAATTGTTCATCACTTTTGAAAAACTTGCAAAGCAGCTGAAATGGCGGCAGAGAGCTGGACACTGTTTTTATAAGGCAAAGTAACAGGAAAAGCCCATGAGGTTCAGTCACTGTTACCCGATGAAAGTTCATCAGATTATGAAATGAATTAAAGTGCTATCCATGGTGTATATGAGATAGTATCAGAAGAGCACTACGAAAAATTCGGAACACTCCGAAAGTAGCCTGAGCGAACTTACCTCCAGTTTGAAAGAGTTAACCATTTCGGAACATAGGAGCAGGATTTGGCCATTCAGCCCATCTAGACTGCCCCGCCATTCAAAACGATCACGGGTTATCATCTATTTCAATTCCTTTTTACCACACTATCCCCATATCCCTTTATGTCATTTGTATTTAGAAATCTGTCAATCTCTGCTTCAAACATACTGAATGACTGAGCTTCCACAGCCCTCTGGGGTAGAGAATTCCAAAGATTCACATTTTCAATTCAAAATTCTGGAGAATCCAGGCCCAGTTTTCCTAATCTCTTCATAGGACAGTCCTGCCATCCCAGGAACAAGTCTAGTGAATCTTCGTTGCACTCCCCCTATGGCAATAATATACTTCCTAAAGTAAAGGGAGCAAAGCTGCACACAGTACTCCAGGTGTGTTCTCACAAGGTTCCATACAATTGAAGCAAGACTTCACCACTCCTGTATTCAAATTCTCTTGTGATAAAGGTTAACATACCATTAGCCTTCTTAAGTGCTGCTGTCCCTGCATGTCAGCCTTCAGTGACTTATTGACAAGGACACCCAGATCCCTTTGTACATCTACACTTTCTAATGTCTTACCATTCAAGAAATACCCTGCACATCTATTCCACCTTCCAAAGTGGATAACCTCATATTTTCCACATTATATTCCATCTGCTACGTTCTTGCCCTCCCACGAAGTCTGTCCAAATGCCCTTGAAGCCACTTTGCACCTTCCTCACAGCACATACATACCCACATCTTTTTGTATCATCTGCAAACTTGGGAATATTACTCTGGTCCCCACATCTAAATCAATGATACATATTGTGAACAGATGGGGCCCAAGTACTTACCCAAATGTTTCCTTTTTACTTACCCCACTGGTCACAGTCTTCCAAAGCGAGAATATCCCATTTATTCCTACTCTCTGTTTTATGCTTGTTAACCAATCCTTAATCCATGCCAGTATATTACGTCCTATCCCATGTGCTTTAATTTTACTAACCAACCTCCTGTGGGGGACCTTATCAAAAATCCATCTGAAAATCCAAATAGACTACATCCACCGACTCCACTTTATCAATTCTGTTAGTAATATCCTCAAAAAACTACAACAGGTTCATCAAACATGATTTCCCATTCATAAATCCATGTTGACTATGTCCAATCAGATTATCTTTATCCAATTATCCATTTATCACATCCTTTATGATAGATTCTACCATTTTCTCTCTCCTGCCCTTCTTAAATCGTGGGGTGACATTTGCGATCTTCCAATATGCTGGAACCGTTCCAGAAGATGATCACCCATGCACCCACTGTTTCCATAGCTACCTCTGCCAACACTCTGGAATTTAGAATATCAGGTCCTGAGGATTTATCAACCTTCAACCCCATTAATTTCTCCAACACAAACTTCTTACTAATATTAATTTACTTCACTTCCTCATTCCCCCTAATCCCTTGGATCTCTAATTCTGGTATATTTCTTGGATCTTTCTCAGTGAAGACTGACACAAAGTGATCATTTAGCTTCTCTGCGATTTCTCGATTCCCCATTATAAATTGCCCTGACTCTGCCTGGAACGGACACATACATGTCTTACCCAAATGTTTCCTTTTTACGTAACTATAGAAGATTTTACAGTCCGCTTTTATGTTTGCCTCTGACTAGGAGATACGGAAAATCGGGATACAGCCCACATATGTAAACCTCAGAGCGGTGATCCTTCTCGAGGTGTTCAAAAACTCACTCCCGCTCCCATTAAAACCCACACAGAGGCAAAAAAGGTTTGAAGAGCCAGGAAGGTTGCAATTCTGGATGAAGATTTTTTTCCATGTACACAAGGCCTTACCCCCAAAGAGAATGCATTCCCTAGTCACCCCAAAGACCCGGGAATAAAAGGTGGGAGGGTGATAAGAGCCTGAGCAGCCACGGGCAAGGAGGAAAATCTGGACACCCAGGGGCCCACACTCAGGCCAAATAGGACGGTACTGGGAGCAGGAGTAAAGACCAATGATCTGTGTGTTTCCACTGCAGTAAGGCAGGTCACCATCGAGTTGAATGCTGGAAGTGATGGGGAAAACCTGTAGGATTACTCAGGGTCCACCAGAGCAGAGCAGGAAAACGGGCGCTGATGGAAAGCAGAGCAGGTCAGGCTGTGCCTTTAACTGTAACAGTCAGACACAGTAACAATACCACAGAGAGTGCGGGAAAACTTAACAAAATCCTTGAGCGTTACTAGAATTTTGAATCCGAGGGGAAAGTGACCCTATACCCCTTCATTGAGGTTAGCAAGCCCTGATCATACTCAATGATAAAGGTGCCACCCAATCCCTTCTTCTGGGAATAGGCATGACCTTTCTCCGAGACTGCAGTGAATGCTAGATTGTTAGCGAATGGTATTGGAAGACAGTATATGTCCATACCTTTATATTGGGTGCACGTGCAGTGCGACCTATTTTCAGGACCAGCAGCCATGGGGACCTGCTCCTGGGTATTGATCTGGCAGGGAAAAGGTGGCAGCTTCGGCAAAGGTTCTGGAGAGACAACAAGAGATCAGGGACACAGAGCAGTTACAGGGGAAGGTTACCGGCATTCTCCCTGATTCTGTGGTGACTTGGACCATGGCTAAACAATCCCCATCAGAGGCGGCTGAACTGACACTGGAGATGGATGTCCCTACTGTCTGGTTGTCTGAAACCTTCTTTGGGAAGATAGAGAGCACAAAGGATGTGTTAAACAGATCTTACTTAGTTGAGGCTCAACAACTCGACCCAGTGTTAAAATATAGCACAGACTGTCCAAACCAAAACTGAAGCAGAGGGAGTTGCAGAGTGCTACTATTTAAAGAATGAGGTGCTGATGAGGAAGTGGAGACCTCCTCACAGACCTGCGGATGAAGAGTGGACAGTGCTTCACCAGATAGTGGTGCCGCTGAGGTCCCTTAAAGAAATATTAATGGCCCATGAACTTCCAATGACTGGACATGTTGATGTATGAAAATTTAAAGCCCACATAAGGCAACATTTTGACATGGCCACAACTCCACAAAGATGTGGTGGAATTCTGTAAAACTGGTCACACCTGCCATGTTGTGGGGAGGCTCCAACCTGCAATAATACCTTCACCCTAATTCCCATACCAGAATTTGTGGAAGCCTTCTGCAGAATGCTGGTGGATTATGTGGGACACCTGCTGAAAACAAAACGGGATTACCAGTATCTTCTCACCATTATGAATGTGGTGACCCGATTCCCAGAAGCCATTCCTCCGAAGAACTATCTAGGCCAAGGTAGTGGTGGAGGGGCGAACCCGTTTTGGGCAACCTGCTGAGATTCAGATGGATCAGGGCACACATTTTACGTACAGTATTTTAGAAAAGGTCATGGGTATTCTAGACATAACCCAGCTAAAGTCTACCACCCACAGTGACAAGGAGCTTTGGAGCAGTACCACCAGACCCTAAAGACAATGATCAGGCCATACTGCTTTGAGTAACCCCATGACTGGGACAAAGGGATGGCATTTCACCTGTTGGTTACCAGGAACTGATCCAGTGAGTCCACTGACTTTAGTCTCTTTGAATTAGCTTATGGACACGAGGTGAGAGGTCCTCTTAAACTAATAAAGGAGAAGTTTTGGGACACAGGGATGAGTCTTCCATGTTAGACTACATTTCCATGCTCTGGGAGTGGCTCACGACAGCCTGTGCAATTGCTCAAGAACACCTAAAGATCTCCCAGGCAGTTATGAAAAGGTAAGCAGGTAAAAATGCCAAGGCCAAAACATTTCAAGACAGAGACCATGTATTGTTACTATTCCCAATGCAGGGTGAATCCCTGAAATCACGGTTCAGTGGTCCATATCGAGTGGCAAAATGAATAGTCAGGTAAATTATTTAATTGACACCCAGACCAAAGGAAAAAAGCAAAGGCTGTGGAGGGAACAGACAAGTACAGATCTGGCAGACTTCCAGGAGAGAAGGATTGAAAAGGACAGTGAGGACAGGTTAGAGGAGGGCCAGGAGGATTCCCAACTGTAATCCCCTACTCTCCGGTTTGCCAACCCTGAATTGTTAGATAAATTAGACCACACAGTCTCCTTCTTAAATGCAGGTCAATGAGGCAACCTAAAAAGTCAGCTATAAGCATTTACAGAAATATGCAATGACAAAGGAAAGTTCCCAAAAAGTAAAGCCAATAGTGAGGGAGATGTTTCACCGAGTCGAGGTGCCGGAGGAGAGTGCAGTGAAAGATGGACAGCCAGCTGCGAGCCATAAAATCCCAGAGGACATGGGGCCGGTTAGCAAAATGATGCTCCCCATTGTGGAGGGAAAAGGGAAGGGAAAGTACCCTAAAGTAAACAGCACTTGTGTACCTCAACAGAAAGCTAAAAGTAAGGTCAATGTTGATCTACCCACTGAAGAACACAATGATCAGGTCCCAAACACAAAGCTAATCAAACCCAACAATTGCAAAGCCAAAATCAGCAAGAACAAAGGCCCAGAGGAAATCCCAGACACCTCACAGGGTCTAAAAAGACAGTTTGTTACACACTGTCGGTTTAGGGAGAAAGATTATCAAGGTGAAGGAACCTGATAAGTTAAAGATTCATTGCAGGAGAGAAAAAAAAATGCAATCGCTGATGCAATGTCCAGGGTCGATTCCGAAACATAACCATCCCAGACAAAACACCAAAACATTAAATCAGTCCAACTGTAACAGACAATGGCAGCTGCAGTAATTCTAAGATTAATATGTCAGTTTGGGAAGTGATTATTGAGAATGAATGTGTGCTTTCTTCTTTTTATTCCCACAATTCTGCAATGAAATGTTCTTGTTATCACATTTTTCCCCCGTGTGCTGTGGCGATGTCAAGATAACACAATATGCCAAATTATGAAATTTAATTCATCGTTTGGAAACTTACAGTAAACGTTTAATAGAAAAAAAAACTTGCAGCTATCCTTCGAAAAAACTGGCAGCCAAGATGGCCACCGCAATTGGCATCTGAAACACCTTTTCACATTCTAAATCCTACAACAGGAGATACATGTCTGATGAGCCTGGACCCAAATCATTGGCTTGCTCCAGTGATTGAATTACCTTAGATTACATTCATTAACATGGCATACAATGTCATCCTGACACATTGACTTTGAAAGAGCACACTCCTCCAAGAGTAAATACTGGTATCCTGAGCCCTGGACAGATAGAAGTTCCTAACATTGAATCTCATTGTAAGGGTTCAGCGAATGCACTGAGGCAGTCAGGAGACTGTCTATCTCTGTGAAAGCTGAGAGTTTCCCCTGGACAAAAACAGACAAGTCAGTGATTCAAAATGTGCTGAAGCAGAAGGGCTGTGTTCCCCCCACACCCCTCCCTCTCTCTGTGTCTCTCTCTCCAGATAACATCACAAATTTGAAAACCACATGCGACTGTGGGCCCTCCAAGCCTACAGATTGCTACAGACAGAGTAACCAGGGGAAGAAAGCCTGCTACAAGTCTGCCTCAAAGAAATCCCTGAGCCATGTGGACCATGTGACAAACTGCACTTTGACCAGAAAAAGATTTCAAGGTTACAACTTCAGCAGGAAGACCACGGAATAGTCAAACCTCACAGAATGAGATTTGTTTTAAAAATATTTCTTCTGGACTCCAATCCAACCACAAATTTACTTCTCACTCTGTAATCTACTTCTGTGTGATTCTCGTGTGAGTGAGTGCATACATGCGTTCTATTTATTTTAATGATTTTATTTAGATCGGGTTTGTTTTGTTAAGTGTAATAAACTCACCTCTTTCATGTTTAAACTCAAGAGAACCCGTCTAATCGGTCCCTCCACCATCACACCAAAGGTAAAATGTAAAACACTCACTCAGACGTTCAGCATATTCACTGTTTATAAAGGACAAACACTGTTGTGGTCAAATAAAGACGAGCGACTTTGACCCCTCCTCACCTGGCCATAACAATAGGCAGGGTTGGGGATGGAGGGACTATGGGGATGAACTCAGCTCAGCATTAAACAGATACCAGACGTTGTAAACTTCCTGGTTCAGCCTCAGACAACGGCCAGTGAGGGGATGCAGATCATGGACCGGGAATGGAGTTTGTGACAGAAACTGAAGATAATGGTTTCAGTCTTCTCACGATTTAAATGACAAGAACACTAAATCAGTGAAATATGGTTTATGAATCTAATAGTTGGATACAGAGACTTACCAGGGCCACCAATAATAGCGAGGATGGGATAGTAAATAAATTGAATCATCTTCAGAGCATAATAGAGCCGGTATTCTAATGGTATCCAATAATAATCTGCAGTAACCAGGCCAAACCAATCGGATAAACTCCTGTCCATTGTTGTAACATTCCAATCTATTGTTCTCGGATTCTGACACATTGTTGTAACATTCCAATCTATTGTTCAGATTCTGCTCTATCCTCTCCCTCTCACTGCAGCCGCTGATCCCTGTTAGTGCTGGGGTTGATGCTCCCGCTGACACTATAGGATAACACATTGAAAGGAGTCCTTCTTAATAGAAGAGGGAAACCCCCCAGTGACACCATTAAGGTCCATGGAGACTGACATTAATTACAGTCACTGAACAAACAGGTTCAGTTAACACCTTTCAATCCAACACATTTTGTGCCGCAGTAAAGTAGAACATTTATCCAGTCTGGATGGGATGTATGATAGTTACTGAGGGAAGGAATGGTGCAAATAACAGAGGCACTGGACAGAATCTTTCAATCCTCCTTGGATATGGGATTGATGCCAGATGACTGCAGGGTTGTAAATGTTACACTGTTTAAAAAAGTAGAGGTTGGATAAACCCTGTAACTATCAGTCTAACGTTGGTGGTTGGAAACTTCTAGATGTCATAACCCAGCCCAAAAATATATCTTGCTTGCAAAAACATGGGTTAATCAATGACAAGTAGCATGGATAGGTTAATGGAAAATGATTTCTGATAATCTTGATCGAGTTCGTTCAGGACATAACTGTGAGTGTTAATGAGGATAGCGTATTTCATGTAATATACTCATAGAAAGTTTAAGACAGAGAAAGAGGCCGCTTGGCCCATTGTCTGTGCCGGCCGATACATGATCCACCTATTCTAATCCCTCCTTCCAGCATTTGATCCATAGCCCTGAAGATTATGGCACTTGAGGTGAACATCCAGACTCCTTTTGAATGAGTGGAGGGATTCTGCCTCAACTATCCTTACAGGCAGTAAGTTCTAGACCCTCACTAAAAACAGGGGAACCAGGACTGCACCCTGTGGAATGCCAAAGGAAGCAGTCCTCCAGTCACTAAAATACCCGTCAACAATTACAGTTTCACTGACCTGAAACATTATCTTTGCTTCTCCCTCCACATATGCTGCCAGGCCTGCTGAGTATTTCCAGCATTTCTTGCTTTTACTTCAGATTTCCAGCATCTGCAGTATTTGCTTTTATTATAACAATTGCCCTTTGTTTCCTGTCACTGAGCCAATTCTGCATTTTTGGATGAACAAGTTTCTCCTCAATTCCCCGCTAGTCCTTCTACCAAGCACTTTAAGTCACTGCCCCCTATTCACTGATCCCTCTGCTAAGGTGAATAGATGCTTCACCTCCACTCTATCCAGGCCCCACGAAATTATGTCCATTTCAATCAGGTCTCCCTTCAGCCTTCTCTGTTCCAAGTAGAACAACCCCAGCCTATCTAATCTTTCTTCATAGCTGCATTTTTCCAGTCCAGGCAACATCCTCGTAAATCTCCTCTGTACCCTCTTTAGTGAAAGTACGTCCTTTGTGTCATGAGGTGACCAGAACTGCACACAGTACTCAGGTTGTGACCGAACCAATGATTTATATACTTCCAGCATAACCTTCCTGCTCTTGTATTCTATACCTCAGCTAATAAAGGAAAGGAGTCCATATGCCTTCTTAACCATCTTATCGACCTGACCTGCTACCTTCAGGGATCAGTGGACATTGACTCCAAGGTCCCTCACTTCCTCTACACTTCTCAGTATTTTCCTATTAATCGTCTATCCTTTTGCCTTGTTTGACCTCCTCAATTGCATCACCTTAGACTTATCCAGGTTGAATTCCATTTGTCACTTTTCTGCCATCAATATCTTCCTGCAGCCTACAGTTATCCTCCTCGCTATCGACCGCACGACCAATCTGTGTACCATCTGCACAAATCTTGATCATGCCCCCTACATTTACGTTCAAATCGTTAATATATACTGCAAAAAAGCAGGAAGTCCAGTGCTGAGCCCTGTGGAACGTCACTGGAAACAGGCCTCAAGTCAGTGAAACACCCGTCAACAATCACCCTTTGTTTCCTGTCACTGAGACAATTTTGCATCCAGCTTGCTGAATTTCCCTGGATTCCATGGGATTTTATCTTTTTAACTAGTAAGCCACATGGGACCTTGACAAAAGCCTTGTCAAAATCCATGTAGACCATATCAACTGCACTACCCTCATCTATCATCCTTGCTACTTCTTCGAAAAATTCAGTCAACTTGGTCAAACAATATCTTCCCTTATCAAATCCATGCTCAATATCCGTGATTAACCTGTGCCTTTCCAAGTGACACTTTATCCTGTATTTCAGAATAGATTCCAATAATGTGCCCACTACTGAGGTTAGACTGGCTGGCCTGCAATTATTCGGTCTATCCCTTGCTCCCTTTTTAAAGAGGTACAATTTTAACAGTTCACCAATCCTCTGGCACTATACCTGTATCCAGTGCGGACTGGAAAATGATGGTCAGACCCTCTGCCATTTCCTCTCTCACCTCTTTTGACAGCCTGGAATACATTTCATCTGGCCCTGGTGATTTATCAACTTTCAAGGATGCTCATCCCATTAATACTTCCTCTCTCCCTATGTATATCACATCCAATAATTCACACTCCTCCTCCTTAACCACAATATCTGCATCGTCCCCCCCTTTTGTTAAGACAGATCCAAAGTATTCATGAAGAACCATACCAACATGTTCCTCCCCTACTCGTGTATATCCATTTATGTATATAGAATTTCAAAAGGCCTGTAAACAAATAACATTTCATAGACTTGTTATCAGAAATGGAAGACATGGATTAATGTGACAGTGATGGTGTGGATATGACAGTGACTCAGGGACAGAAAGCAGAGAGAAGTGGTGAAAAGTCATTGTTCAGACTGGAGGTGGAGAGGAGTATACAGTACTGTTTCTCAGGGTTTAATTCACTCCTCGTGATATCAAGATATGACAGAAGGCACTGGATACTGCAATGGCTATGAGCCCTGACAATATTCCGGCAATAGTACTGAAGACCTGTGCTCCAGAACTTGCCGCACCACTAGCCAAGCAGTTCCAGTACAGCTACAACACTGGCATCAACCCGGCAACGTGGAAGGTTGCCCAGGTATGTCCTGTAGACAAAAAGCAGGACAAGTCCACCCCAGCCAATTACTCTTAATCATCAGTAAAGTGATGGAAGGTGTCATCAGCAGAGCTACCAAACAGCATTTGCTTAGCAATACCCTGCTCAGTGACGCTCAGTTTAGGTTCTGCTAGAGCCACTCAGCTCCTGATCTCATTACTTCATTATCTCAAACCCTCCGCTGGCTGGAGTCATACCTAGTGCAAAAGGAAGATGGTTGTGGTTGTTGGAGGTCAATCATCTGAGCTCCAGGACATCACTGCAGGAGTTCCTCAGGGTAGTGTCCTAGGCCCAACCATTTTCCGCTGCTTCATCAATGACCTACCTTCAATAATAAGGTCAGAA
Source organism: Heterodontus francisci (assembly GCF_036365525.1). Lineage (NCBI taxonomy): Eukaryota > Metazoa > Chordata > Chondrichthyes > Heterodontiformes > Heterodontidae > Heterodontus > Heterodontus francisci. Next base: position 2,326,300 of record NW_027141414.1, read on the forward strand.
GTGGGGATGTTCGCTGATGATTGCACAATGTTCAGCACCATTCGTGACTCCTCAGATACTGAAGCAGTCCGTGCAGAAATGCAGCAAGACCTGAACAATATCCAGCCTTTGGCTGATAAGTGGCAAGTAACATTTGCGCCACACAAGTGCCAGGCAATGACCATCTCCAACAAGAGAGAATCTAACCATCTCCCCTTGACATTCAATGGCATACCATCGCTGAATCCCCCACTATCAACATTCTGGGGGCTACCATTGACCAGAAACTGAACTGGAGTAGCCATATAAATACCGTGGCTACAAGAGCAGGTCAGAGGCGAGGAATCTTGAGACGAGTAACTCACCTCCTGACTCCCCAAAGCCTGTCCACCATCTATAAGGCACAAGTCAGGAATGTGATGTCAGGAGTACTCTCCACTTGCCTGGATGGGTGCAGCTCTGATGCACAGTGGCAGCAGCATGTACCATCTACAAGATGCACTGCAGCAATGCACCATGGCCCCTTCGACAGCACCTTCCAAACGCACGACCTCTCCCAACTAGAAGGACAAGGGCAGAAAATGCATAAGAAAATCACCACCTTCAAGTTCCCGTTCAAGTAACACACCATCCTGACTTGGAACTATGTCGCCGTTCCTTCACTGTCGCTGGGTCAAAATCCCTTCCAAACAGCACTGTGGGTCTACCTACTCCAAATGGACTGCAGCGGTTGAAGAAGGCAGCTCACCATCACCTTCTCAAGGGCAACAAGGACAATAAATGCTGGCCAAGCCAGTGACACCCAAATCCCATGAATGAATATAAAAAAGAGCCAGGGTGTGGAACTAACTGGTAGATCTTCGAAAGGGCCAGCACTGACATGTTGGACCAAATGGCCTTCTTCAGTGCAATGCTATTCTATGTTTCCATGATTGTTCTTGCCTCTACTTTCCTGATATTCCTATCCTTTAAACAGGCGTTTGATAAAGTACCACATAACAGCCATGTTACCAAGTTAGAAACACATGGGATTAAAGGACCAATGACAGCAGTGGCTCAGTTTGTAGCTCTTCCCCTTTCAGTCACAAGCTTCTAGGATCAAGTGTCATTTGATCGCAAGAAACAAGTAACAGGACTTGATCACAAGAATCAAGGCTGACACTGCAGTGACATTACTGAGGGAGTATTGCACTGTCAGATGTGCCGTCTATCGAATGAAACATTAAACCAACATCTGCCCTCTCAGGTGGATGTTAAAGATATGATCATTATCACATTGCTGCTTGTGGGATCTTGCTGTGCGGAAATCTTCTGCCATCTTTCCTACATTACAATAGTGACTAGGGTTTAATAAGTACTCATTGATTGCAAATCGCTTTGGGACATGCAGTGATCATGAAGGCGCTACATAAATGGAAGTTTTTAATAAATTTACAATGGCAGCCTGCAGGAAATTAGCTAAGTGACAGAAAGCAGAGAGTGGTGGAGAATGGTTGCTGTTCAGTCTGGAGGGAAGTACAGTGGGGTTTACCCAGGGTCACTGTTGGGATCACTGTTGCTGTATGTTAATGCAATGGGATTGTGTTCACAGGGGATAATGTCAAAGTTTTCAGATGGCAGGTAACTCAGAAATGTTAACAAACAGTGATAAGGACAGAAACAGACTTCAGGAAGACAGGGACTGACTGGTAAAATGGGCAGGAACATGGCAGATGTAATTTAACACAGTGAAGTGTGAAGTGAGGCATTTGGGTAGGAAGTATGTGGAGAAGCAATATAAACTTAATGGTACAATTATAAAGTGGGTGCAGGATTGGAGAGACCTGGGCTGTGCACACACAGATCTTTGAAGGTAACATGTAGTGTCCTTGGTGTGTGAGAGAGAGGCACAGAGTAAAAAAAACTCAGGAGGAAATGCTGATCTTTATACATCATTGGATCGATCCCAGCTGGAGAATTGTGTCCAATTCTGATCACCACACTTTGGTAAGGATGTCAAGGACTTAGTGAAGATACTGAGGTGATTTTCTGGAATGGTACAAGGGATCTGAGTACCAGTTACGTGGAGAGATTGGAAAAGCTGGGGTTGCAATGAAGGGTAAGAGGAGATTTAATATAGAATTCAAAATCATGAAGGGTTTTGATGGGATAATTAATGTGAAACGGTTTCCAGTGTCAGAAAGTTCAGTATTAAGAAGACACAGATTGAAAAAGAACCAGAGGTGAAATGAAAAGAATTTTCTTATACAGCGAATTGTTGGGATCTGGCATTCACTGCCTGAAGAGATGGTGGAAGCAGATTCAATAATATATTTCAAAAGGAAATTTAACAAATACTTGAAAAGGAGAAAAAACGCAGGAGTCTGGGGAAAGAGGAGGGGAGAGTAACTAATTAGATAGCTTTAGTTTAGTTTAGAGATACAGCACTGAAACAGGCCCTTTGGCCCACCGTGTCTGTGCCGACCATCAACCACCCATTTATACTAATCCTACACTAATTCCATATCCCTACCACATCCCCACCTATCGCTATATTTCCCTACCACCTACGTATACTAGTGGCAATTTATAATGGTCAATTAACCTATCAACCTGCTAGTCTTTGGCATGTGGGTGGAAATCGGAGCACCCGGAGGAAACCCACGCAGACACAGGGAGAATTTGCAAACTCCACGCAGGCAGTAACCCGGGTGGCTGGAGCTGTGAGGCTGCGGTGCGAACCACTGCACCACTGTCCTGCCGCTGCGCCACTGTGCCGATTAATACCAGCTGGAGTGGTACTGAGTCTCACTCACACACCAGGGAAGAGCCAATTCAAACCAGACCTCTATTAATAGCAGCTGGAGTGGAACTGAGTTCCACTCAAGCACCAGGAAAGAGACAGTTCATTACAGACCACCATTAATACCAGCTGGAGTGGTACTGAGTCCCACTTACACAGCAGGAAAGAGACAATTCAATCCAGGCCTCTATTAATACTAATTAGATAGCTCTTTCAAAGAGACAGTACTGACACAATGGGCCGACAGACCTCCTTCTGTGCTGCATCAATCTCTGATTCTATGAGCAATAAAGAGAGAGTGAAGAGAGAGAGAGAGGGGGAAAGTGTGAATGACGGAAAGGGAAATAGCAAGAACGAGAAAATCGGGTTAGCATCGCTTTGTCGGCAGAGGGATCATGATCCGCACGTGCCCGCTCCTGTTGTGGCAGGTGACACATAAAGCTCCTGCTATGTCCTCATTTCCATGAAAAATTCGTGTCGCCCATGGTGACCCGCGCTGCTGTTTGCCTGCACATTTAACAGGAGCCTAACTGTGTGTGAGACTGGCTCGTCTTTCATCTAGCATTCAGCTCTTAAAGACAGTCTGTCCCTCTTGAAGGGAAGCTGCACTGAATCACAGGAGGCTGCTGCTGCTGACTGTGAATGCTGCAATTGGAGACAAGGTAAATGGAATACTAGGACAGAGAGAGGGCTCTGCGGCTCACGAATGAGGTGCTGGAGGCCTTAGTCATGGAGAGTAACAGGAGAAGAGAGCCCATGTTTCTGTAGGGTGGTGTGGAGACCCTCAAGAAACACCCTCCGAAGGGAATGGGAGCAAGTGGCCACGGAGGTGAATGCAAGAATTATGGCCCCGACGACCTGGCAGCAGAGCCAGAAGAAGTTTAATGAGCTCACACGGCTGGTAAATGTCAGTGACTTCATCACCACATGGCATCTCCTATCCTCAACACCACCAACCTCTCACACTGCTCAATATAACACACCCCTATCACTCACCCATCAGCAGTCCCTAACACTCAGGACTCACACCTGACATGCACATACTCCACCTTACCCTCACACACCTTCCACTGATAACCAGCCTCACACCCATCTCTCACTGCCTCCACATATCTCCAGCTATTCAGCTATGGAAGGCACAGCACCCAAACACAGTGCAACACAGTCACTGACATTATGCCCTCTCTCTTACAGGACAAGGTGGCCCATAATCATAGGGAGCAGCAGTGAACCGGCGGGGACCAGGCATACCTTAATCCCCTGAGCCTGAGGGAGGAGGTGGTTCTCCACATCATGGGACCGGCTGTGACAGAGCCCGTAGCATCCGGCATCACCGAGAGCATTCAGGAGGATGCTATGTTCCTGCCTTATGTCCCTTCTTAACTCCCACCTCCCCCTCATCCTGCTGTCTGGGATGATGTACAAGCTGCAGATGGCGGGACCATGGACCTCCTGCTTTCCATCCCACCCTCAATCCCTGACCGAACCCTCCCTTTTATACTATCTGATAATAACCCAAGACTGCCAGTTTCCCAGTCACAGCAGATCCAGGAGACAGAGAGAGAGAGCAGCAGCACAGCACTGATGGTGAAGCCCCATCACTTGGTCTGATACTCACAGTCACCAGATCAAATACTTGCATTGTGTCAACCTTAGAGGCTGGTATAGAGACACAATCTGCATGGGGTGAGTCACCGAGCACAAGTGAGCTGCAGCCAGGCCAGGGGGAAAGGATAGTTCATGTGTCAGCTCACCAGAGGGCGAGGTCACAAACGAGTTATAATACACAGGACTCAGATGTGAACATTGCTGGAACAGCATACAGGAGAATGCTGATGGATCTGTACAGTGAGATACTTGGTCCATTGACAGGCCTGTCAGACAGTCTGTTGTCACTGTCAAGGGACACGGAGGAGTCCATCTCCAATATGGCACAGGGCATTTCACAGAGCTTGAAGCCCATTCTTTCCCCTGTGGAAGTGGTCACTAACTCCATGACAGCACTAGTGGACCCAGCCGTGATACAGAGTCTGATACCATTGTCTCAGCTTCCACTGCAGCACAGACGGCAGACACCCAAAGTCTCGGTGCTGCAGTGGAAACACAGATTGAGGACATGAGATCCATGTTTGCTGCCAGGCAGGATCCGACAGCTGTTATCATGGCTATGGATCTCAGTGTTCAAAGGGGGTTTGCAGGCTCTCACAGCATTCCAGCAAACTGTGATCCAGTAGATTACCAGGATTGCTGAGGTGTCGCCCCTTGGCAGTGACAGTGTCTCTGTGGAGCATGAACTTGCTGTCCTCTCTCAGGATGACAGTATTTGTCCTCCATTCACTGCCACTCCACTAGTGTCCTTGCTGTTCCCCATCAGCCAGCCCAGGCTGCTGCTGCCCATGTCGAGGTGGTGCAATCCGACTACGAACCCGCAAAGCCCTGTGCTGCTCGAGGACGTCCTGCAAGGCCATCTGCAGTCTCCCCAGTGAAAGTCAGCAGCCTTCCACCAGCCATGCTGCAGTCACTGGGGAAACACTGTGTCGGAGCAGTAGACAAGTCGAGGGAAGCCACAAGACAGGCACTAAGGGAATACACAAGGGTGAATAGTTCAGTTTTGTTTGTATAATTGGATGAGTTGTTGGATAAAGATGTTAATGAAAAGGTTTTTGTTGGTGTTTTTCATTGCAGGATGGTGACCAAGGGGACACTGTGATGGGGCGTCTCAGATGGGTGTATTGGGGGAGAATGGGGGATCCATGGTGGGAAAGGGAAGTTGTCCTATGGAACCAGAATCTTAGCAGTGACTTTCCGACAGCCTGTCCGGGTCGATGGCATCCAGTAAATATCCTCCCGGTCTCCTCCTCCTCCTCCTCCTGAGATGTCCTCCAGATTCCTGTTGCCAATGCCTGTGTCCTCATGCTAGTGATGATATGAAGGGTGCAGCAGAACACCATGAACTTAGACACCTGCTCCAGTGTGTACTGGAGGGCTCCCTCCGAGCGGTTCAGACATCGGAAGCATTGCTTCATCGCTCCGATGATCTGTTCCACCATGTTCCTGGTGACTCCATTGCTCACGTCATACACATGTTAATTGTGTGAGGTTGGTTGGCGGTGGGAGGTGGTTTGCTGATGTAGAAACATGAGCTGTGTCTAGAGAATGGAATCTTTCATCTCCGAGGAGCCACATTCTGGTTCTGCATGGGCGGCCAAAGTGTTGGAACCGGCTGACTGCTTCAGAATGAATGTCTGGTGGCTGCTGCCAGGATACAGGACATTCGCCAACATGATGTACTGGGCATGCTCACACACCAACTGTACATTCATGGAGTGAGAGTTTTTCCAGTTCCTGTACCTCTCCCCCTTCACAACGGGGGCCCCGCAGAGACACCCACACCATCAGGAATCCCGCTATCCTGACAAAGCCACGGGATCTCCCATCCTGCCTCCCCCTGCTGATGGGAGAAAATGATGACATCGATGGTCACCGTCACCTCCCAGAATCATCAATGGACAACACACAAGACGAGTAACTACTGGTCAGTTAATTTAACATCAGTGGCGAGTAAGGTTTTAGAAACAATAATCAGGGAAAAAGGACAACACACACTTGGAGAGGTTTGAGTTAATTACGGATTGTCCGCACGGATTTCTAAAAGACAGATTATGCTTGATGAACTAAATGAATTGATTTCGATGATCAGAGAAGGTTGATGAAAGGAATGTGGTGGTTGTTGTCTCCCTGGATTTTATTAAAGTATTCGATGAAGAACCACACAAAAGCTTGGTTAACAAAATTGAAGCTCATGGAATCGCATCGAATTGGATCAAAAATTGTCCAAAGGACAGCAAAAAGAGTCTTGTGTTAAATGGCTGTTTTTCAGACGGGAGGATGGGAGACAGTGATGTTTCCCAAGGATCAGTGCTAGGAGCGCTGATTTTTTTTCCTTGCTATATACAAATGACATGCACCTTGGAATGCAAAGTAAAATTTCAAAATTTTCCAATGATGCCAATCTTGTAGGTGTGATAAACAGGGAGGATGATACAAACCATCCACAACAGAACATAGATAGGCTGGCAGAATGGACAGAGAAGTGGCAGGTAGAATTTATTACAGAGCAGTGTGCGGTGATGTCTTTCGTCAGAAGGAATAGGAAGGCAATGTAGACTGAATGACACATTACTAAAGATTGTGCAGGAACAGAGGGACCTGGGCCTCCATATGCACTGATCTTTGAAGGTGGCAGGACATATTAGGAGAGTGTTTAGCAAATCATATCAGATCTTGGGCTTCATAATTACAGACAAAGATGCAAAGGCAGGAAAGTTATGCTGAAACGTTATAAAGCTTTGGTTAGGCCTCAATTAGAGAAGTGTGTCCAGTTCTGGTCACCACACGTTAGGAAGGATGTGAAGGTCCTTGAGAGGGTGCAGAGGAGATTTACCAAAATGGTTTCAGGGATGGGGGTTTAGCGACAGGGTTAGTTTGGAGAAGATGGAGTTGTTCTCCCTGGAGTAAAGGAGATTTAGAGAGCTTTGGTAGAGGTGTACAAGATTATGATAAGTTTAGATAAGACAGACAAGGAAACACTTTTCCCATTAACTGATGAAACACGGACTGGGGGACAGAGATGGAAGGTTTTGGGTAAGAGATGCAGGGGGAATATGAGGAGGAACATTTTAAGACAGTGGGTGGTAATAAGCTGGAACTCACTGCCCATGAGGGTGGTGGACGCTGAGGCAATTAATGATTTCAAAAGGAAACTGGATGGGCACCTGAAGGAAATGAACTTGCAGGGATACGGGGATTGAGTGGGAGAGTGGGACTGACAGAATGGCTCCACACAGAGATGGCACGGAGGGGCCGAATGGCCTCCTCCTGTGTCGTAGATGTCTCTATCACTCTCTGTTACTCCATGTTAGATATGTCTCCTGCTCCTGCCTGGAAAGATCCAGATGCATAGAACTTCAATGAAACTGTGATCTTAACAGCCACTGACAGCTACTTCCTCACCCTGGTCTGAGGCTCCAGGTCGTCTTACAGGACGTGACACAGCTCTGTGACCACATCGTTACTGAATCAGAGTCACCTCACGCACTGCTCCTGGGTCAGGTGTAGGTAGGAAAAGTGCTCTTAGAAAACCCGGAGTGGGTAGGGCAGATTCCCCTTCCTCCTTACTCTTTACAGAGCTTCCCCTATCTGCAGCCTCTGCCACATTTGTTGTTCGTGTTGCAGACCCAGAGACACTCTAACTACAGTCCACATACCTCGTCCAGAGTTGAGTCACCAAATCCTTTGTCCTCCCTGAATGTCTGCAGCAGCTCACAACACAACCTCCAGAAAACCATCCACAGCACCTCCGCTAACTTTACAATAGCAGAAGTAATTCAAAAGCCCCTCACCTGTAAGCTGGATGCCTGGTCCTTTTAAATAACACAAGAGGGGGTTCCTCGTGCTGCTGAATGTATGTTCAGCTGAGAGCGACTAACACAGATGGTCAGTGGACATGCACAGACCAAGTTTCAAAGACGTACATCAAAGCTGTCAGAATCGCTCACTGACGTCACATTCAAACCCTCCTCATATGAGCATCGCATGCATGTTACAACATTACTAGACCGTTGCCCAGCATGGGGGACTGTGCTGATCACACTGGAGCCCTGTCCAGCATGGGGCACTGTGCTGCCCACACTAGAGCCCTGTCCAGCATGGGGCACTGTACTGACCACACTAGCGTCCTGTCCAGCATGGGACACTGTGCTGACCACGCTAGAAGTAGCCGGCTGTGCAATTCACGTAATTTTATGAAACCAGGTTACCATAGCGTTGGCACCAGCGGGGCCAAAGATTGAAAATCACAGCAGGGGAAGATAGGGATTTAAAACAACTCACTTTATGAAGGAAATTGGACATAAAGATTTTCAAGAATATGGAATATGGACAGGGGAATGGGATTAATTGGAGGGGCGAGCCATGGAGAGATTCAAACACAAAAATGAGAATATTACAAATAAGGTGCTGTCAGACCGGGAGTCAATGTAGATCAGTGAGCACAGAGATGGTGGGTGATCGGGAGTTAGGATACAGGTAGCAGAGTTCTGGATGATCCGTGGTTTATGGAGTTTTATAACTGGGAGGTGACCAGGATAGACTTGGAATAGTCAAATGTGGATTTAACAAAGGGACAGATGAGGGTTTATGCAGCAGATGGGCTGAGGGAGAGGTGGAGACATGTGATATTACAGAGGTGGGAGTCGGCACGGTTGATGACGGCGAGAATATGGAGATGAACTCAGCTCAGATTTATATAGAACACAGAGGTTGTAAACAGTCTGGTTCAGCCTCAGACATTAGCCAGGGTGGGGGATGAGTTTGACAGATAGGGGATGGAGTTTGTATGGAAACCAATGACACCGCTTCCGGCTTCCCGAAGTTTACATTACAGAACCATATTTCAGAGATCTCCTGGCTGGAAATAGAAACAGCAGCAGAAGCAAAGATGAGACAGTAAAGGACAAAAACTGTAATACTATTTGCAATGGTTTATCGAGCTAATAGTTGGAGATATTCACCAAGAATAATAACAGCAGCAAGCAGGGTAGAGTAAATGACAGGAGCAGTAATGCAGATAAAAACGGTTTATAGAATTAATAGCTGGACAGAGAGAGAGAGAGAGACTTACCAGGGACACCAACAATAGCGAGAATGGGATAGTAAATGTATTGAATAATCTTAAGTGCGTGATGGAATCGCGAGTTTAATGAGAACCAATCATAATATGTAGAAAGAATGTAGATATCCCAGGATAGACTCCTGTCCCTTGTTGTAGCATTCCAATCCAATGTTCCCAGATTCTGATCCATCCTGTCCCTCTCTCTGGAGCCGCTGACAAATGTTAGTGCCCGGGTTCTGCTCCAGTTCACAGTATGGGATCACACAGTGAAAGGAGTCCCATTTTAATAGAAGATGGAAACCCGCCAGTGACACAATTAGGATCCATGGAGACTGACATTAATTACAGTCACTGAACAAACAGGTTCAGTTAACCACTTTCAATCCAGGCACTTTCTGTATCACAATAAAGTTGAACATTTACCCAGTCTGGATGGGATGTATGAGGGTTGCTGAGGGAAGGAATGGTGGCAATAGCAGAGGCACTGGCCAGAATCATTCAATTCTCCTTGGATATGGGAGTGGTGACAGAGGACTGGACAGTTGCAAATGTTGCAACCTGTTTAAAAAAGGTGAGATAGCAGAAACCCTACAATTATTAACCAAACATACTAGTGTCACCACTGGGGGAAAATGTAGAGGTGACAACCCAGGAGAAAAATATTTGTTACTTGGAAAACCAGTGGATAGTAACTGGCTAGCAACATGGATATGCTCATGAAAAATCATGTCTGACAAAATTCAACAACAACAACTTATATTTATCTAATGCCTTTAACATTGTAAAACATCCCAAGGTGCTTCACAGGAGCATTAAGAAGCAAAGTATAACGCTGAGACACTACAGGAGATATTACGTCAGATGACCAACAGCTTAGTCAAAGAGGTAGGTTTTAAGGAGTGTCTAAAAGGAGGAAAGCGATGTGGAGAGGCGAAGCGGTGCAGGGAAGATATTACACAGCTTAGGGCCCCGGCAGCTGAAGGCACGGCCGCCAGTGGTGCAGTGATTACAATCAGGGATGCACAAGAGACCAGAATTAGAGGAGCACAGATATCTCGGTGGGTTGTGGTGATGGAGCAGATACCAGAGGTAGGGAGGTACGAGGCCATGGAGGGATATGGAAACAAGGTGGAGAATTTTAAAATCAAGACATTGCTTAACCGGGAGACAATGTCAGTCAGTGATAGACGAAACTGACTTGGTGTGAACTAAGGCATGGGCAGCAGAGTTTTGGATGACCTCACGTTTACAAGAGAGTAGATGTGGGAGATCAGCCAGAAGTGAGTTGGAATAGTCACATCTAGAGGTGACAAAGGCACGAATGAGGTTTCAGCAGCAGATGGACTGAGACATGGTGAAGTCGGGTGATGTTACTGAGGTGGAAATAGGCGGTTGTAATTATATCCTGAGAATGAGGTTAAAGCTCATTTTGTGGCGAAATGTGACACCAAGGTTGCAAACAGACTGTCTGAATCTCAGACTGTCACCAGGGAGAGGGATGGAATCAATAGCAAGGGAACAGAGTTGGAGTGGGGAGTCAAAACAATGATTTCAGTCTTCCCAATATTTAATATTGGCGAAGGAACAGTAAACAGAGAGAAGTAGTGAAACGTTGTTGTTCAGACTCGATGGGAGTATACAGTGGTGTTCCCCAGGACTCGGTATTAGGATCGCTGCTCTTTTTGCTCTTGGAAAACACGAGGTGGGTAGGACAGAGACCCCTCCTCCTCCCGCTTTACAGAGCTTCCCCTCTCTGCAGCCTCTGCTCCATTTGTTGGTCATGTTACAGACCCAGAGACACTGCAACTACAGTCCCCATACCTCGTCCAGAGTTGGGTCACCAAATCCTCTGCCGTCCCTGAATGTCTGCAGCAGCTCACAACACAACCTCCAGAAAACCATCCACAACACCTCCACTAACTTTACAATAGCAGAAGCAAGTCAAAAGCCCCTCAACTGTAAGTTGGATGCCTGGTCCAGCAGTGCAGCTCACACCATTTTATTGATCCAAACTTCCATAGCACAAGTGGAGCTGGAGAGATGAAATGTGTGGTCAGGGAGAGACAGAGGGAAACAAACTCACTTTAAAAAGTGAATTAGAAAAATACTTTAATATGAACAAGTTTCAGGAATATTGGAAATGGACAGGGGATTGGGATAATCAGAGCGGTGAGGCCATGGAGGGATTTGATCATACGATTGAGAATATTAAAATTAAAGTGTTACTGGACCAAGAGTCAATGTAGGTCTGTGAGCACAGGGTTGTTGGGTGAACAGAATTTGGTATAAATTAGACGATGCCAGCAGAGTTTTGGATGACCACAAAGTTACAGTGAGTAGAATGTGGGAGACCAGCCAGGAGTGTGTTAGAATAGTCAAATCTCGAGGTAGAAAGGCATGGATGAGGGTTTCAGCAGCAGATGAGCTGAGCTCTATCTCTCTCTCGCTTTTTCTCTTTCTCTCTTTCTCTTTCTCTCTTTGTCGCCTTCACTTGCTCTGCCCCCCTCTGGATCTTATATGTTTCTATCAAGTCGCCTATTAATTCCCTCAAATCCAGCTGATGTAAGCCGATCCTTTCCAGCCTTTCTGCAGAAGACAGCACACCCATTCCAGATATTAGTCTAGTAAACCTTCTCTAAACTGCTTCCAACGCATTTACATCCTTCCTTAAATAAGGAGACTAATACTGTACACAATACTCTAGTTCCGAAGAAGGGTCACTGACCCGAAACATTAACTCTGCTTCTCTTTCCACAGATGCTGCCAGACCTGCAGAGTGGTTCCAGCATTTTTTGTGTTTATATTAATTAGCAATTCTTGCCTGCGCTCTGTTTCCTGTTCGCTAGCCAATCTTCTATCCATGCCAATATGTTGCCCCCTTAACCATGAGCTTTTATTTTCCGCATTGACATTTGATGTGACACATTATCAAATGCCTTCTGGTAATCTAAGTACAGTACATCCACCGGTTCCCCTTTAGCCACCGCACATGTTACTTCTTCAAAGAACTCCAATCAATTGGTTAAACATGATTTCCCTTTCACAAAACCATGTTGACTCTACCTGATCACCTTGAATTTTTCTATGTGCCCTGCTATAGCGTCTTTCATACTCACTTCCAATAACTAATCTGTAGCCAGAAAGCCATCACCTGTTACAGGTCATATGTCTCCTGTTTCTAATCTGATTTTGTGCTGTATTTGAACTGTCATTACTCAATTAACTGCTTGTGACTCTTCTCCCTCCTTTTGGTTAATCTGTGACCGTTGATCAGATCTTACAGTTGTGTAGGAGAGCGTTCACAGAGATCTGGATCATAGGCTTGGCTAACTTGGTTTGTGAGAAATGACAAACTCAGTTGAGCGATCTTTGCTGGGAATGGGTAGGAGATTTGGAGACAGAGAGAGATTACAATCGGCCAGATACCTGTGGTTCTTGCAAAGTCTACGTAGGAATCTTGTGACAGAGAGCTGGAGAGAGAGAATGTACACTCTAAAACATGTGATTAGCGTTGGGACTGGCTCAGAAATCTCGAAGCTGGTGGCATTGGCAAATTTGGAGATTCTACTCTGTATTCCAAGAACTAAGTCATTTATATACCGCAAAATCACAATGGCCCCAACACTGAACTTTGGGGAACTCCCACTGTCTACCATCCTCCAAACTTAAAAACAACCATTTATTACCACTCGCTGTTTTCTATCCTTAATCCAATTTGACAATGATCCTCTTATTCCATGAGCCTCAATTTTGCTAACCAGCCTTTTACGTGGTACCTTGTCAAACACGTTCTTAAAATACATATAAACAATATCCACGGCATTCCCTTCATCAACCGTCTCTGTTACATGATCGAAAACATCAAGTAAATGAGTGAAGTATGATCTACCTTTACTGGAGTGTGTACGAGATGGGTTTCTGGAGCAGAACATTGAAGGACTAAGAATCGGGCTATTTTATGTAACGAGAAAGGATTAGTTTATAACACTGCTATAAAGGAGCTTTTGGGAAATAATGACCATATTATGATAGAATTTCACATTCCATTTGAATGTGATAAATCTGTAACTAGGGTGTTCAATCTGAACAAGGGGAACCATGAAGGTACGGGGGCAAATTGTCAATTTAGTGTTAGCAAAGAGGTAGTACTTGAAAATGTAACTGGACTGAAGGCTGATAAATCCCTGGACCAGATGAGCTACATCCCAGAGTGTTAAAGGAGGTGGCATTATAGATGGTGGATGTATTTATGGGAATCGTTCAAACTTCTCGATTCGGGAAGAGTTCCTGAGGACTGGTAAGTAACAAATGTAACCCCACTATTTAAGAAGGGTGGGAGAGGGAGAATGAGAACTGCAGGCCTGTTAGTTTAACATCAGTAATAGGGAAAATGTTAGAATCTATTGTCAAGGATGTGATAACTGGACACTTCGAAAATAATAGTAAAATTGGCATAGTCAACGTGGATTTATGAAAGGGGTATTATGTTAGAATTAGAATTAGAACATTACAGCGCAGTACAGGCCCTTCGGCCCTCGATGTTGCGCCGACCTGTGTAACAAACCTGTTGAAGTTTATTGAGGATGTTACTTGCTGCATTACTAAAGGAGAACCAGCAGGTGTGGTGCATTTGGACCAATTTTGGTAAGGTCCCACACAGGTGATTAGCAAATAAAATTACAGCACATGGAATTGGGGGCAATATGCTGGTATGGATCGAGAACTGGTTAACAGACAGAAAACAGAGAGCAGGAATAAACGGGTCATTCTCCGAATGGCAGGATGTTACTAGTGGGGTAACACAAGGATCAGTACTAGGGCCACTGCTGTTCACAATCTATACAAATAATTTGAATTTGGGGACCAAATGTAATATTTACAAATTTGCTGATGACACAAAACTAGGTGGGAACGTAGGTTGTGAAGAGGATGCAAGGAGGCTTCAAGTGGATTTGGACAGGCTAAGTGAGTGGGCAAGAACATGGCAGCTGGAATATAATATGAATAAGTATCAAGTGCTCCACTCCGGTAAAACAAAAGCAGAAAGACAGAATATTTCTTGACTGGCGAGAGGTTGCGACGTGTTGATTTTCAAAGAGACCTGTGTTTCCTTGTGCATGAGTCATTGAAAGCAAATGTGCAGGTGCACCAATCAATTTGGAAGGCAAATGGTATGTTGGCCTCCATCTCAAATGGGTTTTGAATACAGGAGTAAAGATGTCTGGCTGCAATTGTATCCCGCCTTGATGAGACTGCACCTGGAGTATTGCGTACAGTCTTGGTCTCCTTGTCTAAAAGAACAAAGAACAAAGAACAAAGAACAGTACAGAACAGGAACAGGCCATTCGGTCCTCCAGGCCTGCGCCGATCTTGATGCCTGCCCAAACTAAAACCTTCTGCACTTCCGTAGTCCGTATCCCTCTATTCCCATCCTATTCATGTATTTGTCAAGATGCCTCTTAAACGTCGCTATGGTACCTGCTTCCACCACCTCCCTCGGCAACATGTTCCAGGCACTCACCACCCTCTGTGTAAAGAACTTGCCTCGCACATCCCCTCTAAACTTTGCCCCTCTCACCTTAAAACTATGTCCCCTTTTAACTGACTCTTCCACAATGGGAAAAAGCTTCTGACTATCCACTCTGTCCTTGCCGCTTATAAATTTGTAAACCTCTATCATGTCGCCCCTCCACCTCCGTCCTTCCAGTGAAAACAATCCGAGTTTATCCAACCTCTCCTCATAGCTAATGCCCTCCAGACCAGGCAACATCCTGGTAAACCTCCTCTGTACCCTCTCCAAAGCCTCAACTTCCTTCTGGTAGTGTGGCGACCAGAATTGCACACAATATTCGAAGTGTGGCCTAACTAAAGTTCTGTATAGCTGCAGCATGACTTGCCTATTTTTATACTCTGTGCTTCGACCGATGAAGGCAAGCATGCCGTATGCCTTCTTGACTACCTTATCCACCTGCGTTGCCACTTTCAGTGACCTGTGGATCTGCACGCTCAGATCTTTTTGCCTGTCAATACTCCTAAGGGTTCTGCCATTTACTGTATACTTCCCACCTGTGTTAGACCTTCCAAAATGCGTTACCTCACATTTGTCCGGATTAAACTCCATCTGCCATTTCTCCGCCCAAGTCTCCAACCGATCTATATCCTGCTGTATCCTCTGACAATCCTCATCACTGTCCGCAACTGCACCAACCTTTGTGTCATCCACAAACTAATTATCAGACCAGCTACTTTTTCCTCCAAATCATTTATATATACTACAAACAGCAAAGGTCCCAGCACTGATCCCTGCGGAACACCACTAGTCACATTCCTCCATTCAGAAAAGCACCCTCTGTCTTCTATGACTGAGCCAGTTATGTATCCATCTTGCCAGCTCCCCTCTGATCCCATGTGACTTCACCTTTTGTACCAGTCTGCCATGAGGGACCTTGTCAAAGGCTTCACTGAAGTCCATCTAGATAACATCCACTGCCCTTCCTTCATCAATCATCTTCGTCACTTCCTCAAAAAACACGATCAAATTAGAGAGACGCGACCTCCCCTTCACAAAACCATGCTGCCTCTCGCTAATAAGTCCATTTGTTTC
Organism: Heterodontus francisci; assembly: GCF_036365525.1. Taxonomy (NCBI): domain Eukaryota; kingdom Metazoa; phylum Chordata; class Chondrichthyes; order Heterodontiformes; family Heterodontidae; genus Heterodontus; species Heterodontus francisci. The sequence goes on from NW_027141414.1 coordinate 2,342,338, forward strand.
CAAATGGGAGTAAATCCTGTCCCGAAGAATCCTCTCTAATAATTTCCCTACCACTGACGTAAGGCGAACCGGCCTATAATTTCCTGGATTATCCTTGCTACCCTTCTTAAACAAAGGAACAACATTGGCTATTCGCCAGTCCTCTGGGACCTCAACTGTAGCCAATGAGGATGCAAAGATTTCTGTCAAGGCCCCAGCAATTTCTTCCCTTTCCTCTCTCAGTATTCTGGGGTAGATCCCACCAGGCCCTGGGGACTTATCTACCTTAATGCTTTGCAAGACACCCAACACATCCTCCTTTTTGATAATGAGATGAATGAGACTATCTGCACCCCTTCCCTCGGCTCATCATCCACCAAGTTCTTCTCCTTGGTGAATGCTGATGCAAAGTACTCATTTAGTACCTCGCCCATTTCCTCTGGCTCCACACATAGATTCCCTTCTCTGACCTTGAGTGGCCCAACCCTTTCCCTGGTTACCCTCTTGCTCTTTATATACGTATATAAAGCCTTTGGTTTTTCCTTAATCCTGTTTGCCAATGTCTTCTCATAACCCCTTTGAGCCCTCCTGACTCCTTGCTTAAGTTCCTTCCAACTGTCTTTATATTCCTCAAGGGATTCGTCTGTTCCTAGTCTTCCAGCTCTTATGAATGCTTCCTTTTTCTTTTTGACAAGGCTCACAATATCCCGCGTTATCCAAGCTTCCCGAAACTTGCCAAACCTATCCTTCTTCCTCACAGGAACATGTTGGTCCTGGATTCTAATCAGCGGACGATTGAAAGACTCCCACATGTCAGATGTTGATTTACCCTCAAATAGTCGTCCCCAATCTAAATTCTTCAGTTCCTGCCTAATATTGTTATAATTAGCCTTCCCCCAATTTAGCACTTGCAGCCGAGGACTACTCTTATCCTTATCCACAAGTACCTTAGAACTTATGGAATTATGGTCACTGTTCCCGAAATGCTCCCCGATGAAACTTCGACCACCTGGCCGGGCTCATTCTCCAGTACCAGGTCCAGTACGGCCCCATTCCTAGTTGGACTATCGACGTATTGTTTCAAGAAGCCCTACTGGATGTTCCTTACAAATTCTACCCCATCCAAGCCCCTAGCACGAAGTGAGTCCCAGTCAATATCGGGTAAGTTAAAATCACCCACCACTACAACCCTGTTACCTTTACATCTTTCCGAAATCTGTCTACATATCTGCTCCTCGACCTCCCGCTGGCTGTTGGGAGACCAGTAGTCAACCCCCAACATCGTGACTGCACCTTTCCTATTCCTGAACTCCACCCATATTGCCTCGCTTCATGACCCCTCCGTGGTGTCCTCCCGCAGTACAGCTGTGATATTCTCCTTAACCAGTAATGCAACTCCCCCACCCCTTTTACATCCCCCTCGTTCCCGCCTGAAGCTTCTAAATCCTGGAACATTTAGCTGCCAATCCTGTCCCTCCCTCAACCAAGTCTCTGTAATAGCAACAACATCATAGTTCCAAGTACTAATCCATGCTCTAAGATCATCTGCCTTACCTGTTATACTTCTCACATTGAAAGAATTGCACTTCAGACCACCAGTCCCGCTGTGCTCTGCAGCATCTCCCTGCCTGCTCTTCCTCTTAGTCTTACTGTCCTTACTGTCCTAGTTCCCCCTCATTTATTTCACTTGGTGTCCTACTGCTCTGGTTCCCACCCCCCTGCCACACTAGTTTAAACCCTCCCGAGTGACGCTAGCAAACCTCGCAGCCAAGTTATTTGTGCCCCTCCAGTTCAAATGCAACCCGTCCTTCTTGTGCAGGTCTCATCTGTCCCTGAAGAGATCTCAATGGTCCAGATATCTGAAACCCTCCCTTCTACACCAGCTGTTCAGCTCCGTGTTTAGCTGCACGATCTTCCTATTTCTAGCCTCACTGGCACGTGGCACAGAAGGATACATTTGCCATGCAAGGATTGCAACTGAGGTTCAGCAGGATAACCATGGGATGGCAGGATTGTCTTATGAGGAGAGATTGAGAAAAATGGGCCTGTATTCTCTCGCATTTCAAAAAATGAGCAGTGATCTCATACAAAATTCTTACAGGGGGTGATGGGGTGGATGCAGATCGGATTTTTCCCCTGTCTGGTGAGTCTACAACCTGGGGACATAAACTCAGAATAAGGGGCAGGCAAATTAAGACTGAGATGAAGAAGAATAACTTCACTCAGAGGGTGGTAAATCTTTGGAATTCACTACCACAGAGGGTGTGGAAGCTCAATATTGAGCATGTTCAAGACAGAAATCAATGGATTTCGGGAGACAAATGACATCAAGGGATACAGGGATAGCACGGGAATGTGGCGTTTAGGTAGATGATTAGCCATGATCTAATTGAATGACAGAGCAGTGTCGATGGGCTGAATGGCCTACTCCTGCTCCTATGTTCCTGCAAACACGTGCTTGCTATCCTTCATTCCCTCAAACCTCTCCAAGTTTCTGTTGATTTCTTCTCTAATTATTGTTTGCCGAACATTACCCTCTACTGATGTTAAACTAACTGGTCTGTAATTGCTAGGACTGTGCTCACAACATCATTAAAATATGCAGATTTAAGGTAATTGGCAAAGAACCAGAGACAAATTGAAGAGAATTTTCTTACACAGTGAGTTGCCAAATTTAGAGCCCCCGGTTGTCCAGAAACATACAGAAACATAAATCAGAAAAATAAAGCTTATGACAGTCACAAACAAATAATAATTTAGAAAGCTGAGAGGAGTAAAGAAAGTGCAGGGGTGAAGTAAAGAAAGGAAATTAGAAAAACAAAGAGAGGGCATGAAAAAATATTGGCAGATAAAATCAAGGAAAACCCAAAGATGGTTGATCAGTACATTAAGAATAAAAGGATAACTAAGGAAAGGGGAGGACATATCAGAGATGTACAAGGTAGTTTGTGCATGGTTGCAAAAGATGTTGGCAGGGTCCTTAATGGATTTTATGTCTCTGTCTTCACAAAGTAAAGGGATGATGTAGACATTGTAATTAAAGAGGAGGAGTGTGAAATATTAGATACAATCAGCATAATGAGAGAGGAAGTACTCGAGGGTCTGAAATCCTTGAAAGTGGATAAATCGCCAGGGCAGGATGGATGGTATCCCGGGCTGTTAAAGGAAGCGAGGGAGGAAATAGCAGATACTCTGAGGATCATCTTCACATTCTCACTAGATACAGGCGAGGCATTAGACGATTGGAGGTCTGTGAACATCGTGCCAGTGTTTAAACATAGTGCAAAGGTTAGGCCAAATAATTATAGGCTGGTCAGTCTGACCGAAAGGCCCGCTACCCGACACAAACCCGATGGGACCCGACGTCATATGTCGGGTTCGGGTCGGATCGCTCTTCCGGATCCGGTTTTCGGGCTCGGGTTGGGTCGGACACACACAGTACTACCTTTTGCTCGGCTGGGAAGGAAAGAGAAGTTGAGTAAGTAAGCATCAACATTTGAAAAGCCTGCCAGAGCTGGGAGTCTGTGACGTCAAGGAGGGAAACTTGCATCTGGACTCAACAGACTGTGAGTCTGCGCAGTGAGAAAGTGAGTGTTTCTATGATGTCACCGCGCTCATGATGCAGCTTCCTTCCATTCCATCCAAAAGTGCTAAGTACAGTGAGTGCAATATGGTCGGGTCAGGCTCGGGTCGGCTCGGACTCGGGTCCAATGTGGTTTTGTGAGGTTTGGTCGGTTTTATTTCCAGACCCGAGCAGGCCTTTAGATTAGATTAGAGATACAGCACTGAAACAGGCCCTTCGGCCCACCAAGTCTGTGCCGAACATCAACCCCCCATTTATACTAATCCTACACTAATCCCATATTCCTACCAAACATCCCCAAATGTCCCTATATTTCCCTACCACCTACCTACACTAGTGACAATTTATAATGGCCAATTTACCTATCAACCTGCAAGTCTTTTGGCTTGTGGGAGGAAACCGGAGCACCCGGTGAAAACACACGCAGACACAGGGAGAACTTGCAAACACCACACAGGCAGTACCTGGAATCGAACCCGGGTCCCTGGAGCTGTGAGGCTGCGGTGCTAACCACTGCGCCATTGTGCCGGACATCGGTGGGCAAATTATTAGAATCAATTCTCAGAGCTACGATAAACTGTCACTTAGAAAGGCAAAGATTAATCAGGGATAGTCAGCATGGATTTGTTAAGGGAGGGTCTTGTCTTACTAACATAACTAAGTTTTTTGAGGAAGGAGCAAAAAGGATTGATAAAGGTAGTGCAGTGGATGTGGTCTACATGGATTTTAGTAAGGCGTTTGACAAGGTCCCACATGGCAGACTGATCAGAACAGTGAAAGCTCATGAGATACAGGGGAATGTGGCAAGTTGGATCCAAAATTGGCCAAATGTCAGGAAACAAAGGGTAATGGTCGACAGATGTTTCTTGTGAATGGAAAGCGGTGTCTAGTGGCGTTCCCAGGTCTCAGTGTTGGGTCCCTTGCAATTTGTGATAGATATTAATGCTTTGGACTTAAATGTGGGAGGCATGATTGGAAAATTTGCTGATGACACAAAAATTGGTCATGTAGTTGATAGTGAAGAGGATAGCTGTGGACTCCAGAATGATATCAATGGTTTAAATGGTTTGGTTGAGTGGGTGAAAAAGTGGCAAATGGAAGTCAATCTGGGGAACTGTGAGGTAATGCAGTTGGGAAGGGCAAATAAAGCGAAGGAATACACAACAGACAGGAGGATAGTGAAAGGGGTAGAAGATGTTAGAGACCTTGGAGTGTTTGTCCACAGTTCCTGGAAGGTGGCAAGACAGGTAGACAGAGTGGTGAAGAAGGCATATGGAATGCTTTCCTTTACTGGCCGATATATAGAATACAAAAGGAGGGATGTAATTCTGGAATTGTATAAAACACTGGTTAGGCCACAGCTCGAGTATTGTGTACAGTTCTGGTCACCACATTACAGGAAGGACATAATTGCTTTGGAGAGAGTACAGAGAAGATTTTCAAGAATGTTGCCAGTGATGGAAAATTGCATCCATGATGAAAGATTGGATAGGCTAAGATTGTTTTCTTTAGAACAGAGGAGACTGAGGGGTGACTTGATTGAGGTGTACAAAATTATGAGGGGCCCAGGTAGAGTAGTCAGGAAGTACATGTTTCCCCCATTGGAGAGGTCAATCACCAGGGGGCACAGATTTAATTGATTAGTAGACGGATCAAAGGGGACGTGAGGACAAACATTTTCACCCAGAGGGTGGTGGGTGTCTGGAATTCACTGCCAGGAACGGTGGTGGAGGCAAAAACCATCAAAGATTTTAAAAGGTACCTGGACCTACACCTGAAGTGCTGCAACTGACAAGGCCATGGACCAGCGGCTGGAAGATGGGATTAGATTCGGCGGCTAGTTTTTTCAGCCAGCAGAGACACATTGGGCTGAATAGCCTCCTTTTGTGCCATAACCCTTCCATGGATATTTGGTCCAATCTGTCTGTGGGTGGGATCTGGAATTCAATGCCTGAAATCATGGTGGAAGCAGATTCAATAATATCTTTCAGAAGGGAATATAACAAAAACTTGACAAGGAAAAAAAATCAACAGGAGTCTGGGGAAAGAGGAGGGAGTGGGACTAATTAGTTAGCTCTTTAAAGGAGACAGCACTGATACAATGGACATTCTGTGCTGCATCAATCTATGATTATATGAACAAGAGACAATGAGAGAGAGGGAGAAAGGGTGAAAGAGAAAAGGAAAATAGATACAGAGTTAAAGAGAAGTTTCTACCAGTTTTCAGGGGTTGGGACTGTGATTCGTGATCTGCCCGTGCCCATTCCTGTTGAGGCAGGTGACGCACAGACTTCCTGCTGCCTCCTCATTTGCATGAATTCTACGTACCGCCTAGGGTGACCCGCGCTGCTGTCTGTCTGCAAGCTGAACAGGGACGTAACTGTGTTTGAGGCTGGCACGTGCTTCAGCCAGGATTCAGCTCTTAAAGGTAGTCTGTCCCTCTTAAAGGGAAGCTGTACTGAATCACAGGAGGCTGCTGCTGACTGTGAATGCTGCAAATGGAGACAAGGTAAATGGAATACTAGGGCAGAGAGAGGGCTGTGCTGTTCACGGATGTCGTGCTGGAGGCCTTAGTCATGGAGGTTGACCGGAGGAGAGAGGCCATGTTTCTGTGGGGTGGGGCGGAGACCCTCAAGGAACGTCTTCCGAAGGGAATGGGAGCAGGTGGCCAGGGAGGTCAATGCAAGAAGTCTGGCCCCAAGGACCTGGCAGCAGAGCCAGAAGAAGTTTGATGAGCTCACACGGGTGGTGAATGTCAGTGAATTCATTGCTACATGGCATCTCCTACCCCCTACATCACCAACCTCTCACCTGATCAATGTACCACACCCCCATCACTTAGTTTCAAAGACGTGTATCAAAGCTGCTGGAATGGCTGATTGGTGTCAGATCAAATCCCTCTGCACACTACCAGCACATACTTGGTGAACAGGGACTAGAGCCCTGTTTAGCATGGAGCACTGGAAGTGACCGGCAGCTCAACTGATACCATTTTATGGATCCAAACGTCCATGGCATTGGGCCCAGTGACACTGCAGAGCTGAGAATACCTGCCATAGACCGAAACAGAGGGAAAGAAGCCTTCTTTTAAATCGGAATTGAAGAAAAGACTTGAAGGCAGGAATATGGGAATGGACAGGGCAATGGGACTAATTGAGGATGAGATTCAAACACAAGAATGAAAATATTAAATTTAAGGTGCTGCTGGTCCCGGAGCTAATGTAGATCAGTGAGCACAGGGGTGATGGGTGATCAGGATTTGGGGTGACGGGTGAAGAGGATTTGGTGCATATTAGTGTACAGGCAGCAGAGTTCTGGATGGGCAGTGGTTTATGGAGGTTTATAACTGGGAGGGTGACCAGGATAGAACTGGAATAGTCAAGTGTGGATTTAACAGATTTAAAGATTGATGAAGACAAATGTAGGTCCCTTACCGTCAGAAACAGTGGAATTAATTATGGGGAACAAAGAAATGGCTGACCAACTAAATGCATACTTTGGTTCTGTCTTCACAAATAAGCACACAAATATCATATCAGAAATGTTGGGGAACACGGGGTTTAGTGAGAGAGAGTAACTTAAGGAAATCTGTATTAGTAGAGAAATGGTGTTGGGGAAATTGATGGTATTGAAGGCCGATAAATTCCCAGGGCCTGATAATCTACATCTCAGAGTGCTGAAGGAAGTGGTCCTAGAAATAATGGATGCATTGGTGGTCATCTTCCAAAATTCTATAGATTCTGGATCATTTCCTAACGATTGGAATGTAGCTAATGTAACCCCAGGGAGGTTGAGAGAAAGCAGGGAATTATCGACAAGTCAGCCTGACGTCGGTGGTGGGGAAAGTTCTAGAGTCCATTATCAACGATTTTATAGAGGAGCACTTGGAGAAAAGTGGTTGAATCGGACAGAGTCAGCATGGATTTACGAAAGGGAAATCACGCTTGACAAATCTACAAGAATTCTTCGAGGATGTAACTAGTAGAGGGGGAGCCAGTGGGTGTGGTTTATTTGGACTTTCAGAAGGCTTTCGACAAAGTCCCACGTAACACATTAGCCTGTAAAATTAAAGCGCATGAGATTGGTGCTAGTGTATTGTGATAGATAGAAAATTGGTTGGCAGACAGGAAACCCAAGAGTAGGAATAAATGGGTCTTTTATTCCGAATGGCAGGCTATTCACCTGCTAATGTCACTAGTGGGGTACCATAGGGATTGGTGATAGGACCCCAGCTATTCACAATATATCTTACTGATTTCGGTGAGGGATCTAAATGTAATATCTCCAAATTTGCAGATGACACGAAACAGGGTGGGAGGGTGAGTTGTGAGGAGGATGCAGAGAGGCTTCAGGGTGATTTGGACAAATTGAGTGAGTGGGCTAATGCATGGCAGATGCAGTACAATGTGGATAAATGTGAGGTTAATCACTTTGGTAGCAAAAGCAGGAAGGCAGATTATTATCTGAATGGCTATAAACTGAAAGAGGGGAATATGCAAGGAGAGCTGGGTGTTCTCGTACACCAGTCACTGAAGGTAAGAATGCAGGTGCAAAGGACATTAAAGAAGGCAAATAGTATGTTGGCCTTCACAGCGAGATGATTCGAGTACAGGAGCAGGGATGTCTTGTTGCAATTATTCAGGGCCTTGGTGAGGCCACACCTGGAATATTGTGTACAGTTTTGGTCTCCTTATTTAAGGAAGGATGTTATTGCTATAGGTTTACCAGACTGATTCCCTGGATGGCTGGACTGACGTCTGAGGAGAGATTGAGTCGGTGAGAATTATGTTCGCTGGAGTTCAGAAGATTGATGGGGATCTCATAGGAACCTATAAAATTCTAACAGGACTTGACAGAACAGATACAGGAAAGATGTCCCCGATGGTGGGGAAGTCCAGAACCAGTGGTCGTCGTCTAAGGATACGGGGTAAACCTTTCAGGACTGATATGCAAAATTTCTACACCCAGAGAGTGGTGAGCCTGTGGAATTCGCTGCCGCAGAAAGCAGTTGAGGCCAAAACATTGCATGTTTTCAAGAAGGAGTTAGATATAGCTCTTAGGATGAAAGGGATCAAAGGAAATGGGGGGAAAGCGCAAACAGGTAGCTGAGTTGGACGATCAGCCATGATCATAATGAATGGCGGGGCAGGCTCGAAGGGCCGAATGGCCTACTCCTGCACCTATTTTCTATGTTTCTATGTTAACAACGGCACAGATGAGGGTTCATGTAGCAAATGAGCTGAGGCAGACGGGTGATATTACAGAGCTGGTAGTAGGCAGGGTAGGTGATGGAGAGAATAAGGGTTCAGAACTCAGCTCAGGGTTAAATAGAACACAGAGGATGCAAACTGTCTGGTTCATCCTCAGATATTAGCCAGTTTGGGGTACGTCGTTCATGGAGATGGACAAAATTTCCGAAGGAGACCGATTGCACAAGCTCCACTCTTCCCAAAATTAAAATTGTAAGAACATTATTTCAGTGAAACGCGGTTTACAGATCACATCGCGGGAAGTAGGGACTTAGCAGGGGCAGCAACAGCAGAAAACATGGTAGAGTAAATTCCATGAACTCTAATACAAGTAGCAATGGTTTATAGAGCTCATAGCTGGAGATAGAGTTTGCCAGGGATAACAAAAGTAACAAGGAGGGCAGAGTAAATGACAAGAACAGTAATGTTGCGAAACTTGGTTTATAACATTCATAGCTGGATAGAGAGACTCACCAGGGACACTGATAATAGCAAGGATGCGATAGTAAATGTGTTGCATAATCTTCAATACAAGATAGATCCGATAGTCTAATGGGAACCGATCATAATTGGCAGAAAGATAGTCAAACTCCCAAATGAAACTCCTGCCCATTGTTGTAACATTCCAGTCTGTTGTTCTGAGATTCTGACCCATTGTTGTAACATTCCAGTCAATTGTTCTCAGATTTTGATCCATTGTTGTAACATTCCAATCTATTGTCCTCATATTCTGACCCATTGTTGTAACATTCCAGTCAATTGTTCTCAGATTCTGATCCATTGTTGGAACATTTCAATCTATTGCTCTGATCTATCCTCTCCATTTCTCTGGAGCTGCTGATCCCTTTTAGTGCCAGGGCTGATGCTCCCGCTAACACTATGTGATAACACATTGAAAGCAGTCCCTTATTAATAGCAGAGGGAAACCCTCCAGTGACATGATTCGAGTCCATGGAGACTGACATTAATTACAGTCACTGAACAAACAGGTTCAGTTAACCCCTTTCAATCAAACACTTTTTGTACCACAATAAAATAGAACATTTACCCTGTCTGAATGGGATGTATAAGGATTACGGAGGGAAGGAATGGTGGGAATAGTAGAGGCACATGACAGAATCTTTCACTTCTCCTTGGATATGGGAGTGGTGACAGAGGACTGGAGGTTTGTAAATGTTACACCCTGGTTACAAATGGAGAGATGGAGTAAACCCTGTTCTGTTCAGTCAATCTGACGTCAGTGGTGGGGAAATTTCACAACCCAGGGCAGAAATATTCGTTGGTTGGAAAAGCACAGCATAATACATTTCAAGCAGCACAGATATACCAATGAAAAATCATGTCTGGCAAACTTCAACAAGTACTTATCCTAAGGTAAGCAGCATTATGAAACAAAGTATAACACTGAACCACAAATGCAGATATTCGGTTAGGAGACCAAAAGCTTGGTCAAAGAGGTAGGATTTAAAGGAGTGTCTTAAAGGATACAAGCGAGGTGGAGAGGTAGAGCTGTATAGGGAGGATATTCCCGAGCTCGGGACCGAGGCAACTGAAGGTGCAGACAGCTATGGGGGAGTAATTAATATCAGGAATGCACAAGAGGCCAGAATTAGTGGAGCAGAGATATCTCAGAGGGTTGTCGGGCAGGAGGAGATTACAGTTATCGTGAGGGGTGAGACCATGGACGGATTTGAAAACATGATTGAGAATTTTAAAATAAAGGCATTGTTTGACTGTGAGGTGATGTAGGTTAGTGATCGGGGAATGGGACTTGTTGTGGAGTTAAGACACAGGCAGCACAGCTTTAGATTACCTCAAATTTACATGTAGTAGCATGTGGGAGAATGAGTTGGAATAGTCTAGTCCACAGGTAATGAAAGCATGAATGAGAGCTTCATCAGCAGATGAGTTGAAACGGGGTGACGTTGGGCGATCTTATTGAGGTGGGAATAGGTGGGCATAGTGATGGCACGAATATAAGGTTGGAAGCTCATTTTGTGTTCAAATGCCACAGAATCACAGAATTGTTACAGCACAGAAGGTGGCCATTCAGTCCATCGAGTCTGCTCTACCTCTCCAAAAGAGCAATTCATCTAATGCCACTCTCCTGCCTTCTCCCTGTAGCTCTGTACAATCTTCCTTTTCAGATAGCTATCCAATTTCCTCCTGAATGCCTCGATTGAATCTGCCTCCACCAGACTCTCAGGTACCGCATTCCAGACCTTAACACTCGCTGTGTGAAAAAGTTTTCCTCATGTCACTTCTGCTTCTTTTACCAATTACTTTAATTCTTTGTCCTCTCGTTTTCGATCCTTTCAGGAATGGGAACAGTTTTTCCCTATCCACTCTGTCCAGACACCTCATAATTTTGCAGACCTTTTTCAAATTTCCTCTCAGCCTTCTCTTCTCTAAGGAAAATGATCCAACTTCTCCAGTCTATCTTTAGAACTGATATTCGTCATCCCTGGAACCATTCTTGTGAATGTTTTTTCACACTCTCCAATGTTTCCATGTTATCTAATGTGCCCAGAACTAAACGTTACGCTGCAGCTGAGGCCGAACTAGTGTCTTATACAAGTTCAAAACAACCTCCTTGCTCTTGTATTCCATGCTACAGGATACTGCAGGCTTTATTAACTGCTCTCTGATCCTGTCATGCCACATTCAATGACCGATGCACATATACATCCAGGTCCCTCTGCTCCAGAACCCCCTTTAGAATTGTAACCTTTATTCTATATTTTCTCTCCATGTCCTTCCTACGAAATGAATCACTTCACATTTCCCCACATTGAACTTCATCTGTCTGCCCATTCCACCAACTTGTCTGTGTCCTTTTGAAGTTTTACACTATCCTCCTAATAGTTCATAATGCTTCCAAGTTTTGTATCATCTACAAACTTTGAAATTGTGCCCTGTACACCAAGGTCTAGGTCATTAATATATGTCAGGAAGAGAAAGGGTCCTAACACTGATCCCTGTGGTCCTCCACTACAAATCTTAAATAAAAAACGAAACGAGCTGGAAATACTCAGCAGGTCTGGCAGCACCTTTGGAGAGAGAAGCAGAGTTAATGTTCCAGGTCAGTGACCCTTCATCAGAACTGGAAAAGGTTAGAAATGTAATATGTTTTAAGCAAATAAAGCAGGGATGGGGCAAAATGGAGCAGAAGGGGTGTTGATAAGACAGAGGGCCAGAGAGATTAACTGACCAGGAGGTCATGGGGCAAAGGCAAAGAGAGTGTGCTCATGTTGTGGTGAAAGACAAAGCATTAGTGCAGAGCAGTTGTTAAATGACAGAACAATGAACAGCCCGAGCTAAAAGCACCAATATAAAAATCCCAGTTTAAGTCTGGCACATGGTAAAAAAAACTGATAAAACAAATAATAAAAATGGACCTGCTCTGAATGCTCTGAAATTATTGAACTCAGTGTTCAGTCCAGAAGTCTGTCGAGTGCCTAATCAGGCAATGAGGTGCTGTTCCTCGAGCCGGCGTTGATGTTCACTGGAACACCGCAGCAGGTGAAACGCAGATTGGGTGAGTGCTTTGTGGAACACCTCCACTCAGTCCAAAAGCATGATCCCGAGCTTCCACTCGCTTGTCATTTCAACACCTTTGATCCCCCACCCCTGCTCAAATGTCCACATTTCTGTCCTTGTGTTTACACCCTCTACTCCCGCTTTGCTTGCTTAAAACCTATTACATTTCTAACCTTGGCCAGTTCTGATGAAAGGACACAAACCTGGAACATTAACTCTGTTTCTCTCTCCACAGACACTGCTGAGCATTTCCAGCACTTTCTGTTTTTATTTCAGATTTCCAGCACCTGCAGTATTTTGTTTTGATTCCACTACAAACTTTTCTCCAACCCGAAAAGCATCCATTAATCACTACTCTCTGTTTCCTGTCATTCAACCAGTTTAGTTTCATGTTGCTACTGTCCTTTTATTTGATGAGCTGTAACTTTGCTCACAGGTCTGTTGTGTGACACTTTATCAAATGCTTTTTGGAATTCCATTTAAACCACATCAACAGCATGTGGGTGCCTGGAACGCGTTGCCAGCCGAGGTGGTAGATGCGGGCACGATGGCGTCTTTTAAGATGTATCTAGACAGATACATGAATGGGCAGGAAGAAAAGAGATACAGACCCTTAGAAAATAGGCGACATGTTTAGATAGAGGATCTGGATCTGCGCAGGCTTGGAGGGCCGAAGGGCCTGTTCCTGTGCTGTAATTTTCTTTGTTCTTTGTTCTTTGTTCATTGTCCTCATCAAGCTTCTTTTTTACCACTTCAAAAAACTCCAGCAAGTTTGTTAAACACCATTTTCCCTTAACAAATCCGGCTGGTTTTCCTTAATTAACCCACATTTGTCCATGTGCCTATTAATTTTGTCCTGAATATGACACCAATGTTAAAAACAGACTGTCTGAATCTCATACTGTTGCCAGGGAGAGGGATGGAATCAATAACAAGGGAACAGAGTTGGAGTGGGGCGTGAAAACTATGGCTTCAATCTTCCCAATATTTAATTGGAGGAAATTTCTGCTCATCCAGTACTGGATGTCGGATAAGCTGTTGGATAATTTAACAACAGTGGAGGAGTGGAGAGAGGTGGTGGTGAGGTAAACATGATGGAGTTCTTTGATAAAACAATTGAGATGGTTGATGAGGGTGGTGTGATTTATGTTATATTTATAGACTTTCAAAAGGTGTTTGATCAAGTGTCATTCAATAGACTGATTAGGAAAACTGAACCCAATGCAGTTCTTTGATAAAACAATGGAGACAGTTGCTGAGGGAAGGAATGGTGGAAATAGCAGAGGCACTGTCAGAATCTTCCAATCCTCCTTGGATATGGGAGTCATGACAGAGGACTGTAGGGCTGTAAATGTTACTCCCTATTACAAAAGGAGTGATTAGATAAATCCTGTAACTACTGACCAGTCAGTCGAATGTCAGTGGTTGGAAATTACTAGAGGCCAGAACCCAGCTCAAAAATATATCTTTCTTGGAAAAACATGGGATAATAAATAACAAACAGCACGGATAGGTTAATGGAAAATCATGTCTGATAATCCTGATCAAGTTCGTTGATGACAAAACTGTGAGTGTGTTGTGTTATGTGTACAGACATTCAAAAGGCCGGTGATCAAATGTCAGTTTATAGACTTGTTATGAAAAATGGAACATATGGATTAATGTGACAGTGATAGTGTGGATATGACACTGACTCAGGGACAGAAAGCAGAGAGAAGTGGTGAACGGTCATTGTTCAGACTGGGGGAGGGGGAGTATACAGTGCTGTTTCTCAGGACTCGGTATGAGAACCAGTGCTGTTCCTGGAATATAGATAGATATATAAATGACACCAACGTCTCCGTAAAAAAAAAAAACATAATTTCAACTCTTGCAGAAGACATGAAACTCATAGCTAACGGTGGAACAATGCAGACCAGAGAATTATCCAACCACACAGACGTTTTTTTTTAAATTTATTTATTCTGGACTCTAATCCATCACGAGTTTATTTCTCACTCTAATTTATTTGTGTGTGATTTTCATGAGAGTGTGTGCGAGAATGTGTAGAGTATATTTTTATTATTTTATTTAGATTCAGCTTCTATTGTGAAGTATAATAAACTCACCTCTTGTTTAAACTCAAGAAAACCTGTCCGATTGGTTCTTTTATGATCACAACAAAGATAAAAGGTAGAATACTCACTAAGGCGGTCAGCACGTCCACTGTTAAAAAGGATACCCTCTTGCGGTAAAATAAGATATAAGACAAGAGGGGGACTGGGACCCTTACTCACCTGGCTGGAACAGAAATCTGGAGGTTCGAATGATGATAACGCAACAACACATGAGAAATTGGAAGTGGGAAAAACAATTGATCCTGAGAAAAAAGTTAAAAATATCAATGCAGGTTTTATTGTGGTTTTCACTGCTGGAACACTGAAATGTCCACGGTCGAAGACAGAGCATACCAACATATGAACATATGAATTAGGAGCCGGTGTAGGCCACTCGGCCCCTCAAGCCTGCTCTGCCACTCAATAAGATCATGACTAATCTGATTGAAACCTCAACTCCACATTACCACCTACCCTCGATAATCTTTCACCCCCTTGCTTATAAAGAATCTATCTATCTCTGTCTTACAAGTACTTAAAGACTCTCTTCCACTGCCTTTTGAGGAAGAGAATTCCCAAGGCTCACAACCCTCAGAGAAATAAAAATCTCCTCATCTCTGTTTTAAATGGGCGACCTCTCATTTTTAAATCGTGACCCCTAATCCTAGATACACCCAGATACACACATCTTTCCACATGCACCTGTCAAGACTGCTCAAGATCTTAGATGTTCAAATCAAGTCGCCACTTACCCTTCTAAATTCCAGTGGATATAAGCCTAGCCTGTCCAATATTTCCTCATAAGACAGCCCACCCATTCCAGGTATTAGTCTAGTAAACCATTTCTGGGTTGCTTCCAATGCATTTACATCATTCCTTAAATAAGGAGACCAGTGCTGTATACAGTACGCCAGATGTGGTCTGACCAATGCCCTCTATAACTGAAGCATAACATGCCTACTTTTGTATTCAATTACCGTCGCGATAAATGATAACATTCTATCAGCTTTCCTAGTTACTTTCTGAACATGCATACTAAGCTTTGGAGATGCATGCAAAAGGACACCCAGATCCCTTTGCATCTCAGAGCTCTGCAATCTCTCACCATTAGATAATATGCTTCGATTTTATTATTACTGCCAAAATGGGCAATTTCCCACTTTCCCACATTATACTCAATTTGCCAGGTCTTTACCCAATCACTTAACCTATCTATATTCATTTACAGTCTCCTTATGTCTCCTTCACAAGTTACTTTCTTACTCATCTTTGTGTCATCAGCAAATTTGGTAACCAGGCCTTCGGCTCCTTCATCCAAGTCATTTATATAAATTGCAAAAAGTTGAGGTCCCAGCCCTGATCCCTGTGGCACACCAGTCCTTACATCTTGCCAACCAGAAAATGGCCCATTTATGCCTACTCTCTGTTTGCTGTTAGCTAACCAATCTTCTATCCATGCCAACATGTTACCCCGTTCACCATGAGCTTTTATTTTCACAAAACCTTTGATGTGGCACCTTATCTATTGCATCCTGGAAATCTATGTACAGTACATCCACCAGTTCCCCTTTCTCCGCAGCACATGGTACCTCTTCAAAGAACTCCAACAAATTGATTAAACATGATTTCCCTTTCATAAAGCCATTTTGATTCTGCCTGATTAGGTTGAATTTTTCTAAGTGCCGGCTACACCGTCTTTAATAATAGCTTCTAACATGTTTCCTATGACAGATGTGATGCTAACTTGCCTGTAGTTTTCTGATATCTGTTTCCCTGGCTTTTTGACTAAAGGAGTTACATTCCCAATCAAGGAGTTATATACAGAGTGAAGTAACTTGGTACAGGTTAAAGTCCCTCTCTGTCGAAAAGTTGAGCAATGTAGCTGGACAGTTAGGGATTACTCTCCATCTAAAAACCTGGAAACCCGAATTCCTAAGACTTTTGGCCAACGATTTTCCACTTAAAGCTGAAGATTCAAACAGGGTTAGAATCACTAACAGATAGAGTAATGTTAGCTAAGGTAAAACTGGAAAAGAAGAGACTAGAATTAGAATTCCAGAGAGAGCGAGAAAGCGCAGAGCGAGTGCCAAGAAAGGGAAAAAGTAAGATTGTTCCAGAAGAAGAAGGAGGAAAGGGAGTTAAGGTGGCTCAAACAACTAGATGAAGACCCAGTACACCCAGTGAAGGCACAGCTCGTGAGGGAGCTACCCCTAGCTCAGGACCATGTGCTGATCTCTTAAAGTTCTCCCAGTTCATGACAAAGTTCAATGAGGAGGATGTGGCAGAATTTTTCGTCACTTGTGAAAAGCTTGTAAAGCAACCAAAATGGCCGGCAGAGAGCTGGACACTGTTTTTACAAAGCAAAGTAACAGGAAAATCCCATCAGTTCTATTCAGTGTTGCCACCTCCCTATTCCTTTTGAAACATCTAAACCCCGGAACATCCAACATCCATTTCTGCCCCTGTGATATCCAAGTC
The DNA here is from genome assembly GCF_036365525.1 of Heterodontus francisci. Classification (NCBI taxonomy): domain Eukaryota; kingdom Metazoa; phylum Chordata; class Chondrichthyes; order Heterodontiformes; family Heterodontidae; genus Heterodontus; species Heterodontus francisci. The sequence goes on from NW_027141414.1 coordinate 2,359,263, forward strand.
TCCGTAATGGCCACAACATTCTCGCTCCAAGTACTGATCCATACTCTAAGTTCATCACCCTTATTCCTGACACTTCTTGCGTTAAAATAGACACACTTCTCCCATCATACTGGCTGCAACTGTGCCCTGTCAACTGTCTAACCTTGCTCACAGACTCTCTGCACTATGTATCTGCCTGTTCAACATATGGAGTAAATGGCAAGAACAGTAATGCAGTTAAACATGATTTATATAATAAATAAGTGGATTGAGACACTTCCCAGGGAAACCAATGATAGCCAGGATGGGATAAAAAAAAATATTGAATAATCATAAGTGTGTAATAGATCCGCCTGTTTATTGGCAGCCAGTCAAAATTTGCAGAAAGAAAGTCAAACTGCCAGATGAAACTCCTGCCTATTGTTCTGACATTCCAATCTATTGTTCTCATATTCTGACCCATTGTTGTAACATTCCAATCTATTGTTCTCAGATTCTGACCCATTGTTGTAACATTCCAGTCTATTGTTCTTAGATTCTGATCTATCCTCTCCCTTTCTCTGGCGCCACTGATCCCTGTTAGACCCGGGGATGATGCTCCCACTGACACTAGGGGTGACACATTGAAATGAGTCTCTTATTAATAGAAGAGGGAAACCCTCCAGTGACACAATTACGATCCATGGAGACTGGTATTAATTAAAGTCACTGAACAAACAGGTTCAATTAACACCTTTCAATCCAACACTCTTAGCACTACAATAAACTGGAGCATTTAACCGGTCTGGATGGGAATTATGAGGGTTGATGAGAGAAGGAAAGGTGCAAATGGCAGAGGCACTGGACAGAATCTGTCAATTCTCTTTGGATATGGGAATGATGACAGAGGACTGGAGGGCTGCAATTGTTACACCTTGTTTAAAAAAGGTGATATGGGTTAAACCATGTACTGTCCAGTCAATATGACGTTAGGTGGGGCATTTCACAACCCAGGTCATAAATATTCGTTGCTTGGAAAAGTACAGCATAATAAATTTCAAGCAGCACGGATATGCTAACGACAAATCATGTCTGGCAAACTTCAACAAGAACTTATCCCGAGGTACTTCACAGCAGCATTATGAAACAAAGTATAACACTGAACCACAAAATGGGATATTAGGATGGGTAGCCAAATGCTCGGTCAAAGAGGCAGGTTTTAAAGGAGTGTGTTAAAGGATAAAAGCGAGGTGGAGAGGTGGAGCTGTGAAGGGAGGATATTCCAGAGCTTGGGACCGAGGCAACTGAAGGTATGGCCACCAAAGGGAGAGTAATTAAAATCAGGGATGCACATGAATCCAGAATTAGAGGAGCAGAGGTACCTCGAAGGACTGTGGGGCTGGAGGAGATTACAGAGATAGTGAGGGGTGAGACCATGGAGGGATTTGAAAACGTGTTGAGAATTTTAAAATAAAGACATTGCTTGACTGTGAGCTGATGCAGGTCAGTGATCGGGGAATGGGACTTGTTGTGAGTTAAGGCTCAGGCTGCAGAGTTTTAGATGACCTCAAGTTTACAGATAGTAGAATGTGGGAGAATGAGTTGGAATAGTCTAGTCTACAGGTGATGAAAGCATGAATGAGAGCTTCAGCAGCAGATGAGTTGAGACAGGGGTGAAGTCGGGCAATGTTATTGAGGTGGAAATACGTCGTCATAGTGATGGCACGAATATGAGGTTGGAAGCTCATTTTGTGGTCGAATGTCACAGAATAATAGAATTGTTACAGCACAGAAGGTGGCCATTCAGTCCATCGTATCTGCACTGGCTCTGCAAAAGAGCAATTCATCTAGTGCCACTCCCCTGCATTCTCCCTGTAACTCTGTCCAATTTTCCTTTTCAGATAACTATCCAATTTCCTCCTGAATGCCTCGATTGAATCTGCCTCCACCACACTCTCAGGTAGTGCATTCCAGACCTTAACCACTCGCTGTGTGAAAAAGTGTTCCTCATGTCACTTATGCTTCTTTTACCAATTACTTTAATTCTTTGCCCTCTCGTTTTCGCTCCTTTCAGGAATGGCAACAGTTTTTCCCTATCCACTCTCTCCAGACACCTCATAATTTTGCAGACTTTTTGAAATCTCCTCTCTGCCTTTTCTTCTCTAAGGAAAATGTTCCAACTTCTCCAGTCTATCTTCCTAACTGATATTCTTCATCCCTGGAACCATTCTTGTGAATGTTTTTTCACACTCTCCAATGTCTTCACGTTAGATAAGGTGTGGTGCCCAGAACTAGACGTAATACTGCTACTGAGGCCGAACTAGTGTCTTACACAAATTCAAAATAACCTCCTTGCTCTTGTATCCCATGCCTCTGTTAATAAAGCCCAGGATACTATATGCTTTATTAACTGCTCTCTCATCCTGTCATGCCACCTTCAATGACCGATGCACATATACGTCCAGGTCCCTCTGCTCCTGCACCCCCTTTAGAATTGCACCCTTTATTTTCTATTGTCTCTCTATGTTCTTCCTACCAAAATCAATCACTTCACATTTCTCCACATTGATCTTCATCTGCCACCTGTCTGTCCATTCCACCAACTTGTCTATGTCCTTTTGATGTTCTACACTATCCTCTTCACAGTTCACAATGCTTCCAAGTTTTGCATCCTCTGCAAACTTTGAAATTGTGCCCTGTACACCAAGGTCTAGGTAATTAATATTTGTCAGGAAGAGAAAGGGTCCCAACACTGATCCCTGGGGAACTCCACTGCAAACCGTAAATATGAACAAAAAGTGCTGGAAATACTCAGCAGGCCTGGCAGCATCTGTGGAGAGATAAACAAAGTTAACGTTTCAGGTGTGTGACCATTCATCAGAATTGGCAAAGGTCAGAAATGTAATAGATTTTAAGCAAATAAAGCAGGGGTGGGGAAAAAGTGAACAAAAGGGGTGCAGATAGAACAGAGGATCAGAGGGATTAAGTGACGAGGAGGTCTTGGGGCAAAGGCAAAGAAAATGTGCTTGTTGTGTGGCGAAAGATAAAGCATTAGTGCAGAGAGGGTGTTAAATGATAGAATAATGAACAGCTCTAGCCAAAAGCACCAAGAGAACAAATCCAGTTTCAGGCCGACACATGGCAAAAAATGTTAAAACAAAATAATTGTTGATCTCAATATTCAGTCCAGAAGGCTGTAAATGCCTAATCGGACAATGAGGTGCTGTTCCTTGAGCTGGCGTTGTTATTCACTGGAACACCGCAGCAGGCTAAATGCAGATTGGGTGACCGCTTTGTGGAACACCTCCACTCAGTCCAGAAGGCATGACACTGAACTTCTGCTCGCTTATCATTTCAACACCCTCCATCCCCCACCCCCGCTCTAATGCTCACCTTTCTGTCCTTGTGTTTCCCCCAAAACCCCCACTTTATTTGCTTAAAACCTATTACATTTCTAACCTTTGCCAGTTCTGATGAAAGGTCACCGACTTGAAACATTAACTCTGCTTCTCTCTCCACAGATGCTGCCAGACCTGCTGAGTATTTCCTGCACTTTCTATTTGTATTTCTGATTTCCAGCATCCGCTGTATTTTGTTTTGATTCCACTACAAACTTTTCTCCAGCCCGAAAAGCATCCATTAATCACTACTCTCTGTCTCCTGTCACTCAACCAGCTTAGTTTCATGTTGCTACTGGCCTTTTTATTTGATGAGCTATAACTTTGCTCACAGGTCTGTTGCGTAACACTTTATCAAATGCCTTTTGGAATTCAAATTATACCACAGCAGCAGCATTGCCCTCACGAAGCTTCCTTTTTACCTCTTCAAAATATTCCAACCATTTAGTTAAACACAATTTTCCCCAAACAAATACATGCTGGTTTTCCTTATTTGTCCATGTGCCCATTAATTTTATCCCAAATATGTCACCAAGGTTGCAAATAAACTGTCTGAATCTCAGAGTGTTACTCGGGAGAGGGATGGGATCAATAGCAAGGGAACAGAGTTGGAGTGGGGGCTGAAAACAATGGCTTCAGTCTTCCCAATACTTAATTGGAGAAAATTTCTGCTCATCCAGTACTGGATGTCGGATAAGCAATCTGATAATTTAACAACAGTGGAGGAGTGGAGAGAGGTGGTGCTGAGGTAAACTTGATGGAGTTCTTTGATAAAACAATGGAGAGGGTTGATGAGGGTGGTGTGATTGAAGTTATATATATGGACATTCAAAAGGTGTTTGATCAAGTGCCATTCAATGGACAGGTTAGGAAAACTGAACCCTATGGATTAAAGGGATAGAGACAGTGTGGATATAAAATTGGCTAAGGAACAGTAAACAGAGAGAAGTGGTGAAAGGTTGTTGTTCAGACTCGATGGGAGTATACATGTTTTTCCCCAGGGTTTGGTATGAGAACCACTGCTCTTTTTGCTCTTGGAAAACCCGGGGTGGGTCGGGCAGAGACCCCTCCTCCTCCCTCTTTACAAAGCTTCCCCTCTCTGCAGCCTCAAACTCAGCTCATTCACTCCTACATGAATCCAGTTGTCTGAGAGACACCCACCCTACTCTCCCGGATTTCCTGCGGCAGGGCTGTCCTCATCACCCTGGATATCTCTAATGGTTATTGGAGTATCCCAGTAAAACTAGAGAAACAATTTAAATTCACATTCACTTCTGAGGACCAGAGATACCCCTGGACATGTCGGTCACAAGGAGTTCCACAATAACCCCACTATTTTCCACAAACGTATAACCGGGGGCCTTCTGAGCTTTTCAGTCTTCCTGCTTTGTGCAATATGTCAATGATCTCCTCCTCATCACCACAGACCGTGTCCACACATTTAACCCTTTCACAGGAACTACTGCAGTTACTTTGGGAGTTGGACGAAAAGACCATCCACGTAAGGCCCAGCTGGTGCAAGGTTGTGTCACCATTCTAGGTGTCCAGATTGGATCATCCAGCATCAGCCCAGACCAACATCAGGTCGAGACCATCCAGCATCTACAACTGTCCACCTCAAAGACTGCCCAGTGCCCTATATTCAGGCTGGTGGGGTATTAGTGGACCTTCATCCCTCGATTTGCAGAGACTGTGACTCCTCTTTCTGAACTACCTAATGGTGATATTGACCAGTTTTAACCCGGTTGGACTGAAAAGAGCACGGAAGAAGCAGTACAACTGAAGAAAGCTGTCGCCCAGGTAACGCGCCTTATCCCACCTAACACTGGCAAGATTTTCCACATGGAGGTGGAGGACACAGTGAAAAGCCTGGTTGCTGTCCTGTGTAGAGAAAACCAGGAGAAACTACTCCCCATTGTGAATGACTCCAGAATTGTGAGTGGGTCTGAACTGATTTACTCTGTTTGTGAAGGACATTTATTAACCACGTTCTGGCCACTTACATCACGGGTGATACTGCCCAGTCCATGATAAACTTTCCCAGTATAGGAAAGCAGTAGTAATTGTAATCCCCTGTCAGAGAGTCATAGTCATTTGAGCACAGAATGAGGCCACTCAAACCATCGAGTCCATGCCAGCTCTTCCGAGATAAAGCCAGTCAGTCTCATTCCCCAGCTCTGTCTCCATATTCCTGCAAGTTTATTTCCCTCACGTGTCCATCCAATATCCTTTTGAAATCATTCACCATCACTCCTTCCACCACCCTCGTAGGCAGTGAATTTAGAGGCCATTCCCACTCGCTGTGTAAAAAAGTTGTTCGTCACATCCCCCTGTATCTCTGTTCCACCACCTGAACTCTGGTCCTTGTACCATTAACTAATGGGAACATCTTTTCCCTTCTACCTTTTCCAAACAAGTCATCATCATGTATACCTCTATCAAATCTCCCCTCAATCTCCTTTACTCCAAGGAAAATAATATAGGCTTTTCAAGAGTAACCTTGTAGCTAAAATCCTCCATCCCTGGAACGATTCTGGTAAATCTCCTCTGCACCCTGTCAAGGACACTCACATCCTTCCTAATGTGTGGTGAACAGAACTGGATGCAGCACTCCAGTTGGGGCCTAACCAGAGCTTTATAAAGGTTCACAATAACTTGCCTTCTTCTGTACTCAGCACCTCTATTTATTTTAGGATAATCAGTATGGATTTGTTAAGGGAAGATTTTGTTTGACCAACTTGGTCGAATTTTTTGAAGAAGTAACAAGGAAGATAACTGAGGGTAGTGCAGTTGATGTGGTCTACTTGGATGGTAGCAAGCCTTTTGACAATGTCCTACATGGCAGACTGGTTCAGAAAATCAGATTGGGGTGGCACAGTGGCGCAGTGGTTAGCACCACAACCTCACAGCTCCACGGACCCGGGTTCAATTCTGGGTACTGCCTGTGTGGAGTTTGCAAATTCTCCCTGTGTCTGCATGGGTTTCCTCCGATGCTCCGGTTTCCTCCCACAAGCCAAAAGACTTGCAGATTGGCAGGTAAATTGGCCATTATAAATTGCCCCTAGTATAGGTAGGTGGTAGGGAAATATAGGGACAGGTGGGGATGTGGTAGGAATATGTGATTAATGTAGGATTAGTATAAATGGGTGGTTGATTGTCAGCACAGACTCGGTGGGCCGAAGGGCCTGTTTCAGTGCTGTATCTCTAAAAAAAAAATAAAATCCCACGGGATCCAGGGAAATGCATCAAGGTGGATACAAGATTGACTCAGTGGCAGGAAAGAAAGCGTATTTGTTGACGGCTGTTTTAGAGACTGGAAGGCTGTTTCCAGTGGCGTTCCGCAGGGCTCAGTACTGGATCCCTCGCTTTTTGTGGTCTATATTAATGATTTGGACTTAAATGTAGGGGGCATTATCAAGACGTTTGCAGATGACACAAAGATTGACCATGTGGTAGCGAGTGAGGAGGGTAGCTGCAGACGACAGAAAGATAGTGATGGCCTGGTCAGATGGGCAGAAACGTGGCAAAAGGAATTCAACTTGCAGAAGTATGATCTGATGCATTTAGGGAGGTGAAACAAGGCAAAGGAATACAGGATTGATGGCAAAATACTGAGAAGTGTAGAGAAAGTGAGGGACCCTGGATTGAATTTCCACACATCCCTGAAGATAGCAGGAGTGTTCGACAACGTGGCATATGGAATGCTTTCCTTTATCAGCCCAGGTACAGAATACAAGAACAGGGAGGTTAGGCTGGGGCTGTATAACTCATGGATTAGGCCACAACTTGAGTACTGTGTATAGTTCTGGTCACCTCAGTACAGAAGGGATGTAATTGCACTCCAGAGGGTACAGAGGAGATTTACGAGGATGTTGCCAGGACTGGAAAACTGCAGCTATGTAGAAAGATTAGATAGGCTGGGGTTCTTCTCCTTGAAACAGAGAAGGCTGAGGGGTGATCTGATTGAAATGCACAAAATTGTAAAGGACCTGGATAGAGTGGAGGTGAAGAATCTATTCACCATAACATCGAAGAGGGGGAATAGAGTTAAAGTGATTGGTAGAAAGATCAGAAAGGAGATGAGGGTGGTGCTGGGTCTGCAACTCACTACCTGAAAGGGTAGTTGAGTCAGAAACCCTCAACTCATTCAAACATAGTCTGGATATCCACCTTAAGTGCTGTAATCTGCAGGTCTACGCACCAAATGCTGAAAGATGGGATTAGAATAGACGGATCATTTTCTGGCTGGCGCAGACAAGATGGGCCAAGTGGCTGCTTTCTGTGCCTTAACTTTCTATGATTCTACTAGAATGCTTCCAGGGATTGGGGTATTTTAGTTACAAGGTTAGTTTGGAGAAGATGGAGTTGCTGTCCCTGGAATAAAGGAGATTGAGAGAGTTTGATAGAAGTGTACAAGATTATGATCGGTTGAGAGAAGATAGACAAGGAAACATTGTTCGCATTAACTGATGAAACACGGACTAGGGGACACAGATGGAAGGTTTTGGGTAAGAGATGCAGGGGGAATAGGAGGAAGAACTTTTTTACACAGTGGATGTTAATCAGCTGGAACTCACAGCCCGTGAGTGTGGTGGAAGCCGAGACCAGGATAGAATTGGAAGAGTCAAGTGTGGATTTATCAATGACACGATGAGGGTTTACGCAGCTGGTAGGCTGAGGCACATATTAAAGAGGTGTTATTGGTGTCAAGGAAACACGATACGCCAATGAGGAATTTTAATTCATCAGTTGGAAACTTACATTAAAGTTTTAATGGAACAAATCCTGCAAGAAACTGGCAGCCAAGATGGCCACTGCAATTTGTATCTGAAGCACCTTTTCACATTCCAACGTCTCCAATCGGAGACACATGTCTGATGAGCCTGGACCCAAAATAATGGCTTGCTCTTGAGACTGAATTTGCTAAGATTGCGTTCATTAGCATGGAATTCAAGGACATCCTGACACACTGACCTTGAAAGCGTAAACTACTCCAAGTGTCAACAATGGCATCCTGAGCCCTAGGGAGATGGCAACTCCTCACCTTGAATCTCATTAGAAGGCTCCGGAAAATATATTGAGGCAGCCATGAGACCGTCTGACCATCTCTGTGAAAGCTGGCAGTTTCCCCTGGACAAAGACAGACAAACCAGTGATTCAAACTGGCTGAAGCAGAAGGGTGGTCTCCTTCCCCCCTCCCCTAGCCACCCCCCAACCCCAAGCCCCGTTCTCTTTCTGTCTCTCACCAGATGACATCACAAGTTTGAAAACCATCAGCGACTGTGGACCCTCCAATCCTACAGATTGCTACAGACTGAGGCACGAGGGTAAAAAGGCCACCTACCAGTCTGCCTTCAAGAAAATCCTGAACCATGTGGATCAGTCACAACGGGCACTTCGACCAGCCAAAGACTTCAAGAGTACAACTTCAGCCGGAAGATCAGGGATTTATCAAACCTCACAGACTGCATATTATGTTTTCGAACATAGAACATAGAACAGTACAGCACAGTACAGGCCCTTCGACCCACGATGCTGTGCCGAACCTTTAACCTACTCTAAGATCCATCTAACTACCTACCCTTCATTCTACTATCATCCATGTACCTATCCAAGAGTCGCTTAAATGCCCCTAATGTATCTGCTTCTACCACCACCGCTGGCAGCGCATTCCACGCACCCACCTGTGTAAAGAACCTACCTCTGACATCTCCCCGAAACCTTCCTCCAATCACCTTAAAATTATGCCCCCTGGTGATAGCCCTTTCCACCCTGGGAAAAAGTCTCTGACTATCCACTCTATCTATGCCTCTCATCATCTTGTACACCTCTATCAAGTCACATCTCATCCTTCTTCGCTCCAATTAGAAAAGCCCTAGCTCCCTCAATCTTTCTTCGTAGGACATGCCCCCCAGTCCAGGCAGCATCCTGGTAAATCTCCTCTGCACCCTCTCTAAAGCTTCCACATCCTTCCGAAAAATGAGGCGACCAGAACTGAACACAATATTCCAAGTGTGGACGAACCAGGGCCTTATGGAGCTGCAGCATAACCTCGCGGCTCTTAAACTCAATCCCCCTGTTAATGAAAGCCAACACACCATACACCTTCTTTACAACACTATCAACTTGGGTGGCAACTTTGAGCGATCTATGGACATGGACCCCAAGATCCCTCTGTTCCTCCACACTAACAAGAATCCTGTCTTTGAGCCTGCATTCCGCATTCAAATTCGACCGTTGATTTATTCTGGACTCTAATCCAGCCACGATTTTACTTCTTATTCTGTAATCTATTTGTGTACGTGAGATTCTTGGGTCAGTGACAGCATAAATGTATAACGTATGTTTTTATTATTTTATTTTGATTGGGTTTAGATATTAAGTGTATTAAACTCACCTCTTTCATGGTTAAACTCAAGAAAACCTTTCCGATTGGTTCCTTCACTATTACACCAAAGGTAAAAAGTAAAACATCACAAAAATGGTAAATACATCCACGGTTAAAAAAGAACAAACACGATTGCGGTCAAATAAGAGGAAGGACAAGAGGACCGACTGTGAACCCTCATCACCTGGCTGTATCAATATGTAGGGTTGGAGGTGGAGTTAATATGGGGGTGAACTGAGCTCAGCATTAAAGATACCAGAGGCTGTAAACTTCCTGGTTCAGCCTCAGTGAGGGGATTACAGATCGTGGAGAGGGAATAGAGTTTGTGACAGAAAGTGAAGACAATGGAATCAGTCTTCTCACGATTTAAATGACAAGAACCCTAATTCACTGAAATATGGTTTATGAATCTAATAGTTGGATACAGAGAGTTACCGGGGACACCGATAATAGCGAGGAAAGGATAGTAAATTGTTTGAATCATCTTCAGTGCATAATAGATCCGCCATTCTAATGTTAGCCAAGTATAATCTGCAGTAACTAAACCAAACCAAAAGGAGAAAGTCCTGCTGTCCATTGTTGTAACATTCCAATCTATTGTTCTCAGATTCTGACCCATTGTTGTAACGTTCCAATCTACTGCTCACAGATTCTGATCTATCCTCTCCCTCTCTCTGGAGCTGCTGATCCCTGTAAGTGCCGGGTTTGATGCTCCAGCTGACACTATGGGTAAGACATTAAATGAAGACCCTTATTAATAGAAGAGGGAAACCCTCCAGTGACACAATTAGTGTCCAAAGAGACTGACATTAATTACAGTCACTGAACAAACAGGTTGAGTTAACCCCTTACAATCCAGTACTTTTGTACCACAATAACGTAGAACATTTAGCTGGTCTGGATGGGATGAGTGAGGGTTGCTGAGGGAAGGAATGGTGGAAATACCAAAGGCACTGGCCAGAATCTTCCAATCCTCCTTGGATATGGGAGTGGTGACAGAGGACTGAAGGGTTGTAAATGTTATATCCTGTTTTAAAAAGGAGAGATAAATAAACCCTGCAACTACTGACCAGTCAGTGTAATGTCGGTGGTTGGAAATTTCTAGAGGCCATAACCCAGTACAAAAATATATAATCCTTGGAAAAACATGGGATAATAATTGACAAACAGGCCGGATAGGTTAATGGAAAATCATGTCTGATAATCCTGATCAAGTTCGTTGATGACAGAACTGGGAGAGCTGATGAGGATAGTCTGTTTAGTGTTATGTATATAGACTTTCAAAAGACCTGTAATCAAATGACATTTCATAGACTTGTTATGAAAAATGTAACACATGGATTATTGTGACAGTGATAGTGTGGATATGACACTGACTCAGGGAGAGAAAGCAGAGAGAAGTGGTGAACAGACATTGTTCAGACTGGGGCAGGGGGATTATACAGTGCTGTTTCTGAGGAGTCGATATTAGAAACAGTGCTCGTCCTGACATATAGATAAATATATAAATGACATAGACTTAGAGTAAAACAAAAACATAATTTCAACTATTGCAGATGACATGTAAATCATAAATGCTGTCACTAGTGTGGCAGACAGTAGCAGGATTAATGAGGACATGGACAGTCTCATGGTGAAATGAGAATACACATGGTGAATAGAATTTAACACATAGTACTGGGGAAGTGTTTATTTTGTGAGGGATAATAAGGGGAGTGAATAGAAACTAAACTGCACCATTTAAAAGATGGTACAGGAGCACAGAGTCTGGGAGTGTATGTACAGACATCTTCAATGGTGGCTGGACAAGTGGTGAAGGATTTAAAAAGGCATAGGGGATCGTTAGAATTATAACTGGAAGCAAAAAATTAAAAAAAACAACACAAGAACATTCTGCTAAGACTAGATAAATGACTGTTTAAGCCTCAGCTGGAATATTGTGTCCCATTCTGGACACCACACTTTATGAAGGATTCCAAGGCCTTGGAGATGGTGCTAGATGATATACTGGAATGGTAACAGGGATGAGGGACTTCAGTTATGTGGATAGAAGCTGAGATTGTTCTCCTTAGAGCAGAGAAGATAAAAGGGAGATTTAATCGAGGGGCTCAAAATGATGATGTGTTTTTCTAGAATAAATAAGGAGAATCTGGTTTCACTGGATGAAGGTTCAGTAACCAGTTTAATGTTGATTAACAAACAAACAGAGGAGAGATGAGGAGATTTTCTTTTCTTCACACAGCGAGTGTTTATGATTTGGAATTCACTTCCTGAAAGGGTTGTGGAAGCAGATTTAACAGAAGCTTTCAGTCGGGAATTGGATCAATACTAACAGGGTGATTTACTGGACTGGGAGAAAAGAACAGGGGAGAGGAATCATTGGAAATCTCCTTCAAAGAGCTGGAACTGGTACGATTTGTGAAATAGTCTCCTCCTGTGCTGTGTGATTCTCTGACTGTCTGATAACAGAAATCATTGAGTACGTATCTCATGTGTACAATTGACATTCAGCAGTTTTTAATCCTGTGATTAATTGTTACTTGTTTTCTGATGAAGACAACAACAGAAAGACAAACACAAGGGGCTGGTGAGGTAAATTGTGTTGACAATTTGTTTATTGGGTTATGACATCTCTCTCTGATCACAGACCACGCCTAGTTTCAATCAGTCAATTACAAACTCATTGATTTTATTCCTATTTTATTTCCTGTCTATTTGTTCTCAGGATATGGGTGATACTGACAAGGAAGGCCAGCATTACTTCCCCATCCCTGGTTGCCATGAGAAAATAGTGGGCCTTCATCCTGAACCACAGCAGTCTGTGATGTGAAGGTGTTCCCTCAAACAAACCAACATTTAGTATTTTGAGGAGGCAGTTTCATTTCTGAGTAGTTCGGAATGAGTTGGGTCAGAAAGCTAGGATGAGAATTTTAAAATCGAGGCATTACTGGACCAGGAACCAACGTAAGCCAGTGAGCACAGGAGTGATGGATGAACGGGACTTGGTGGAAAGTCCTGTTACCCGACCAGAACCCGATGGGACCCGATGACATGTGTCGGGCCATTCTTCTGAACTCGACCTTTGGGCTTGGGTCGGGTCGGGTCGGTCTCGGGGGAAAATGGACGGACCTGGGCCGGGTCGGGCTCGGGTCCCATATGGCTCCGTCGGATTCAGGTCGGGTTTTTGTTTGTGACTTGAGCAGGCCTTTAACTTGGTGCGAGTTTGGATAGGAATTTTATTTGTGCTGAAGTTTATGGCAGGGGCAGCACGGCTTCGATACAGATTCAAGCTGCCTCTAAACTGTTCAGTTCAACACAAGTTTAAAAAACGGGGGAAAGAAAAGAAAAAAGAGGAAAAAAATGGGGTTCGACACAGAGTGAATCTTTCTCTACACTGTCCCCATCAAACACTCCCAGAAGAGGTACAGCATGGGGTTAGATACAGAGTAAAGCTCCCTCTGCACTATCCCCAGCAAACACTCCCATGACATGTACAACACTGGGATTGGCTGGGCAATTTGAAGCACTTCCTGCCAGCAATCAGGGGGAGCAGCTGCACCTGTGCTGTAGCAACTGCAGAGCGGAGACTGGAGAAAGTGGAGAGAGGAAGAACATGGAACATTACAGCGCAATACAGAACCTTCGGCCCTCGATGTTGCGCCGACCTGTGAAACCATCTGACCTACACTATTCCATTTTTATCCATATGTCTTTCCAATGACCACTTAAATGCCCGTAAAGTTGGCGAATCTACTACTGCTGCAGGCAGGGCGTTCCACGCCCCTACTACTCTCTGAATAAACAAACTACCTCTAACATTTGTCCTATATCTATCACCCCTCAACTTAAAGCTATGTCCCCTCGTGTTTGTCATCACCATCCGGGGCAAAAGACTCTCACTATCCAACCTATCTAACCCTCTGATTATCTTCTATGTCTCTATTAAGTCACCTCTCCTCCTCCTTCTCTCTAACGAAAACAACCTCAAGTCCCTCAGCCTTTCATCGGAAGACCTTCCCTCCATACCAGTCAACATCCAAGTAAACCTCTTCTGCACCCTTTCCAAAGCTTCCACATCCTTCCTATAATGTGGTGACCAGAACTGCACGCAATACTCCAGGTGCGGCCGCACCAGAGTTTTGTACAGGTGCAGCATGACCTCGTGGCTCCGAAACTCGACCCCCCTACTAATAAAAGCTAACACACCATATGCCTTCTTAACAGCCCTATTAACCTGGGTGGCAACCTTCAGGGATTTATGTACCTGGACACCAAGATCTCTCTGCTCATCTACACGACCAAGAATCTTCCCATTAGCCCAGTACTCTGCATTCCTGTTATTCCTTCCAAAGTGAATCACCTCACACTTTTCCGCATTAAACTCCATTTGCCATCTTTCAGCCCAGCTCTGCAGCCTATCTATGTCCCTCTGTAATCTACAACATCCTTCGGCACTATCAACAACTCAACCGACCTTCGTGTCATCCGCAAATTTACTAACCCTCCCTTCTACACCCTCTTCCAGGTCATTTATAAAAAATGACAAACAGCAGTGGCCCCAAAACAGATCCTTGCGGTACACCATTAGTAACTAAACTCCAGGATGAACATTTGCCATCAACCACCACCCTCTGTCTTATTTCAGCTAGCCAATGTCTGATCCAAAGCTCTAAATCACCTTCAACCCCATACTTCCGTATTTTCTGCAATAGCCTACCGTGGGGAACCTTATCAAACGCCTTACTGAAATCCATATACACCACATCCATGGCTTTACCCTCATCCACCTGTTTGGTCACCTTCTCGAAAAACTCAATAAGGATTGTGAGGCACGACCTACCCGTCACAAAACCGTGCTGACTATCGCTAATGAACTTATTCTTTTCAAGATGATTATAAATCCTATCTCTTATAACCTTTTCCAACATTTTACCCACTACCGAAGTAAGGCTCACAGGTCTAAAATTACCAGCGCTGTCTCTACTCCACTTCTTGAACAAGGGGACATTTGCTATCCTCCAGTCTTCCGGCACTATTCCTGTCGACAATGACGACATAAAGATCAAGGACAAAGGCTCTGCAATCTCCTCCCTGGCTTCCCAGATAATCCTAGGATAAATCCCATCTGGCCCAGGGGACTTATCTATTTTCACACTTTCCAAAATTGCTAACACCTCCTCCTTGTGAACATCAATCCCATCCAGCCCAGTAGTCTGAATCTCAGTATTCTCCTCGACAACATTTTCATTCTCTATTGTAAATACTGACGAAAAATATTCATTTAACGCTTCCCCTATCTCCTCTGATTCCACACACAACTTCCCACTACTATCCTTGATTGGCCCTAATCTAACTCTAGTCATTCTTTTATTCCTGATATACCTATAGAAAGCCTTAGGGTTTTCCTTGATCCTATCCGCCAATGACTTCTCGTGTCCTCTCCTCGTTCTTCATAGCTCTCCCTTTAGATCTTTCCTGGCTAGCTTGTAACGCTCAAGCGCCCTAACTGAGCCTTCACGTCTCATCCTAACACAAGCCTTCTTCTTCCTCTTGACAAGCGCTTCAACTTCTTTAGTAAACCTCGGCTCCCTCGCTCGACAACCTCCTCCCTGCCTGACAGGCACATACTTATCAAGGACACGCAGTCGCTGCTCCTTGAATAAGCTCCACATTTCTATTGTGCCCATCCCCTGCAGTTTCCTTCCCCATCCTACGCATCCTAAATCTTGCCTAATCGCATCATAATTTCCTTTCCCCCAGCTATAATTCTTGCCCTGCGGTATCTCCCTGTCCCTGCCCATCGCTAAGGTATACCTAACCGAATTGTGATCACTATCACCAAAGTGCTCACCTACATCTAAATCTAACACCTGGCCGGGTTCATTACCCAGTACCAAATGCAATGTGGCATCGCCCCTGGTTGGCCTATCTGCATACTGTGTCAGAAAACCCTCCTGCACACACTGGACAAAAACTGACCTATCTAATGTACTCGAACTATAGTATTTCCAGTCAATATTTGGAAAGTTAAAGTCCCCCATAACAACTACCCTGTTACTCTCGCTCCTGTCGAGAATCATCTTCGCTATCCTTTCCTCTACATCTCTGGAACTATTCGGAGGTCTATAGAAAACTCCCAACAGGGTGACCTCACCTCTCCTGTTTCAAACCTCGGCCAATACTACCTCCGTGGAAGAGCACTAGCAAATCTCCCCCCCAGGATATTGGTACCCCTCTGGTTCAGGTGAAGACCATCCTGTTTGCAGAGTTCCCACCTACCCCAGAAAGAGCCCCAATTATCCAGGAAACCAAAACCCTCCCTCCTGCACCATCCCTGCAGCCACGTGTTCAACTCCTGTCTCTCCCTATTCCTCACTTCGCTATCACGTGGCACGGGCAACAACCCAGAGATAACAGCTCTGTTTGTTCTCGCTCTAAGCTTCAACCCTAGCTCCCTGAATTTCTGTCTTAAAACCCCATCTCTCTTCCTACCTATGTCGTTTGTGCCTGTGTGGACCACGACTTCGGGCTGCTCCCCCTCCCCCTTAAGGATCCCAAAAACACGATCCGAGACATCACGAACCCTGGCACCTGGGAGGCAACACACCGACCGTGAGTCTCTCTCGTTCCCACAGAACCTCCTATCTGTTCCCCTAACTATGGAGTCCCCAATGACTAATGTTCTGCTCCTCTTCCCCTTCCCTTCTGAGCAACAGGGACAGACTCTGTGCCAGAGACCTGTACCCCATTGCTTACCCCTGGTAAGTCGTCCCCCGCAACAGTATCCAAAACGGTATACCTTTTGTTGAAGGAAACGGCCACAGGGGATCCCTGCACTGCCTGCTGGTTCCCTTTCCTTCCCCTGACGGTAACCCATCTACCTACTTCTTTTACCTGAGGTGTGACTGCCTCCCTATAACTCCTCTCAATAATACCCTCCTCCTCCCGAATGATCCGAAGTTCATCCAGCTCCAGCTCCAGTTCCCTAACGCGGTTCACAAGGAACTGGAGTTGGGTGCACTTCCCGCAGATGCAGTCAGCAGGGACACTCTTGGCGACCCTTACCTCCCACATTCTGCAGGAGGAACATACAACTGCCTTAACCTCCATTCCCACTATTCTAAATTCCCAACAAATCTACTGAAAAAGCAAAAAAAAGTCAAAACATGTTAGCTTTGCAATCTGACGGACAGAAGTTTTTCAATAAAAAGCTTACCTTATCAACACACCAGAGTCCTTTTTTTTTGGTTAGAGGAGGAGGATGGGTGGGAGACACTACCCGAGTAGTGTTTCGGGAAAAGCAACCACCCAAATATGTAACCTCACTTACCCAGCAGTCCCCTGGTCCGCCGAAACAAAAGGTAATTAACTTTAAACTGAAACTGACCTCCCAGCTGTTCGCTCGCTCGCACTGGCAACTCCTGAAAAAAGCCCCTGTACCAAAGGGAAAATCAATTCAAACTGCCCAAATATGTATATTTTACTTACCCAGCAGTCCCCTGGTCCGCTGAAACTAAAGGTAATTAACTTTAAACTGAAACTGACCTCCTCGCTGTTCGCTGGCTCGCACGATCAGCTCCCGAAAAAAGCTGCTGTACCAAAGGGTGAATGCAGAATTGAGAGAATCCATCAAGGAAGGCTGCAATTGTTATAGATAGGTGGGTGGCAGAGCACCTGAAGAACTCTTAAGTTTGGACTGTTTGGGGGGAGGGAGAACAGGCCGTAAGACTTGGGCGGGGCTGCCAAATCCAGGAGGGGGCCCCTGTATTTGTATTGGTGCTTGCACACAGGGAGCTCCGTTCCCACCCCAATTACCTGCTCGGGACAGCTGGAGTTGCCTGGGGAAGACTTTTTTTGTTAATAGCAGAAGAGGAGAGTACCCGGCGGCTTCAGCCATTCCGGGCGAAGAAGCCTCCCCCAACTAGAAGACAACAAACAGTTTTGGACTAATTGTTACAAAGGTGCTCCAACTGGCAGATGGATCAAACATCCCTGTCAGCCTTTCTCTCCCTTCCTCCACTCAGTCGCCTCAGTAATCTATCCTCCCATTTTCTTTTACCTTCCTACCCCTATCCTCCTCAACTCCCACTCCACTTTGTTTACAGTTTGTTTGTTTATTGTTTCAATTGTAAATTTGCCTTGTTTCTTGGGGGTGGACGTGGCTCTTAGACCCCATGGCAAGCCCTCCTTCGCCGGTGGCGGGGCCTTCCCGTTCATATGCTGCTGCGGCTGCTGCAGCTGCACCTGTTGCCCCGTCGGCGTTTGCTTTATTAACATCGAAACATGGGGTCAATAGCGACATCCACCCGAACATGACTGTAGAGGCATGTGTGAAAGCAATGGCCGAGGTTGTCGGCCCTTCGGACATTGTTGCAGCCTCTAAAATGTACGGGAAAGCAGTGTTATTCCTGAAGACCGAGCAGGCGGTGTCCCTGGCTCTGAGCAAGGGGCTCACCGTGGGCGGGACCTTCCTGCCAGTGGACAACCTGGAGGAAACTGTGCAAAGGCTCACTCCATCCAATGTCCCGCCCTTCATTCCTGGTGAGCTCCTCCTTCCCCACCTGCACCGTCTGGGGCAGGTAAAGACGGGGCTCACCCCAGACCTGCTCGGTCTTCGGCAGAACAGCCTCTGACACGTGTGCTCCTTCCGCCGCCAGTTATTCATGCAGCTCGCGTGGGAGGAGGTTACAGAGGGCCACTTTAATGTAGAGTTCCAGGGGACGGCCTACCGCGTCTTCTGGACCTTGGACGGGGTGCGTTGCCATGTCTGTAAGGGGGTGGGGCATGTTCGTAAGAACTGCCCCAACCTCCCTGCTGCCAACACCAAATCGGCGGCCCAGGTTGGCACCGCTGCACCTCCTCCCACCCCCCCTACTCCTCTACCAGATACCTTACAGTCGGTACAGGAGGCTGTGGTTTTCACGGCCTCCGGCAGGGAGGGGGTGACCGTCCAAGTGGAAGGAATGCGCGGAGGAGAAATCAACATCGAGAGGCGCGTCCCCTGGAAACAGGGACACTACCCGAGTCTGAGCTCAGCACAAAGCCCGATCTCGGGGAGTCAACTTGCCCCAGGGCTGGGCTCAAGCCCAGGGTGAATAAATAAAAAGTGAGTGCGGAGGTGGAGGCCTCTGATAATATGGAGGTCTCTGAGCCTCCGCACCCAACTGGGAAAAAGAGGAGAAGGCAGCCTTCCACAGAGGTGACAAGGGGCCCTGAGGCGCAGGTCCCATCTGCTGAAGGTGAGCTGTCTCCGGTTTCGGGTCCACAGGTTTCCCCTAACGCCACCACCAAGGCCACAAAGTCTGGGCAGGAGATCCCTATTCCTCAGGATGGAGTGGAGGGGGAGGCACCTGGACATGTGACCACTCCAGGGGAAGCCAGTGGAGCCCTGCTTGTGATGGAGGAGCCTGGGGACGCCACCCATTCTGCCACTGCCACTGGGTCGGGTGCCCTGAGTAAAGGGGAGGGCGGGGCCTCAAATTGTCGGCCCTCCCAGCCGGAGTCCACCACCAACCAGGATACACCCGACCCGGTTGTAACCGAGAACGCTGCCCCATCTGCTGGGCCTGTGGGTGCTGGCGGAGGGGGAGATGGCCTCCTCCCTCCGCCTCCTGTGGTCTCGGCTCCGGCTGGATTTCTGGAGTCAGGAACGCCTGTCTCCCCTGGACCACTCATTGCCCTGGGGATGGAGGTGAAGGGGGGTCCTGAACTGCTGGCGCCCACAGGCTCCAGTTTCACAATAGAACCCAGAGAGGACTCCTCCGCCATCGATCCTGGGGGTGGGATCGTGATGGAAGCGGGATCAGCTGGCGCTGCCGGGACGTCCGCCCCACAGTGTGTGGTGGGTGTGTCGGCCAGTGGCGGTGATGACCCGGAGGAGGATGGGGATTCGGTGTGGGGCACGGAGGATGATCTTGATTCCATCGCCAGTGAGGTGGTGGAGTCCCTCGTGCCTCCCACTGAATCTCCTCTCATCCCCACGGCGGAACTCCGGGATTTCCTCACGGTTTGCAGGGGTTGCCGCAATAAAGGTCAGCTGGCCCTCGGTCGTTGGTCGAATCTGGCGCTGATCATGCAGTCCGTCCGTGCCGCCCTTAAGAAAGCGGGCAAGCGCGCGGATGTGAAACTGGTTGAGAGGCGCCGTTTTAATGTGTTCCTCAATGGATTGCTGGGGGAGTGGAGGGCCAGGTGCACTTCCACTCCCTCCTCACAGTGAGGTGTTGGTGACGGGTTTTTAGTACCTTTGACATGAAGATAACCATAGCCAGCCTCAACATCAACGGCAGCAGGGGGTCTCACCACAGATTTGCCAATCTCTCAGTCCTCAGGGAAGGGAGATACGCTGTGAGCTTTCTGCAGGAATCCCACACCGTTCCGGGAGACGAAGCCACCTGGCTCCTGGAGTGGCAAGGTGGGTTCTACATGAGTCACCTCACCCCTATTTCTAATGTGGTGGCTATCTTGTTGGCCCCGACTTTTCAGCCGGAGATCTTGGGGGTCAAGGAGCTAGTGCCGGGTTGCTTGCTCCAACACGCCGTTCGCATGGGGACCGTGCTGCTCCACTATGTGAACGTGTACGCGCCCAGGCCCGGCGCGTTGCAAGCGCGCTTCTCTTGAGCTCCATCGATAGCAGCGAGTGCATCATCCTCGGGGGGGGGGTGGGATTTTAACTGCACCTTCGAGTTGGGGGATCAATCAGGTCCCCAGCGCGGCCAAGCGTCGGTGGAGAAGTTGAGGGGCTGATCAGCTCCCTTAACTTGGTGGACGTCTGGCAGAAACTCCATCCCGACTCCAGCGCCTTCACGTGGAGGTCTGGAGGGGGAGGGTCGCGAAACGACCGCCTCTACTTTTCGCAGGCGTACGTCTCACGCGTCTCGGCGGCCTCCAGGTGGCTGGTGCCATGCTCCACCACCTGGTGTGGGCAGAGTTCTTTCCGCTCCGCACGCTGGCGGGATCTGCGTACTGCACATTAACAACTGGCTGCTGGAGGACGAGCGATTCCGGGACTCGTTCTGTCGATTCTGGGCCGACTGGAGAAGGAAGCAGGGGAGCTTCCCCTCCTTGAGGCTATGGTGGGATGTGGGCAAGACTCACATCCGCGTCTTCTGTCAGGAGTACGCGAAGGGGTCGACCAAGAGGCAGGAAGCCGAGATCGGGCGCCTTGAGAGGCAGGTGCTCGACTTGGAGTCCCGCCTCGAACATGCCATCATGTGCCCGGCCCTGTGGCAGGCGTACAAAGAGAAGAAGGGCGCGCTGAGGGACCTGCAGCTCATAGGGTCCCGAGGCGCGTACGTGAGGTCGCGGATCCAGATCCTGGAAGATCTGAACCGCGCCTCACCCTTCTTCTACTCGCTGGAAAAATGGCGGGGGGTTGGTAAGCAGCTCGTCGAGCTGCTGGCCGACGGCGGATCCTCCATCACGGATCCGCAGAGAATGGGCCTCCTGGACCGTACTTATTGCAGTGCGTTGTTCTCTCCGGATCCGTCCAGCGAGGATGCACGCAGAGTTTTGTGGGAGGACCAGCCGCAAGTCAGCCCGGAGGGCGCCGAAGGATTGGAGGCTCCGCTCACGTTAGAAGAGCTCCACCAGCTCTCGAGGGGCAAATCCCCAAGGTTGGATGTGTTGACCGTGGAGTTCCTCAGGGCGTTCTGGGACATCCTGGGGGACGATTATGCGCGGGTCCTGGGGGAAAGCCTGGCGACCGGGGAGATGCCCCGGCGGTCATCGTCCTGCTGCCGAAGAGGGGCGATCTCCACCTGCTTAAAAACTGGCGTCCGGTCTCCCTCCTCAGCACGGATTATAATATCTTTGCCCGGGCTATGTCTACCTGCCTGGGCTCCATGGTGGCCCACATGATCCAACCCGACCTGTCCTACATGGTCCAGGGCCATTCCATCCAGGACAACATCCACCTGTTCTGGGACCTGATCCAACTTTCCCAGAGGACTGGTCAGTTGGTCGCCTTACTCTCCCTCGATCAGAAGAAGGCGTTCGACAGGGTGGATCACAAAAACCTTTTCGGGACTCTGCGCACTTTTGGACTTGGGCCGCATTTGCAGGAGGTTGACGGGATTGACTCTGCGTGAGCCGGCCAGCGGGTCGTCCTCTCAGCTTCCGCCAACGACGTGCTCCTCGTGGTCACAGATCCCGTTGACTTGCGGAGGATGCGTGACTGCCAGCAAACCTTTTCTGCTGTGTCCTCCGCGAGGATCAATTGGGAGAAATGTTCCGGACTCCTGGTTGGTCAGTGGCGGGTGGACTCCCTGCCGGAGGAGATGACACCTTTTGCGTGGAGCACCACGCACCTCCTTTATCTGGGAGTCCACCTGAGCCCCGCTGAGGAAGCCTGGCGGGCAAACTGGCAGGAGTTGGAGGCGAAAGTCACCACACGGCTGGGGCGTTGGTCAGGACTGCTCCGAGTGCTTTCCTACAGGGGCCGAGCGTTGGTCATAAACCAACCTCCATGTTGTGGTACCGGTTGGTCACTTTGGCCCCGCCCCCTGTATTTGCCACCAAGATCCAGAAGAAACTCGTCGATTTCTTCTGGGGCAGGAGGCAACACTGGGTCTCTGCCGCGGTCCTGAGTCTCCCGAACGAGGAGGGCGGTCAGTCGCTGGTGTGCGTCCACACCCAGGCTGCGACTCTCCGCCTTCTGGCCCTGCAGAGATACCTGTACGTCGAGCATCCTCCCAGATGGTGTGCGCTGGCGACGTATTTTTTCCGCCAGTGTCACTGCCTTCAAGACGACACGCAGCTCCCGGTGGAGTCCATTAGCCGCGCCTCTCTGAGGGAGTTGCCTGTCTTTTACTGGGATCTATTCTGCGTCTGGAACATGGTCGCCTCCAGTCAGGGCGCTCCCCCGCCGGCGGAGGAGAGCGCCTCGGCTGTCCGTGCGGCCGACTCCGGGGACTGTCCGGCGGGCGGAGGAGTAGCCGAAACCCCCGGGAAGCCCCTCACTGCGGGTGGCGAGGGGGCTCGGGAGTGCGGAGCGATTCCGGCGGAGCTGACCCCCGCTCGGCCGGAACTGCTCATCGGATCCAGGCCCCGAAACCCTCTTCGGGAGCCGGTCCCGCACAACCCGAGCCGCTTCTCAGAAATGCCCTCCGTGCCATTCCAATCGGCGTGGAGGGGTTTCCTGTACGGGCTGCTCAAGCACACTCTCCACTTCCTCGCCCTCGTCAGCCGACCGGACAAGCCCTGGCGGTCCACGTTGCCATCTGGCGGCGAGGGGAATCCCCGATTGACATCTCTCTACGCGGGAGACTTCCCCCTTTACATCGGGGACCTGGGGTGGAGGGTGCTGCACAGAGCAGTCCCGTGCAATAGACTTTTAAGTAGGTTCATGGACTCCCAGGCCGCTATTACATTCTGCGGCCTGGATGAGTCCGTGTTCCATGTTTATACGGATAGTGCGAGGTTGCAGCCCCTCTTTGAATATCTGAAGGGGCTGCTCCTCAAATTCTGGCTGCACTTCAGTCCCACGGTCCTGATCTTTGGGCACCCAGTGCTGAGGGGCTTGGGCCGGGAGGAGGATCTCCTTGTCAGTCTGCTCCTGGGCCTGGCCAAGGTGGCAATTCACAGGTCCAGGTTGCGGGCCGTCGGGGGGTCCGTCCTCCCCGATTACCTGCCCCTCTTCCGCGGTTACGTTCGCGCCCGGGTGTCCCTGGAGAAGGAGCATGTGGTGTCCGCCGGTACGCTTGAGGCCTTCCATGGCCCGTGGGCACCGCAGGGACTGGAGTGCATTGTCGACGCCGAAAATGGCATTTTAATTTGAGTTTTTGTTTATTTCTGTTTTTAATAAAGTTATTTTTAAAAATATAAGTGTGTATATAAAGGTGGCCTGAAGAATAAAGGCCCCCTCGACATAATAGATATAAAAGGGGCCTGGGGTATAAAGGCCACCTTGGAAAAGAGAAAAAAAAAACGGGGTTAGAAAAAAAAAAAGGTGCTTAGATACAGAGTAAAGCTCCCTCGACACTGTCCCCTATCAAACACTCCCAGGACAGGTACAGCACGGGGGGTTAGATACAGAGTAAAGCTCCCTCAACACTGTCCCCATCAAACACTCCCAGGACAGATACTACACGGCGGTTAGATACAGAGTAAAGCTCCCTCGACTCTTTGGGCACCCGGTGCAGAGGGGCTTAAGCCGGGAGGAGGATCTCCTCGTCGGTCTGCTCCTGGGCCTGGCAAAGGTGGCAATTCACAGGTCCAGGCTGCGGGTGGTCGGGGGTTCCGTGCTCCCCGATTGCCAGCCCCTCTTCTGCGGTTACGCTCGCGCCCGGGTGTCCCTGGAGAAGGAGCATGTAGTTTCCGCCGGTATGCTTGAGGCCTTCTGTGACCGGTGGGCACCACAGGGACTGGAGTGCATCATCGACGCCGCGAATGGCATTTTAATTTGAGATTTTGGTTTATTTATCTGTTTTAAATAAAGGTATTTAAAAAATGTAAATATGTATCTAAAGCGGGCCTGAGGAATAAAGGCCCCCTCAATATGGGATATAGAAAAGGGGAAGAAAAATAAACAGGGTTAGATATAGAGTAAATCTCCCTCTACACTGTCCCCATCAAACACATACAGTGCAGGAATGGCACGGGTTTACAAACAGAGCAAATGTCCATCTATCTGTGCTATCGATGTTACAAGGTTAGTTTGGATAAGCTGGAGTTGTTCTCCCTGGAGTAAAGGAGATTGAGAGAGATTCGATAGAGGTTTACAAGATTATGACAGAAGTAGATAAGATAGACAAGGAAAAACTATTCCCATTTACTGATGAAACACGGACAAGGGGACACAGATGGAAGGTTTTGGGTAAGAGATACAGGGGGAATATGAGAAAGAACGTTTTTACACAGTGAATTGCAATGAGATGGAACTCACTGCCCAGGAGGGTGGTGGAAGATAACACAATCAATGATTTCAAAAGGAAACTGGATGGGCACCTGAAGGAAATGAACTTGCAGGGATAGGGGGATTGAGAGGGGGAGTGGGAATGACTGGATTGTTCCAGATTGAGCTGGCATGGAGGGGTAAAATGGCCTCCTTTTATGTCGGAAATTATTTTATGACTACATCGATTTCTACATCCCTACGTTAGATTTGTCTCATGCTCCTGCCTGTAAAAATCCAGATACATAGACGTTCAATGAAACTGTGACCTTAACAGCCACTGACAGCTCCGTCCTCACACTGGTGTGAGGCTCCAGGTCGTGTTACAGGAGGTGACACAGCTCTGTGACCACATCCTTATTGAATCAGAGTCACCTCACACACTGCTCCTGGGTTAGGTGTAGGTAGGAAAAGTGCTCTTGCAAAACCGGGGTGGGTAAGGCAGAGCCCCCTCCTCTCCATCTTTACAGAGCTTCCCCTCTCTGCAGCCTCTGCTCCATTTGTTGGTCATGTGACAGACCCAGAAACACTGTAACTACAGTCCCCATACCTCGTCCAGAGTTGGTTCACCAAATCCTCTGTCCTCCCTGAATGTCTGCAGCAGCTTACAACACAACCTCCAGAAAACCATCCACAGCACCTCCAATAACTTTACAACAGCAAAAGTAAGTCACAAGCCCCTCACCTGTAAGTTGGATTCCTGGTCCTTTTAAATAACACCTGTGGGGGTCCTTCGTGCTGCTGAATGTATGTTCAGCTGAGAGTGACTAACACAGGCGGTCAGTCGACATACACAGATCAAGATTTAAAGACGTACATCAAAGCTGTCGGAATGGCAGATTGACGTCAATTCAAACCCTTCCTCACACTAACAGCACATGCACAGTATACCCAGGCTAGTTCCCTGCCCAGCTCTGGCCACGGTGCTGGCCACACTAGAAGTGGCCAGCTGTGCAGTTCACATAATTTTATAGTTCCAGGTTTCCATAGCGTTGGCAAAAGTGCCGTCATAGAGTGAAACGTCATAGAGTGAAAATCACAGCAGGGGAAGATATAGAGTGAAAACAGCTCACTTCTAAAAGGGAATTGGAAAAAGACTTGAAGGCATTAGATTGACAAGAATATGTGAAATGCAAGGGAAATGGGACTAATTTGAGGGGTGAGGCCATGGAGGGATTCAAACACAAGAATGAGAATATTAAAATTTAGGTGCTGCTAGACCCGGAGCCAATGTCGATCAGTGAGCACAGAAGTAATGGGCGATCGGGATTTGGTCTGAGTTAGGATATAGGCAGAAGAGTTCTGGATGGGCTGTTGTTTATGGAGGTTGATAACTGGGAGGGTGACCAGGATAGAATTGGAATAGTTAAGTGTGGATTTAACAACGGCACAGATGAGGGTTTATTAGCAGATGGGTAGAGGTGATGATGGGTGATATTACAGAGGTAGTAGCAGGTAGGGTTGGTGATAGGTGGAATATGGCAATGAACTCAGCTCAGGTATAAATATAACAAAGAGGTTCCAAACAGTCTGTTTCAGCCTCAGACATTGGGTAGTGAGGGGAATGCGGAAAGTGGATGCAGAGTGGAATGTGAGACAGAGACTGAAGACTGTGGCTTCAGTCTTCCCAAGATTTACATGACAAGAACACTAAATCAGTGAAATATGATTTATAGATCTAATAGTTGGATACAGAGACTTACCAGGGACACCAATAATAGCGAGGATGGGATAGTAAATCGTTTGAATCATCTTCAGAGCATAATAGATCCGCAAATCTAATGTTATCCAAAAATAATCTGCAGTAACGAGGCTAAACCAATAGGAGAAACTCTTGCTGTCCATTGTTTTAACATTCCAATCTATTGTTCCCAGATTCTGATCCATTGTTTTAACATTCCAATCTATTATCCTCAGATTCTGACCCATTGTTGTAATATTCCAATCTATTGTCCTCAGATTCTGACCCATTGTTGTAACATTCCAATCTATTGTTCGCAGATTCAGATCTCTCCTCTCTCGCTCTCTGGAGCCGCTGATCTCTGTTAGTGCCAGGGGTGATGCTCCCACTGACACGATGAGCCAGCACATTGGAAGGAGTCCATTATTAATAGAAGAGGGAAACCCTCCAGTGACACAATTCGGGTCCTTGGAGACTGACGTTAATTACAGTCAATGAACAAGAAGGTTCAGTTAACACCTTTCAATCCAACACTATTTACAACACAATAGTGTCGAAAATTTACCCAGTCCAGATGGGATACATGAGGTTTGTTGAGGGAAGGAATGTGGAAATAGCAGAGGCACTGGCCAGAAGCTTTCAATCGTCTTTGGATCTGGGAGTGATGACAAAGCTGTTACAAGCTGTTTAAATAAGGAGACATTAGATAAACCCGATAACTACTGACCAGTCAGTCTAATGTCGGTGGTTGGAAATTTCTGGAGGCCATGACCCACTACAAAAATATATCATTCTAGGAAAAACATGTGATATTAAATGATAAACAGTACGGATAGGTTCATGGAAAATCATGTCTGATAATCTTGATCAAGTTAGTTGATGACATAACTGTGAGTGTTGATGAGGATAGTGTGTTTCCTGTTATGTATCTGGACTATCAAAAGGCCTGTGATCAAATGACATTTCATAGACTTGTTATGAAAAATGAAACACATGGATTAACGTGAGAGTGATAGAGTGGATATGACACTGACTCAAGGACAGAAAGCAGAGAGAAGTGGTGAACAGACATTGTTCAGACTGGGGGAGGGGAGAATACAGTGCTGTTTCTCAGGGGTCAGTATTAAAACCAGTGCTCTTCCTGACATATAGATAAATATACAAGTGACATAAACTTATATGTAAAACAACATAATTTAAACTCTTGCAGATGACATGACACATAAATAAGGGAGGCAAAGGCGCAGACCGCAGAATTACCCAATCTCACAGATTTTGGTTTATTTTTAATTTATTCTGGACTCTAATCCGAATAGAAATTTAGTTCTCACTCTATAATTTATTTCTGTGTGATTTGCAGGTCTGTGTGTGTGTGCATCAATGTGTGTATGTTTATTATTTTATTTAGATTCAGTTTAGATTGTTAAGTATAATAAACTCACCTCTTGTTTAAACTCAAGAAAACCTGTCTGATTTGTTCTTTCACGATCACAACAACGGTAAAAGGTGGTCAGCATGTCCACTGCTAATCAGGAATAAGCCCCGCTGCAGTGAAATAAAAGTTAGGACAAGAGGAGAGCCTGGGACCCCTCCTCACCTGGCTGTAACAGAAATCTGGCGGTTCTAGTGATCATAACGCAACAACAAATGAGAAATTGGATGTGTCACAGATACACAGAGTTTTACAGCACAGAAACAGTCCCTTCGCCCCACTCTGTCTGTGCCGGCCATCAAGCCTGTCCATTCTAATCCCCTTTTCCAGCACTTGGCCTGTAACCTTGTATGCTATGGCATTTCAAGTGCTCATCTAAATACTTCTTAAATGTTGTGAGGGTTCTTGCCTCTGCCATCTTTTCAGGTAGTGTGCTCCAGATTCCAGCCACCATCCGAGTGAAATATTTTTTCCCTCAAATCTCCTCGAAACCACTTGCCCCTTACCTTAAATCAATGCCCCCCTGTTATTGACACCTCTGCTAAGGGAAAAGTTTCTTCTTCTCTACCCTATCTATGGGCCTCATAATGTTTCCTGCTTTCTGTCTCCCTCCCTTTTTGAATAAAGGAGTTACATTGGCATAAAAGGAGTTACATACAGAGAGAAGTAACTCGGTACAGCTTAGAATCCCTCTCTGTTGAAAAGTTGAGTAATGTTGCTGGACAGTTAGGGATTACTCTCCGCCCAAAAGCTAGGAAACCCAAAATTCTAAGACCTGTGGCCAATCATTTTTCACTTGAAGCTGAAGACTCAAACAGAGTTAGAATCACTAACAAATAGAATAATGTTAGCTAAGGTAAAGCTAGAACAGAAGAGACTCGAATTGGAAATCCAGAGAGAACGAGAAAGAGCAGAGTGGGTGTCAAGAAAGGGAAAAAGTAAGAGTGCAACAGAAGGAGAAGGAGGAAAGGGAGTTAAGGTGGCTCAAACAACTAGAGGAAGACCCAGTACACCCAGTGAAGGCACAGCTAGTGAGGGAGCAGCCCACAGCTCAGGACCATGTGCTGAGCTCTTACAGTTATCCCAGTTCATTCTAAAGTTCAATGAGGAGCATGTGGAAGAATTTTTTGTCACTTTTGAAAAACTTGCAAAGCAGCTGAAATGGCCGGCAGAGAACTGGACACTGTTTTTATAAAGCAAAGTAACAGGAAAAGCTCATGAGGTGTATTCAATGTTGCCAGATGAAAGTTCATCAGATTCTGAGATGACTAAAAACGCTATCCAGGGTGCATATGAGATAGTATCAGAAGGTGCATTTGTTTTAATGCAAGAAGTGTAGTAGGTAAGGCAGATGAACTTAGGGCTTGGATTAGTACCTGGGAGTATGATGTTATTGCTATTACTGAGACTTGGTTGAGGGAAGGGCACGAGTGGCAACTAAATATCCCAGGATATCGATGCTTCAGGCGGGATAGAGAGGGAGGTAAAAGGGGTGGAGGAGTTGCATTACTGGTCAAAGAGTATATCACAGCTGTGCTGAAGGAGGGCACTATGGAGGACTCGAGCAGTGAGGCAATATGGACAGAACTCAGAAATAGGAAGGGTGCGGTAACAATGTTGGGGCTGTACTACAGGCCTCCCAACAGCGAGCGTGAGATAGAGGTACAAATATGTAAACAGATTATGGAAAGATGTAGGAGCAACAGGGTGGTGGTGATAGGAGATTTTAATTTTCCCAACATTGACTGGGATTCGCTTTGTGTTAGAGGTCCAGATGGAGCAGAATTTGTAAGGAGCATCCAGGAGGGTTTTCTAGAGCAGTATGTAAATAGTCCAACTCGGGAAGGGGCCATACTGGACCTGGTGTTGGGGAATGAGCCCGGCCAGGTTGTTGAAGTTTCAGTAGGGGACTACTTTGGGAATAGTGATCACAATTCCGTAAGCTTTAAAATACTCATGGACAAAGACGAGAGTGGTCCAAAAGGGAGAGTGCTAAATTGGGGGAAGGCCAACTACACCAAAATTCGGCAGGAGCTGGGAAATGTAGATTGGGAGCAGCTGTTTGAAGGTAAATCCACATAGAACATAGAACATAGAAAAATACAGCACAGAACAGGCCCTTCGGCCCACGATGTTGTGCCGATCCTTTGTCCTCTGTCAAGGACAATTTAATCTATACCCCATCATTCTCCTTTATCCATATACCTATCTAAAAGCCGTTTGAAAGTCCCTAAAGTTTCTGACTCAACAACTTCCCCAGGCAAGGCATTCCATGCCCCGACCACTCTCTGGGTAAAGAACCTTCCCCTGA
This sequence comes from Heterodontus francisci, assembly GCF_036365525.1. Lineage (NCBI taxonomy): Eukaryota > Metazoa > Chordata > Chondrichthyes > Heterodontiformes > Heterodontidae > Heterodontus > Heterodontus francisci. The sequence continues at coordinate 2,389,321 of NW_027141414.1, forward strand.
CATCCCCCTTATATCTCCCACCCTTCACCTTAAATTTATGACCCCTTGTAACGCTTTGCTCCACCCGGGGAAAAAGTTTCTGACTGTCTACCCTATCTATTCCCCTGATCATCTTATAAACCTCTATCATGTCACCCCTCATCCTTCTCCGTTCTAATGAGAAGAGGCCTAGAATGTTCAGCCTTTCCTCGTAAGACTTATTCTCCATTCCAGGCAACATCCTGGTAAATCTCCTCTGCACCCTCTCCAAGGCTTCCACATCCTTCCTAAAATGAGGCGACCAGAACTGCACACAGTACTCCAAATGAGGCCTTACCAAGGTCCTGTACAGCTGCATCATCACCTCACGGCTCTTAAATTCAATCCCTCTGCTAATGAACGCTAACACCCCATATGCCTTCTTCACAGCCCTATCCACTTGAGTTGCAACTTTCAACGATCTATGCACATAGACCCCAAGGTCTCTCTGCTCCTCCACATGCCCAAGAACCCTACCGTTAACCCAGTATTTTGCATTCGTGTTTCTCCTTCCAAAATGGACGACCTCACACTTTTCAGGGTTAAACTCCATCTGCCACTTTTCAGCCCAGCACTGCAACCTATCCAAGTCCCTTTGCAGACGACAATAGCCCTCCTCGGTATCCACAACTCCACCAACCTTTGTATCATCTGCAAATTTACTGACCCACCCTTCGACTTCCTCATCCAAGTCGTTAATAAAAATCACAAACAGGAGAGGACCCAGAACTGATCCCTGTGGCACGCCACTGGTAACTGGGCTCCAGGCTGAGTATTTACCATCTAAGACCACTCTCTGCCTTCTATCAGTTAGCCAATTCTTAATCCAACTGGCCACATTCCCCACTATCCCATGCCTCCTGACTTTCTCCATAAGTCTACCATGGGGGACCTTATCAAATGCCTTACTAAAATCCATGTACACCACATCCACTGGTTTACCCTCATCCACTTGCTTGGTCACCTGCTCAAAGAATTCAATCAGGCTTGTGAGGCAAGACCTACCCCTCACAAAACCGTGCTGACTGTCCCGAATCAAGCAGTGTCTTTCCAGATGCTCAGAAATCCTATCCCTCAGCACCTTTTCCATCAACTTGCCTACCACCGAAGTAAGACTAACTGGCCTGTAATTCCCAGGGTTGTTCCTATTCCCTTTCTTGAACAGGGGCACAACATTTGCCACCCTCCAATCACCTGGTACCACCCCCGTCAACAGAGAAGATGAAAAGATCATTGCCAGCGGCTCTGCAATTTCATCCCTTGCTTCCCATAACATCCTTGGATATACCCCGTCAGGCCCGGGAGACTTGTCTATCTTCAAGTTATTCAAAAACCCCAACACATCTTCCCTCCTAACGAGCACTTCCTCGAGCTTACCAGTCTGTTTCACACCGTCCTCTTCAGTAATACACCCCTTCTCATTCGTAAATACCGAAGAGAAGTACTCATTCAAAACCTCACTTATCTCTTCCGGCTCAACACACAGTCTCCCGCTATTGTCCTTGACCGGACCTACGGTCCCCCTAGTCATCCTCATATTTCTGACATACGCGTAAAAGGCCTTGGGGTTTTCTTTTATCCTACCCGCCAAGCATTTTTCATGCCCTCTCTTAGCTCTCCTAATCCCTTTCTTCAGATCCTTCCTGGCCATCTTGTATCCCTCCAGAGCTATGCCTGTGCCCTTTTTCCTCAACCTTATATACGCATCCTTCTTCTTCCTAACAAGACTCTCAACCTCTCTTGTCAACCACGGTTCCCTCACATGACCATCCCTTCCCTGTCTGACAGGGACATGCTTATCATGTGATATGTGGGAGGCTTTTAAAGAGAGGTTGATTAGCGTGCAGGAGAGACATGTTCCTGTGAAAATGAGGGATAGAAATGGCAAGATTAGGGAACCATGGATGACAGGTGAAATTGTGAGACTAGCTAAGAGGAAAAAGGAAGCATACATAAGGTCTAGGCGGCTGACGAAAGACGAAGCTTTGAAAGAATATCGGGAATGTAGGACCAATCTGAAACGAGGAATTAAGAGGGCTATAAGGGGTCATGAAATATCTTTAGCAAACAGGGTTAAGGAAAATCCCAAAGCCTTTTATTCATATATAAGGAGAAAGAGGGTAACTAGAGAAAGGATTGGCCCACTAAAGGACAAAGGAGGAATGTTATGCTTGGACTCAGAGAAAATGGGTGAGATTCTAAACGAGTACTTTGCATCGGTATTCACCGAGGAGAGGGACATGACGGATGTTGAGGTTAGGAACAGATGTTTGATTACTCTAGGTCAAGTCGGCATAAGGAGGGAGGAAGTGTTGGGTATTCTAAAGGGCATTAAGGTGGACAAGTCCCCAGGTCCGGATGGGATCTATCCCAGGTTACTGAGGGAAGCGAGAGAGGAAATAGCTGGGGCCTTAACAGATATCTTTGCAGCATCCTTAAACACGGGTGAGGTCCCGGAGGACTGGAAAATTGCTAATGTTGTCCCCTTGTTTAAGAAGGGTAGCAGGGATAATCCAGGTAATTATAGACCGGTGAGCCTGACGTCAGTGGTAGGGAAGCTGCTGGAGAAGATACTGAGGGATAGGATCTATTCCCATTTGGAAGAAAATGGGCTCATCAGTGATAGGCAACATGGTTTTGTGCAGGGAAGGTCATGTCTTACCAACTTAATAGAATTCTTTGAGGAAGTGACAAAGTTGATTGATGAGGGAAGGGCTGTCGATGTCATATACATGGACTTCAGTAAGGCGTTTGATAAGGTTCCCCATGGCAGGCTGATGGAGAAAGTGAAGGCGCTTGGGGTCCAAGGTGCACTAGCTAGATGGATAAAGAACTGGCTGGGCAACAGGAGACAGAGAGTAGCAGTAGAAGGGAGTTTCTCAAAATGGAGACGTGTGACCAGTGGTGTTCCACAGGGATCCGTGCTGGGACCACTGTTGTTTGTGATATACATTAATGATTTGGAGGAAAGTATAGGTGGACTGATTAGCAAATTTGCTGACGACACTAAGATTGGTGGAGTAGCAGATAGTGAAGGGGACTGTCAGAGAATACAGCAGAATATAGATAGATTGGAGAGTTGGGCAGAGAAATGGCAGATGGAGTTCAATCAGGGCAAATGCGAGGTGATGCATTTTGGAAGATCCAATTCAAGAGTGAACTATACAGTAAATGGAAAAGTCCTGGGGAAAATTGATGTCCAGAGAGATTTGGGTGTTCAGGTCCACTGTTCCCTGAAGGTGGCAACGCAGGTAAATAAAGTGGTCAAGAAGGCATACGGCATGCTTTCCTTCATCGGACGGGGCATTGAGTACAAGAGTTGGCAGGTCATGTTACAGTTGTATAGGACTTTGGTTCGGCCACATTTGGAATACTGCGTACAGTTCTGGTCGCCACATTATCAAAATGATGTGGATGCTTTGGAGAGGGTGCAGAGGAGGTTCACCAGGATGTTGCCTGGTATGGAGGGCGCTAGCTATGAAGAGAGGTTGAGCAGATTAGGATTATTTTCATTAGAAAGACGGAGGTTGATGGGGGACCTGATTGAGGTGTACAAAATCATGAGAGGTATAGACAGGGTGGATAGCAAGAGGCTTTTTCCCAGAGTGGGTGTTTCAATTACTAGAGGACACGAGTTCAAAGTGAAAGGGGAAAAGTTTAGGGGGGATATGCGTGGAAAGTTCTTTACGCAGAGGGTGGTGGGCACCTGGAACGCATTGCCAGCGGAGGTGGTAGATGCGGGCACGATGGAGTCTTTTAAGATGTATCTAGACAGATACATGAATGGGCAGGAAGAAAAGAGATACAGAACCTTAGAAAATAGGCGACATGTTTAGAGAGAGGATCTGGATCGGCGCAGGCTTGGAGGGCCGAAGGGCCTGTTCCTGTGCTGTAATTATCTTTGTTCTTTGTTCTTTGTTCGTACCACCAAAAATTCGGAACACTCCGAAAGTAGCCTGAGCGAACTTACCTCCAGTTTGAAAGAGTTAAGCAGCTTCGGAACATCGGAGCAGGAGTAGGCCATTCAGCCCATCTAGTAGCCCCGCCATTCAATACGATTATGGTTTATCTTCTATTTCAACTCCTTTTTACCACACTATCCCCATATCCCTTTATGTCATTTGTATTTAGAAATCTGTCAATCTCTGCTTCAAACATACTCAATGACTGAGCTTCCACAGCCCTCTGGGGTAGAGAATTCCAAAGATTCACAACCCCCAAGTAAAGAAATTTCGCCTCATCTCTGTCCTAAGTGACTTCCTCCTTATTTTAAAATTGTCTCTGCTGGTTCTAGACTCCCCAACCAGGGGAGACATCTTAGCTGCATCAACCCGTCTATCCATTTAATTCTGTTGTAGGTTTCAATGAGATCACATCTCATTCTTCGAAATTCTGGAGAATCCAGGCCCAGTTTTCCTAATCTCTTCATAGGACAGTCCTGCCATCCCAGGAACAAGTCTAGTGAATCTTCGTTGCACTCCCCCTATGGCAGTAATATACTTCCTAAAGTAAGGGGAGCAAAGCTGCACACAGTACTCCAGGTGTGGTCTCACAAGGTTCCATACAATTGAAGCAAGACTTCACCACTCCTGTACTCAAATTATCTTGTGATAAAGGCTAACATACCATTAGCCTTCTTAAGTGCTTGCTGTCCCTGCATGTCAGCCTTCAGTGACTTATTGACAAGGACACCCAGACCCCTTTGTACATCTACACTTTCTAATTTCTTACCATTCAGGAAATACCCTTCACATCTATTCCACCTTCCAAAGTGGATAACCTCATATTTTCCACATTATATTCCATCTGCCACGTTCTTGCCCTCCCACGAAGTCTGTCCAAATTCCCTTGAAGCCGCTTTGCACCTTCCTCACAACACATACATTCCCACATCTTTTTGTATCATCTGCAAACTTGGGAATATTACTCTGGTCCCCACATCTAAATCAATGATACATATTGTGAACAGATGGGGCCCAAGTACTTACCCAAATGTTTCCTTTTTACTTACCCCACTAGTCACAGCCTGCCAAAGTGAGAATAACCCATTTATTCCTACTCTCTGTTTTATGCTTGTTAACCAATCCTTAATCCATGCCAGTATATTGCGTCCTATCCCATGTGCTTTAATTTTACTAACCAACCTCTTGTGGGGCACTTTATCAAAAATTCATCTGAAAATCCAAATAGACTACATCCACCGACTCCACTTTATCAATTCTGTTACTAATATCCTCAAAAAACTACAACAGGTTCATCAAACATGATTTCCCATTCATAAATCCATGTTGACTATGTCCAATCAGATCATTATTATCCAATTATCCATTTATCACATCCTTTATGATAGATTCCACCATTTTCCCAACTATTGATGTCAGGCTAACAGATCTGTAATTCCCCGTTTTCTCTCTCCCTCCCTTCTTAAATCGTGGGGTGACATTTGCGACCTTCCAATATGCTGGAACCGTTCCAGAAGATGATCACCCATGCACCCACTGTCTCCACAGCTACCTCTGTCAACACTCTGGAATTTAGAATATCAGGTCCTGAGGATTTATCAACCTTAAACCCCATTAATTTCTCCAACACAAACTTCTTACTAATATTAATTTACTTCACTTCCTCATTCCCCCTAATCCCTTGGATCTCTAATTCTGGGAGATTTCTTGTATCTTTCTCAGTGAAGACAGACACAAAGTGATCATTTAGCTTCTCTGCAATTTCTCGATTCCCCATTATAAATTCCCCTGACTCTGCCTGTAACGGACACATACATGTCTTACCCAAATGTTTCCTTTTTACGTAACTATAGAAGATTTTACAGTCCACTTTTATTTTTGCCTCTGACTAGTAGATACGGAAAATCGGGATACAGCCCACATATGTAAACCTCAGAGTGGTGATCCTTCTCGAGGAGTTCAAAAACTCAGTCCCGCTCCCATTAAAACCCATGCAGAGGAAAAAAAGGTTCGAAGAACCAGGAAGGTTGCAATTCTGGATGATGATTTTTTTCCGTGTACACAAGGCCTTAACCCCAAAGGGAATGCATTCCCTAGTCACCCCAAAGACCCGGGAATAAAAGGTGGGAGGGTGATAAGAGCCTGAGCAGCCATGGGCAAGGAGGAAAATCTGGACACACAGGCGTCCACGCTCAGGCCAAATAGGACGGTACTGAGAGCAGGAGTAAAGACCAATGATCTGTATGTTTCCACTGCAGCAAGGCAGGTCACCATCGAGTTGAATGCTGGAAGTGATGGGGAAAACCTGTAGGATTACTCAGGGTCCACCAGAGCAGTGCAGGAAAACGGGCGCTGATGGAAAGCACAGCAGGTCAGGCTGTGCCTTTAACTGTAACAGTCAGACACAGTAACACAACCACAGAGAGTGCGGGAAAACTTAACAAAATCCTTGAGCGTTACTAGAATTTTGAATCCCAGGGGAAAGTGACCCTATACCCCTTCATTGAGGTTAGCAAGCCCTGGTCATACTCAATGATAAAGGTGCCACCCAATCCCTTCTGCTGGGAATAGGCATGACCTTTCTCCGAGAGTGCAGTGAATGCCAGAGTGTTAGCAAATGGTATAGGAAGACAGTATATGTCCATACCTTTATATTGGGTGCACGTGCAGTGCGACCTTTTTTCAACACCAGCAGCTATGGGGACCTGTTCCTGGGTATTGATCTGGCAGGGAAAAGGTGGCAGCTTCCGCAAAGGTTCTGGAGAGACCACAAGAGATCAGGGACACAGAACAGTTACAGGGGAAGGTCCCCGGCATTCTCCCTGATTCTGTGGTGACTCGGTCCATGGCTAAACAATCCCCATCAGAGGTGGCTGAACTGACACTGGAGATGGATGTCCCTACTGTCTGGTTGTCTGAAACCTTCTTTGGGAAGGTAGAGAGCACAAAGGATGTGTTAAACAGATCTTACTTAGTTGAGGCTCAACAACTCGACCCAGTGTTAAAATATAGCACAGACTGTCCAAACCAAAACTGAAGCATAGGGAGTTGCAGAGTGCCACTATTTAAAGATTGAGGTGCTAGTGAGGAAGTTGAGACCTCCTCACAGACCTGAGGATGAAGAGTGGACAGTGCTTCACCAGATAGTGGTGCCGCTGAGGACCCTTAAAGAAATATTAATGGCCCACGAACTTCCAATGACAGTACATGTTGATGTATGAAAATTTAAAGTCCACATAAGACAGCATTTTGACTGACCACAACTGCACAAAGATGTGGTGGAGTTCTGTAAAACTGGTCACACCTGCCATGTTGTGGGGAGGCTCTGACCTGCAATAATACCTTCACCTTAATACCCATACCAGAATTTGTGGAAGCCTTCAGCAGAAGGCTGGTGGATTATGTGAGACACCTGCTGAAAACAAAACGGGACAACCAGTATCTTCTCACAATTATGAATGTGGTGACCCGATCCCCAGAAGCCATTCCCCCGAAGAACTATCTCTGCCAAGGTAGTTGTGGAGGGGCTAACCCATTATGGGCTGCCTGCTGAGATTCAGATGGATCAGGGCACACATTTTACGTCCAGTATTTCTGAAAAGGTCATGGGTATTCTAGACATAACCCAGCTAAAGTCTACAACCCACAGTCACAAGGGGCTTTGGAGCAGTACCACCAGACCCCAAAGACAATGATCAGGCCATACTGCTATGAGGAACCCCATGACTGGGGCAAAGGGATGGCATTTCACCTGTTGGATACCAGGAACCTATCCACTGAGTCCACTGGCTTTAGTCTCTTTGAATTACTTTATGGACACGAGGTGAGAGGTACTCTTAAACTAATCAATGAGAAGTTTTTGGGACACAGGGATGAGTCTTCCATGTCAGACTACATTTCCATGCTCCGGGAGTGGCTCACGACAGCCTGTGCAATTGCTCAAGAACACCTAAAGATCTCCTACTCAGTTATGAAAAGGTAAGCAGGCAACAATGCCAAGGCCAAAACATTTCAGGACAGAGACCATGTATTGTTACTATTCCCAATGCAGGGAGAATCCCTGAAATCCCGGTTCAGTGGTCCATATCGAGTGGCAAAAGGAATAGTCAGGTAAATTATTTAATTGGCACCCAGACCAAAGGAAAAACGCAAAGGCTGTGGAGGGAACAGAGAAGTACAGATCTGGCAGACTGTCAGGAGGGAAGGATTGAAAAGGACAGTGAAAACAGGTTAGAGAAGGGCCAGGAGGATTCCCTTTTGGAATCCCCTACTCTCCGATTTGCCAACCCTGAAATGTTAGTTAAATTAGACCCCACACTCTCCTTCTTAAATGCAGGTCAATGAGGCAACCTAAAAAGTCAGCTAAAAGCATTCACTGAAGCATGCAATGACAAAGGAAAGTTCGCAAAAAGGCAAGCCAATAGTGAGGGAGATGCCTCACCGAGTCGAGGTGCCGCAGGAGAGTGCAGTGAAAGATGGACAGCCACCTGCGAGCCATAAAATCCCAGAGGACATGGAGCCAGTTAGCAAAATGATGCTCCCCGTAGTACAGGGAAAAGGGAAGGGAAAATACCCTAAAGTAAACAGCACTTGTGCACCTCACCAGAAAGCTAAAAGTAAGGTCAGTGTTGATCTACCCACTGAAGAACCCAATGATCAGGTGCCAAACACAAAGCTAATCAAACCCAACAATTTCAAAGCGGAACTCAGCAAGAACAAAGGCACTGAGGAAATCCCAGACACCTCACAGGGTCTAAAATAACAATTTATTACACACTGTGGGTTTAGGGAGAACGATTATCAAGGTGCAGGAACCGGAATGGTTAAAGCTTCATTGCAGGAGAGAAAAAATAAACAATGTAATCGCTGTTGCAATGTCCAGGGTCGAACCCGACACATAACCATCCCAGACAAAAGACCAAAACATTAAATCAGTACAGCTGCAACAGACAATGTCAGCTGCAGTAATTCTAAGATTAATATGTCAGTTTGGGAAGTTATTATTGAGAATGAATGTGTGCTTCAGTTACAGTTACAGTTACAGAGATACAACACTGAAACAGGCCCTTCAGCCCACCGAGTCTGTGCCAACCATCAACCGCCCATAGATACTAGTCCTACACTAATTCCATATTCCTACCACATCCCCACCTGTCCCTATATTTCCCTACCACCGACCTATACTAGGGCCAATTTATAATGGCCAATTAACCTATCAACCAGCAAGTCTTTGTCTTGTGGGAGGAAACCGGATCACCCGGAGGAAAGGAAGCCCACGCAGACAGCGGGGGAACTTGCAAACTCCACACAAGCAGTACCCACAATTGAAACCACGTCGCTGGAGCTGTGAGGCTGCGGTGCTAACCACTGCGCCACTGTGCCGCCCCACTGTGCACAATTCTGCAATGAAATGTTCCTGTTATCACATTTTTCCCCGTGTGCTGTGGCGGTGTCAATATAACACAATATGCCAAATTATGAAATTTAATTCATCGTTTGGAAACTTACAGTAAACTTTTAATCGAAAAACAACCTTGCAGTTAACCTTGAAAAAACTGGCAGCCAAGATGGCCACCGCAATTGGCATCTGAAACACCTTTTCACATTCGAAGGCCTACAATAGGAGACACATGTCTGATGAGCCTGGACCCAAATCATTGGCTTGCTCCAGTGATTGAATTACCTAAGATTACATTCATTAACACGGCATACAAGGTCATCCTGACACATTGACTTTGAAAGAGCAAACTCCTCCAAGAGTAAATACTGGTATCCTGTGCCCTGGGGAGATAGAAGTTCCGAACCTTGAATCTCATGGTAAGGGTCCAGCGAATGCACTGAGGCAGTCAGGAGACTGTCTATCTCTGTGAAAGCTGAGAGTTTCCCCTGGACAAAAACAGACAAGTCAGTGATTCAAAATGAGCTGAAGCAGAAGGGCTGTGTTCACGCCACACCCCTCCCTCTCTCTCCGTCTCTCTCTCCAGATAACATCACAAATTTGAAAACCTCATGTGACTGTGGGCAGTCCAAGCCTACTGATTGCTACAGACAGAGCAACCAGGGGAAGAAAGCCACCGACAAGTCTGCCTCAAAGAAATCCCTGAGCCATGTGGACCATGTGACAAACTGCACTTTGACCAGAAAAAGACTTCAAGGATACAACTTCAGCAGGAAGACCACGGAATGGTCAAATCTCACAGAATGAATTTTTTTAAAATATTTATTCTGGACTCCAATCCAACCACAAATTTATTTCTCACTCTGTAATCTATTTCTGTGTGATTCTCGTGTGTGTGTGTGTGTGTGCATAAATGTGTTCTATTTATTTTAATGATTTTATTTAGATCGGGTTTATATTGTTCAGTATAATAAACTCACCTCTTTCATGGTTAAACTCAAGAGAACCTGTCCAATCGATTTCTTCACCATCATACCAAAGATAAAATGTAAACCACTCACTGAGACGTTAAGCATATTCACAGTTTATAAAGGACAAACACTGTTGTGATCAAATAAAGCCGAGCGACTTTGACCCCTCCTCACCTGGCCATAACAATAGGCAGGGTTGGTGATGGAGAGAATATGGGGATGAACTCAGCTCAGCATTAAATAGATACCAGAGGTTGGAAAGTTCCTGCATCAGCCTCCGACAACGGCCAGCAAGGTGGATGCAGATCATGGAGAGGGAATGGAATTTGTGACAGAAACTGAAGATAATGCTTTCAGTCTTCTTACGATTTAAATGACAGGAACACTAAATCAGTGAAATATGGTTTATGAATCTAATACTTGGATACAGAGACTTACCAGGGACACCAATAATAGCGAGGATGGGATAGTAAATAAATTGAATCGTCTTCAGAGCATAAAAGATCCGCCATTCTAATGTTATCCAATCATAATTTGCAGTAAGATAGTCAAACCAATAGGATAAACTCCTGTCCATTGTTGTAACATTCCAATCTATTGTTCAGATTCTGATCTATCCTCTCCCTCTCTCTGCAGCTGCTGATCCCTGTTAGTGCCGGGGTTGATGCACCCACTAACACTATCGGATAACACATTGAAAGGAGTGATTTCTTAATAGAAGAGGGGAACCCTCCATTGACACCATTAGGGTCCATGGAGACTGACATTAATTACAGTCACTGAACAAACAGGTTCAGTTAACACTTTTCAATCCAACACATTTTGTGCCGCAGTAAAGTACAAAGAAAAAGAACAAAGAAAATTACAGCACAGGAACAGGCCCTTCGGCCCTTCAAGCCTGCGCCGATCCAGACCTCTATCTAAACATGTCGCCTATTTTCTAAGGGTCTGTATCTCTTTTCTTCCTGTCCATTCATGTATCTGTCTAGATACATCTTAAAAGACGCTATCGTGCCTGCATCTACCACCTCCGCTGGCAACGCGTTCCAGGCACCCACCACCCTCTGCGTAAAGAATTTTCCACGCATATCCCCCCTAAACTTTCCCCCTTTCACTTTGAACTCGTGTCCTCTAGTAATTGAATCTCCAACTCTGGGAAAAAGCCTCTTGCTATCCACCCTGTCTATACCTCTCATGATTTTGTACACCTCAATCAGGTCCCCCCTCAACCTCCGTCTTTCTAATGAAAATAATCCTAATCTACTCAACCTCTCTTCATAGCTAGCGCCCTCCATACCAGGCAACATCCTGATGAACCTCCTCTGCACCCTCTCCAAAGCATCCACATCCTTTTGGTAATGTGGCGACCAGAACTGCACGCAGTATTCCAAATGTGGCCGAACCAAAGTCCTATACAACTGTAACATGACCTGCCAACTCTTGTACTCAATACCCCGTCCGATGAAGGAAAGCATTCCGTATGCCTTCTTGACCACTCTATTTACCTGCGTTGCCACCTTCAGGGAACAGTGGACCTGAACACCCAAATCTCTCTGGACATCAATTTTCCCCAGGACTTTTCCATTTACTGTATAGTTCACTCTTGAATTGGATCTTCCAAAATGCATCACCTCGCATTTGCCCTGATTGAACTCCATCTGCCATTTCTCTGCCCAACTCTCCAATCTATCTATATTCTGCTGTATTCTGTGACAGTCCCCTTCACTATCTGCTACTCCACCAATCTTCGTGTCGTCTGCAAACTTGCTAATCAGTCCACCTATACTTTCCTCCAAATCATTAATGTATATCACAAACAACAGTGGTCCCAGCACGGATCCCTGTGGAACACCACTGGTCACACGTCTCCATTTTGAGAAACTCTCTTCTACTGCTATTCTCTGTCTCCTGTTGCCCAGCCAGTTCTTTATCCATCTAGCGAGTACACCTTGGACCCCATGCGCCTTCACTTTCTCCATCAGCCTGCCATGGGGAACCTTATCAAACGCCTTACTGAAGTCCATGTATATGACATCTACAGCCCTTCCCTCATCAATCAACTTTGTCACTTCCTCAAAGAATTCTATTAAGTTGGTAAGACATGACCTTCCCTGCACAAAACCATGTTTCCTATCACTGATAAGCCCATTTTCTTCCAAATGGGAATAGATCCTATCGCTCAGTATCTTCTCCAGCAGCTTGCCTACCACTGACGTCTGGCTCACCGGTCTATAATTACCTGGATTATCCCTGCTACCCTTCTTAAACAAGGGGACAACATTAGCAATTCTCCAGTCCTCCGGGACCTCACCCGTGTTTAAGGATGCTGCCAAGATATATGTTAAGGCCCCAGCTATTTCCTCTCTTACTTCCCTCAGTAACCTGGGATAGATCCCATCCAGACCTGGGGACTTGTCCACCTTAATGCCTTTTAGAATACCCAACACTTCCTCCCTCCTTATGCCGACTTGACCTAGAGTAATCAAACATCTGTTCCTAACCTCAACATCCGTCATGTCCCTCTCCTCGGTGAATACCGATGCAAAGTACTCGTTTAGAATCACACCCATTTTCTCTGAGTCCAAGCATAACATTCCTCCTTTGTCCTTTAGTGGGCCAATCCTTTCTCTAGTTACCCTCTTTCTCCTTATATATGAATAAAAGGCTTTGGGATTTTCTTTAACCCTGTTTGCTAAAGTAGAACATTTATCCAGTCTGGATGGGATGTATGATAGTTACTGAGGGAAGGAATGGTGGAAATAACAGAGGCACTGGACAGAATCCTTCAATCCTCCTTGGATGTGGGATTGATGCCAGAGGACTGCAGTTTTGTAAATGTTACACTGTTTAAACAAGTAGAGATTGGATAAACCCTGTAACTATCAGTCTCAAGTTGGTGGTTGGAAACTTCTAGAGGTCATAACCCAGCAGAAAAATATATCTTGCTTGTACAAACATGGGTTAATCAATGACAAGTAGCATGGATAGGTTAATAGAAAATCATTTCTGATAATCTTGATCGAGTTCGTTCAGGACGTAACTGTGAGTGTTAATGTGGATAGCATATTTCATGTAATATACTCAGAGAAAGTTTAAGACAGAGAAAGAGGCCACTTGGCCCATTGTGTCTGTGCCGGCCGATAAATGATCCACCTATTCTAATCCCACCTTCCAGCATTTGATCCATAGCCCAGAAGATTATGACACTTGAGTTGAACATCCAGACTCCTTTTGAATGAGTGCAGGGATTCTGCCTCAACTATCCTTACAGGCAGTAAGTTCTAGACCCTCACGAAAAACAGGGGACCCAGGACTGCACCCTGTGGAATGCCAAAGGAAGCAGTCCTCCAGTCACTAAAATACCCCTCAACAATTACAGTTTCATAAAAACAAGAAATGCTGGAAATACTCAGCAGCTCTGGCAGCATCTGTGGAGAGAGAAGCAGAGTTAGCGTTACAGGTCAGTGACCCTTCTTCACTGACCTGAAACATTATCTCTGCTTCTCCCTCCACATATGCTGCCAGACCTGCTGAGTATTTCCAGCATTTCTTGTTTTTACTTCAGATTTCCAGCATCCGCAGCATTTTGCTTTTATTATAACAATTACTCTTTGTTTCCTGTCACTGAGCCCATTCTGTATTTTTGGGTGAACAAGTTTCTCCTCAATTCCCCGCTAGTCCTTCTACCAAGCACTTTAAGTTACTGCCCCCTATTCACTGATCTCTCTGCTAAGGTGAATAGACTCTTCACCTCCACTCTATCCAGGCCCCACGAAATTATGTCCATTTCAATCAGGTCTCCCTTCAGCCTTCTCTGTTCCAAGTAGAACAACCCCAGCCTATCTAATCTTTCTTCATAGCTGCATTTTTCCAGTCCTGGCAACATCCTTGCAAATCTCCTCTGTACCCTCTCTAGTGAAATTACGTCCTTTGTGTAATGAGGTGACCAGAACTGCACACAGTACACAGGTTGTGACCTAACCAATGATGTATACAGTTCCAGCATAACCTTCCTGCTCTTGTATTCTATACCTCAGCTAATAAAGGAACGGAGTTCATATGCCTTCTTAACCACCTTATCGGCCTGTCCAGCTACCTTCAGGGATCAGTGGACATTGACTCCAAGGTCCCTCACTTCCTCTACACTTCTCAGTATTTTCCTATTAATCGTCTATCCCTTTGCCTGGTCTGACCTCCTCAATTGCATCACCTTAGACTTATCCAGGTTGAATTCCATTTGTCACTTTTCTGCCATCAATATCTTCCTGCAGCTCACAGCTATCCTCCTCGCCATCAACCACACGACCAATCTGTGTACCATCTGCACAAATCTTGATCATGCCCCCTACATTTACGTTCAAATCGTTAATATATACTACAAAAAAGCAGGAAGTCCAGTACTGAGCCCTGTGGAACGTCACTGGAAACAGACCTCAAGTCAGTAAATCACCCATCAACAATCACCCTTTGTTTCCTGTCACTGAGTCTATTTTGTATCCAGCTTGTTGAATTTCCCTGGATTCCATGGGATTTTATTTTTTTAACCAGTATGCCACATGGGACCTTGACAAAAGCCTTGTCAAAATCCATGTAGACCATATCAACTGCACTACCCTCATCTATCATCCTTGCTTCTTCTTCGAAAAATTCAGTCAACTTGGTCAAACAATATCTTCCCTTATCAAATCCATGCTCAATATCCGTGATTAACCTGTGCCTTTCTAAGTGACACTTTATCCTCTCTTTCAGAATAGATTCCAATAATGTGCCCACTACTGAGGTTACACTGACTGGTCTGCAATTATTCGGTCTATCCCTTGCTCCATTTTTAAAGAGGTACAATTTTAACAGTTCACCAATCCTCTGGCACTACACCTGTATCCAGTGAGGACTGGAAAATGATGGTCATATCCTCTGCTATTTCCTCTCTCACCTCTTTTGACAGCCTAGGATACATTTCAACTGGCCCTGGTGATGGATCAACTTTCAAGGATGCTAATCCCATTAATACTTCCTCTCCCCCTATGTATATCAGATCCAATAATTCACACGCCTCATCCTTAACCACAATATCTGCATCGTCCCCCCTCTTTTGTTAAGACAGATCCAAAGTATTCATGAAGAACCATACCAACATGTTCCTCCCCTTCTCGTGTATATCCATTTATGTCTATAGACTTTCAAAAGGCCTGTAAACAAATAACATTTCATAGACTTGTTATGAGAAATGGAAGACATGGATTAATGTGACAGTGATGGTGTGGATATGACAGTGACTCAGGGACAGAAAGCAGAGAGAAGTGGTGAAAAGTCATTGTTCAGATTGGAGGTGGAGGGGAATACACAGTACTGTTTCTCAGGGTTTGATTCACTCCGCGTGATATCAAGATATGACAGAAGGCACTGTATACTGCAATGGCTATGAGCCCTGACAATATTCCAGCAATAGTACTGAAGACCTGTGCTCCAGAACTTGCCGCACCCCAAGCCAAGCAGTTCCAGTAGAGCTACAACACTGGCATCAACCCGGCAATGTGGAAGGTTGCCCAGGTATGTCCTGTAGACAAAAAGCAGGACAAGTCCAACCCGGCCAACTACCGCCCCATCAGCCTACTCTCAATCATCAGTAAAGTGATGTAAGGTGTCATCAGCAGAGCTACCAAACAGCACTTGCTTAGCAATACCCTGCTCAATGACACTCAGTTTAGGTTCCGCTCGAGCCACTCAGCTCCTGTTCTCATTACTTCATTATCTCAAACCCTCCGCTGGCTGGAGTCATACCTAGTGAAAAGGAAGATGGTTGTGGTTGTTGGAGGTCAATCATCTGAGCTCCAGGACATCACTGCAGGAGTTCCTCAGGGTAGTGCCCTCGGCCCAACCATTTTCCGCTGCTTCATCAATGACCGACCTTCAATAATAAGGTCAGAAGTGGGGATGTTCGCTGATGACTGCACAATGTTCAGCACCATTCGTGACTCCTCAGATACTGAAGCAGTCCGTGCAGAAATGCAGCAAGACCTGAACAATATCCAGCCTTTGGCTGATAAGTGGCAAGTAACATTCGTGCCACACAAGTGCCAGGCAATGACCATCTCCAACAAGAGAGAATCTAACCATCTCCCCTTGATATTCAATGGCATACCATCGCTGAATCCCCCACTATCAACATTCTGGGGGCTACCATTGACCAGAAACTGAACTGGAGTAGCCATATAAATACCGTGGCTACAAGAGCAGGTCAGAGGCGAGGAATCTTGAGGTGAGTAACTCACCTCCGGACTCCCCAAAGCCTGTCCACCATCTATAAGGCACAAGTCAGGAGTGTGATGTCAGGGGTACTCTCCACTTGCCTGGATGGGTGCAGCTCCAACAACACTCAAGAAGCTCGATATCATTCAGGAAAAAGCAGCCCGCTTGATTGCCACCCCATCTACAAACATTCACTCCCTCCATCACCGACGCACAGTGGCAGCAGTATGTACCATCTACAAGATGCACTGTAGCAATGCACCAAGGCCCCTTCGACAGCACCTTCCAAACGCACGACCTCTCCCAACTAGAAGGACAAGGGCAGAAAATGCATAAGAAAATCACCACCTTCAAGTTCCCGTTCAAGTAACACACCATCCTGACTTGGAACTATGTCGCCGTTCCTTCACTGCCGCTGGGTCAAAATCCCTTCCAAACAGCACTGTGGGTCTACCTACTCCAAATGGACTGCAGCTGTTGAAGAAGGCAGCTCACCATCACCTTCTCAAGGGCAACAAGGGCAATAAATGCTGGCCAAGCCAGTGACGCCCAAATCCCATGAATGAATATAAAAAAGAGCCAGGGTGTGGAACTAACTGGTAGATCTTCGAAAGGGCCAGCACTG
The DNA here is from genome assembly GCF_036365525.1 of Heterodontus francisci. Lineage (NCBI taxonomy): Eukaryota > Metazoa > Chordata > Chondrichthyes > Heterodontiformes > Heterodontidae > Heterodontus > Heterodontus francisci. The sequence goes on from NW_027141414.1 coordinate 2,406,544, forward strand.
ACATGTTGGACCAAATGGCCTTCTTCAGTGCAATGCTATTCTATGTTTCCATGATTGTTCTTGCCTCTACTTTCCTGATATTCCTATCCTTTAAACAGGCGTTTGATAAAGTACCACATAACAGCCATGTTACCAAGTTAGAAACACATGGGATTAAAGGACCAATGTCAGCAGTGGCTCAGTTTGTAGCTTTTCCCCTTTCAGTCACAAGCTTCTAGGATCAAGTGTCATTTGATCGCAAGAAACAAGTAACAGGACTTGATCACAAGATTCAAGGCTGACACTGCAGTGACATTACTGAGGGAGTGTTGCACTGTCAGATGTGCCGTCTATCGAATGAAACATTAAACAAACATTTGCCTTCTCAGGTGGATGTTAAAGATCTGATCATTATCACATTGCTGCTTGTGGGAGCTTGCTGTGCGGAAATCTTCTGCCATCTTTCCTACATTACTCTAGTGACTAGGGTTTAATAAGTACTCATTGATTGTAAATCGCATTGGGACGTGCAGTGGTCATGAAGGCGCTACATAAATGGAAGTTTTTAAAAAATTTACAATGGCAGCATGCAGGAAATTAGCTAAGTGACAGAAAGCAGTGAGTGGTGGAGAATGGTTGCTGTTCAGTCTGGAGGGAAGTACATTGGGGTTTCCCCAGGGTCACAGTTGGGATCACTGTTGCTGTATGTTAATGCAATGGGCTTGTGTACACAGGGGATAATGTCAAAGTTTTCAGATGGCAGGAAACTCAGAAATGTTAACAAACAGTGATAAGGATAGTAACAGACTTCAGGAAGACAGAGACTGACTGGTAAAATGGGCAGGAACATGGCAGATGTAATTTAACACAGTGAAGTGTGAAGTGAGACATTTGGGTAGGAAGTATGTGGAGAAGTAATTTCAACTTAATGGTACCATTATAAAGTGGGTGCAGGATTGGAGACACCTGGGCTGTGCACACACAGATCTTTGAAGGTAACATGTAGTGTCCTTGGTGTGTGAGAGAGAGGCACAGAGTAAAAAAAACTCAGGAGGAAATGCTGATCTTTATACATCATTGGTTAGGTCCCAGCTGGAGAATTGTGTCCAATTCTGATCACCACACTTTGGTAAGGATGTCAAGGACTTAGTGAAGATACTGAGGTGATTTTCTGGAATGGTACAATGGATCTGAGTACCAGTTACGTGGAGAGATTGGAAAAGCTGGGGTTGCAATGAAGGGTAAGAGGAGATTTAATATAGAATTCAAAATCATGAAGGGTTTTGATGGGATAATTAATGTGAAACGGTCTCCAGTGTCAGAATGTTCAGTATTAAGAAGACACAGATTGAATAAGAACCAGAGGTGAAATGAAAATAATTTTCTTACACAGCGAGTTGTTGGGATCTGGAATTCACTGCCTGAAAAGATGGTGGAAGCAGATTCAATAATATATTTCAAAAGGAAATTTAACAAATACTTGAAAAGGAGAAAAAACGCAGGAGTCTGGGGAAAGAGGAGGGGAGAGGAACTAATTAGGTAGTTTTAGTTTAGTTTAGAGATACAGCACTGAAACAGGCCCTTTGGCCCACCGTGTCTGTGCCAACCATCAACCACCCATTTATACTAACCCTACACTAATTCCATATCCCTACCACATCCCCACCTATCCCTATATTTCCCTACCACCTACCTATACTAGTGGCAATTTATAATGGTCAATTAACCTATCAACCTGCTTGTCTTTGGCATGTGGGTGGAAATCGGAGCACCCGGAGGAAACCCACGCAGACACAGGGAGAATTTGCAAACTCCACGCAGGCAGTAACCCGGGTGGCTGGAGCTGTGAGGCTGCGGTGCGAACCACTGCACCATTGTCCTGCCCCTGCGCCACTGTGCCGATTAATACCAGCTGGAGTGGTACTGAGTCTCACTCACACACCAGGGAAGAGACAATTCAAACCAGACCTCTATTAATAGCAGCTGGAGTGGAACTGAGTCCCACTCAAGAACCAGGAAAGAGACAGTTCATTCCAGGCCACCATTAATACCAGCTGGAGTGGTACTGAGTCCCACTTACACAGCAGGAAAGAGACAATTCAATCTAGGCCTCTATTAATACTAATTAGTTAGCTCTTTCAAAGAGACAGTACTGACACAATGGGCCGACAGACCTCCTTCTGTGCTGCATCAATCTCTGATTGTATGAGCAATAAACAGAGACTGAAGAGAGAGAGAGAGAGAGGGGGGGAAGTGTGAATGACGGAAAGGGAAATAGCAAGAACGAGAAAATCGGGTTTGCATCGCTTTGTCGGCAGAGGGATCATGATCCGCACGTGTCCACTCCTGTTGTGGCAGGTGACACATAAAGCTCCTGCTATGTCCTCATTTCCATGAAAAATTCGTGTCGCCCATGGTGACCCGCGCTGCTGTTTGCCTGCAAATATAACAGGAGCCTAATTGTGTGTGAGACTGGCTCGTCTTTCATCTAGCATTCAGCTCTTAAAGACAGTCTGTCCCTCTTGAAGGGAAGCTGCACTGAATCACAGAAGGCTGCTGCTGCTGACTGTGAATGCTGCAATTGGAGACAAGGTAAATGGAATACTAGGACAGAGAGAGGGCTCTGCGGCTCACGAATGAGGTGCTGGAGGCCTTAGTCATGGAGAGTAAAAGGAGAAGAGAGCCCATGTTTCTGTAGGGTGGTGTGGAGACCCTCAAGAAACACCCTCCAAAGGGAATGGGAGCAAGTGGCCACGGAGGTGAATGCAAGAAGTATGGCACCGACGGCCTGGCAGCAGAGCCAGAAGAAGTTTAATGAGCTCACACGGGTGGTAAATGTCAGTGACCTCATCACCACATGGCATCTCCTACCCTCTACACCACCAACCTCTCACACTGCTCAATATAACACACCCCTATCATTCACCCATCAGCAGTCCCTAACACTCAGGACTCACACCTAACATGCACATACTCCACCTTACCCTCACACACCTTCCACTGATAACCAGCCTCACACCCATCTCTCACTGCCTCCACATATCTCCAGCTATTCAGCTATGGAAGGCACAGCACCCAAACACAGTGCAACACAGTCACTGACATTATGCCCTCTCTCTTACAGGACAAGGTGGCCCATCATCACAGGGAGCAGCAGTGAACCGGCGGGGACCAGGCATACCTTAATCCCCTGAGCCTGAGGGAGGAGGTGGTTCTCCACATCATGGGACCGGCTGTAACAGAGCCCGTAGCATCCGGCATCACCGAGAGCATTCAGGATGATGCTATGTTCCTGCCTTATGTCCCTTCTTAACTCCCACCTCCCCCTCATCCTGCTGTCTGGGATGAAGTACAAACTGCAGATGGCGGGACCATGGACCTCCTGCTTTCCATCCCAACCCCATTCCCTGACCGAACCCTCCCTTTTATACTTTCCGATAATAACCCAAAACTGCCAGTTTCCCAGTCACAGCAGATCCAGGAGACAGAGAGAGAGCAGCAGCACAGCACTGATGGTGAAGCCCCATCACTTGGTCTGATACTCACAGTCACCAGATCAAATACTTGCATTGTGTCAACCTTAGAGGCTGGTATAGAGACACAATCTGCACGGGGTGAGTCACCGAGCACAAGTGAGCTCTAGCCAGGCCAGGGGGAAAGGATAGTTCATGTGTCAGCTCACCGGAGGGCGAGGTCACAAACGAGTTATAATACACAGGACTCAGATATGAACATTTCTGGAACAGCATACAGGAGAATGCTGATGGACATGTACACTGAGATACTTGGTCCATTGACAGGCCTGTCAGACAGTCTGTTATCACTGTCAAGGAACACGGAGGAGTCCGACTCCAACATGGCACAGGGCATTTCACAGAGCTTGAAGCCCATTCTTTCCTCTGTGGAAGTGGTCACTAACTCCATGACAGCACTAGTGGACCCAGCCGTGATACAGTGTCTGATACCTTTGTCTCAGCTTCCACAGCAGCACAGACGGCAGACACCCAAAGTCTCGCTGCTGCAGTGGAAGCTCAGATTGAGGACATGAGATCCATGTTTGCTGCCAGGCAGGATCAGACAGCTGTTATCATGGCTGTGGATCTCAGTGTTCAAAGAGGTTTGCAGGCTCTCACAGCATTCCAGCAAACTGTGATCCAGTAGATTACCAGGATTGCTGACGTGTCGCCCCTTGGCAGTGACAGTGTCTCTGTGGAGCATGAACTTGCTGTCCTCGCTCAGGATGACAGTATTTGTCCTCCATTCACTGTCACTCCACCAGTGTCCTTGCTGTTCCCCATCAGCCAGCCCAGGCTGCTGCTGCCCATGTCGAGGTGGTGCAATCCGACTACGAACCCGCAAAGCCCTGTGCTGCTCGAGGACGTCCTGCAAGGCCATCTGCAGTCTCCCCAGTGAAAGTCAGCAGCCTTCCACCAGCCATGCTGCAGTCACTGGGGAAACACTGTGTCGGAGCAGTAGACAAGTCGAGGGAACCCACAAGACAGGCACTAAGGGAATACACAAGGGTGAATAGTTCAGTTTTGTTTGTATAATTGAATGTGTTGTTGGATAAAGATGTTAATGAAAAGGTTTTTGTTGGTGTTTTTCATTGCAGGATGGTGACCAAGGGGACACTGTGATGGGGCGTCTCAGATGGGTGTATTGGGGGAGAATGGGGGATCAATGGTGGGAAAGGGAAGTTGTCCTATGGAACGGGAATCTTAGCAGTGACTCTCCGACAGCCTGTCCGGGTCGATGGCATCCAGGAAATATCCTCCCGGTCTCCTCCTCCTCCTCCTCCTGAGGTGTCCTCTGGATTCCTGTTGCCAATGCCTGTGTCCTCATGATAGTGATGATATGAAGGGTGCAGCAGAACACCATGAACTTGGACACCTGCTCCAGTGTGTACTGGAGGGCTCCCCCTGAGCGGTTCAGACATCGGAAGCATTGCTTCATCACACCGATGATCTGTTCCACCATGTTCCTGGTGACTCCATTGCTCACGTTATAGATATGTTAATTGTGTGAGGTTGGTTGGCGGTGGGAGGTGGTTTGGGGATGTAGAAACATGAGTTGTGTCTAGAGAATGGAATCTTTCATCTCCGAGGAGCCACATTCTGGTTCTGCATGGGCGGCCAAAGTGTTGGAACCGGCTAACTGCATCAGAATGAATGTATGGTGGCTGCTGCCAGGATAGTGGACATTCGCCAACATGATGTACTGGGCATGCTCACACACCAACTGTACATTCATGGAGTGAGAGTTTTTCCAGTTCCTGTACCTCTCCCCCTTGACAACGGGGGCCCCGCAGAGACACCCACACCATCAGGAATCCCTCTATCCGGCCAAAGCCACGGGATCTCTCATCCTGCTTCCCCCTGCTGAGGGAGAAAATGATAACATCGATGGTCACCGTCACCTCCCAGAATTATCAATGGACAACACACAGACGAGTAACTACTGGTCAGTTAGTTTAACATCAGTGGCGAGTAAGGTTTTAGAAACAATGATCAGGGAAAAAGGACAACACACACTTGGAGAGGTTTGAGTTAATTACGGATTGTCAGCACGGATTTCTAAAAGACAGATTATGCTTGATGAACTAATTAAATTGATTTCGATGATCAGAGAAGGTTGATGAAGGGAATGTGGTGGATGTTGTCTCCCTGAATTTTATTAAAGTATGCGATGAAGAACCACACAAAGCTTGGTTAACAAAATTGAAGCTTATGGAATAGCATCCAATTGGATCAAAAATTGTCCAAAGGACAGCAAAAAGAGTCTTGTGTTAAATGGCTGTTTTTCAGACAGGAGGATGGTAGACAGTGATGTTCCCCAAGGGTCAGTGCTAGGAACGCTGATTTTGTTTCCTTGCTATATATAAATGACATGCACCTTGGAATGCAAAGTAGAATTTCAAAATTTTCCGATGATCCCAATCTTGTAGGTGTGATAAACAGGGAGGATGATACAAACCATCCGCAACAGAACATAGATAGGCTGGCAGAATGGACAGAGAAGTGGCAGGTAGAATTTATTACAGAGCAGTGTGCGGTGATGTATTTTGTCAGAAGGAATAGGAAGGCAATGTAGACTTAATGACACATTACTAAAGATTGTGCAGGAACAGAGGGACCTGGGCCTCCGTATGCATTGATCTTTGAAGGTGGCAGGACATATTAGGAGAGTGTTTAGCAAATCATATCAGATCTTGGGCTTCATAATGACAGACAAAGATACAAAGGCAGGGAAGTTATGCTGAAACGTTATAAAGCTGTGGTTGGGCCTCAACTAGAGAACTGTGTCCAGTTCTGGTCACCACACTTTAGGAAGGATGTGAAGGTCCTTGAGAGGATGCAGAGGAGATATACCAAAATGGTTTCAGGGATGGGGGTTGCGCGACAAGGTTAGTTTGGAGAAGATGGAGTTGTTCTCCCTGGAGTAAAGGAGATTTAGAGAGCTTTGGTAGAGGTGTACAAGATTATGATAAGTTTAGATAAGACAGACAAGGAAAAACTGTTCCCATTAACTGATGAAACACAGACTTGGGGACACAGATGGAAGGTTTTAGGTAAGAGATGCAGGGGGAATATGAGGAGGAACATTTTTACACAGTGGATGGTAATAAGCTGGAACTCACTGCCCATGAGGGTGGTGGACGCTGAGGCAATTAATGATTTCAAAAGGAAACTGGATGGACACCAGAAGGAAATGAACTTGCAGGGATACGGGGACTGAGCGGGGGATTGGGACTGACTGGATTGTTCCAGGGAGAGCTGGCATGGAGGGGCCGAATGACCACCTTCAGTGCCGCATTTGACTAATTCACTCTCTGTGACTCTATGTTGGATATGTCTCCTGCTCCTGTCTGGAAATATCTAGATACACAGAAGTTCAATGAAACTGTGACTTTAACGGCCACTGACAGCTCCTTCCTCACCCTGCTGTGAGGCTCCAGGTCGTGTTACAGGAGGTGACACTGCTATGTGACCAGATCCTTATTGAATCAGAGCCACCTCACGCACTGCTCCTGGGTTAGGTGTAGGTAGGAAAAGCGCTCTTGGAAAACCCGGGGTGGGTAGGGCAAAGCCCCCTCCTCCTCCCTCTTTACAGAGCTTCCCCTCTCTGCAGCCTCTGCTCCATTTGTTGGTCATGTCATAGACCCAAAGACACTGTAAATATAGTCCCCATTCCTTGTCCAGATTTGGGTCACCAAATCTTCTGTCCTCCCTGAATGTCTGCAGCAGCTCACAACACAACCTCCAGAAAACCATCGACAGCATCTCCACTAACTTTACAATAGCAGAAGTAAGTCAAAAGCCCGTCACCTGTAAGCTGGATGCCTGGCCCTTTTAAATAACATTAGAGGGGATTCATTGTGATGCTAAATGTATGTTCAGCTGACATTGACTAACACAGGCGGTCAGTGAACATGCACAGACCAACTTTCAAAGAAGGACATCAAAGCTGCTGGTATGGTACATTGACATCACTTTCAAATCCACCCTCAAAGGAACAACACATACAAGGTACAATTGAGCTAGAGCCCTGCCCAGCATGTGATATTGTGCAGGCCACAGTAGAAGTGGCCGGCTGTGAAGACCACGCTGACAGCACACAGATGATACGACTGGGCTGGAGCCCCGCCCAGCGTGGGATATTGTGCAGACCGCACCGGAAGTGGCCGGCTGTGCGATTCACATCTCTTCATGAATCCCAGCTTCTGTACCGTCAGCAGCAGTCTTGCTGCAGAGTCCAAAATCGTGGCTCGGGACAGATACAGAGGGAAATAAATTCACTTTACAAGGAGAAATGAAAAAAGATTGAAGTCGAAAGATTTGCAGGAATATGTGAAATGGACTGGGGAAAGTGAATAAATGGAGGGGTGAGGCCATGGAGAGATTCAAACACAAGAAAGAGAATATTAAAAATAAGGTGCTGCCAGTCCTGGAGCCAATGTAGATCAGTGAACACAGGGGTGATGGGTGATCGGGATTTGGTGTGAGTTCGGATACAGGCAGCAGAGTTCTGGATGGGCTGTGGTTTATGGAGGTTTATAACTGGGAGGGTGACCAAGATGGAATTGGAATAGTCAGCTGTGTATTTAACTGTGATGCAGATGAGGGTTTACGCAGTAGATGGGCTGAGGCAGAGGTGGAGAGGGGTGATATCACAGAGGTGGTATTAGGCAGGGTTGGTGATGAAAAGAATATGAAGATGAACTCAGCTCAGGTTTAAATATAACACAGAAGTTGTAAACTGTCTGGTTGTGCCTCGGATATTGGGCAGGGTGGAGTATGTGCTTCCCAGATAGGGGATGGTGTTTGTGATGGAGACCAATGACACTGGCTTCAGTCTTTCCAAAATTTACATTACAGAACAGTATTTCAGTGAAACAGGGTTTACAGATCTCCTAGTCTGAAATAGAGACAGCAACAGCAGCAAAGATGAGCGAGTATATGACAAGAACTGTAATACAGCTGACAATGGTTTATCGAGCTCATGGCTGAAGATATTCACCAGGAATACAATGACAGCAAGAAGGGCAGAGTAAATTACAGGAACAGTAATGCAGTTAAACATGGTTTAAAGAATTAATAGCTAGATAGAGAGACTTACCAGGGACACCAATAATAGCCAGGATGGGATAGTAAATGTATTGAATAATCTCCAGTGCGAGATAGATACGAGAGTTCAATGACATCCAATCATAATATGTCGAAAGAGAGTAAAGATCCGAGGATAAACTCCTGTCCATTGTTGTAACATTCCAATCTATTGTTCTCAGATTCTGACCCATTGTTGTAACATTCCAGTCTTTTGTTCTCAGATTCTAACCTATCCTCTCTCTATCTCTCTGGAGCAGCTGATCTCTGTAAGTGCCGGGGCTGATGTTCCCACTGACACTATGGAATAACACATTGAAAGATACCCCTTATTAATAGGAGATGGAAAACGTCCAGTGACACAATTAGGGTCCATGGAGACTGACATTAATTACAGTCACGGAACAAACAGATTCAGTTAACCCTTTTCAATCCAACACTTTTGTACCACAATAAAGTTGAACATTTATCCAGTCTGGATGGGGTGTATGAGGGTTGCTGAGGGAAGGAATGGGGAAAATAGCAGAGGCACTGGCCAGAACCTTCCAATCTCCCTTGGATATGGGCGTGATGAGAGGTTTCCACAGGCTCACCACTCTTTGGGTGAAGAAACGTCTCCTCATCTCAGTCCTGAAAGTTTTACCCCATATCCTGTGGTTCAGGAGTCCCCCACCATCGGGAACATCCTTCCTGCATCTGCCCTGTCAAGTCATGTTAGAATGTTATAGGTTTCGATGAGATCCCTCCTCACTCTTCTGAATTCCAGTGAATACAGTCCTAACCGACTCAATCTCTCCTCATACGGCAGTCCCGCCATCCCAGGAATCAGACTGGTAAAACTCTACTGCACTCCCTCTTACAAGACCATCCTTCCTCAGATAAGGAGACCAAAACTGTACACAACATTCCAAGTGCGGCCTCACCAAAGCCCTGTATATTGCAGTAAAACATCCCTGCTCCTGTACTCGAATCATGTCTCTATAAAGGTCAACATAACATTCGCCTTTTTCTACCGCCTGTTGCACCTGCATGCTTACCTTCAGTGACTGGTGTACGAGAACACCCAGGTCTCGCTGCATATTCCCCCCTCTCAGTTTATAGCCGTTCAGATAATAATCTGCCTTCCTGTTTTTGCTAGTAAAGTGGATAACTTCACATTTATCCACTTTGTACTGCATCTGCCATGCATTTGCCCACTCACTCAACTTGTCCAAATCACCCTGAAGCCTCTTTGCATCCTCCTCACAACTCACCCTCACACTCAATTTTGTATCATCTGCAAATTTGGAGATATTACATTTAGTTTCCTCATCTAAATCAATAACATATATATTGTGAATAGCTGGGGTCCTAGCACCGATCCCTGCGGTACCCCGCTAGTCATTGCCTGCCATTCACAAAAAGATCCGTATGTTCCAATGCTTTGTTTCCTGTCTGCCAACCAATTTTCTATCCATCGCAATACACTACCCCCAGTCTCGTCCACTTTAATTTTACACGCTAAACCCTTACGTGGAACCTTGTCGAGAGCCTTCCGAAAGTGCAAATAAATCACATCCACTGGCTCCCCCTCATCAACTCTACTAGTGACATCCTCGAAGAATTCTAGTAGATTTATCAAGCATGATTTCCCTTTCATAAATCCATGCTGACTCTGTCCGATTCTACCACTATTCTCCAAGTGCTCTGCTGCAAAATATTTGATAATGGACTCCAGGATTTTCCCCACGACCGATGTCAGGCTGACTGGTCTACAATTTCCTGCTTTCTCTCTACCTCCCTTTTTTAATAGTGGGATAACATTAGCGACCTTCCAATCTGTAGGAACTGTTCCAGAGTCCAAAGAATCTTGGAAGATGACCACCAATGCATCCACTATTTCTCGGGCCACTTCCTTAAGTACTCTGGGATGTAGATTACCAGGCCCTGGGGATTTATCGGCCTTCAATGCCATCAACTTCTCCAACACCATTTCTCTACTAATACTGATTTCTTTCAGTTCCTCTCTCTCACTAAACCCTGTATTCACCAACATTTCTGGTATGATATTTGTGTTCTCCTTTGTGAAGACAGAACTAAAGGATGCATTTAGTTGGTCAGCCGTTTCTTTGTTTCCCATAATAAATTTCCCTGTTTCTGACTGTAACGGACCTGTATTTGTCTTCGCCAATCTTTTCCGCTTCACATACCTATAGATTCGTTTGCAGTCAGTTTTTATGTTCCCAGCAAGCTTACTCTCGTACTCCATTTTCCCCTTCTTAATCAATCCCTTGGTGCTCCTTTGCAGAATTTTAAACTGCTCCCAATCCTCAGGTCTGTTGTTTTTTCCTGGCGAATTTATATGCCTCATCCTTGGATCTAATGCTCTCTCGAACTTTCCTTGGAAGCCATGATTTGGCTATCTTTTCCGTTTTACTTTTGCGCCAGACAGGAGTAAACAATTGTTGCAGTTCATCCATGCGCTCTTTGAATGTTTGCCATTGCCTATCCAGGGTCATCTCTTTAAGTAACGTTTCCCAATGTATCATCGACAACTTATGCCTCATACCTTCGTCGCTTACTTTATGAAGATTCACGACCTTCGTCTCAGAATCAACTAGGTCACTCTCCATCGTGATGAAGAATTCTATCGTATTATGGTCGCTCATCCCCTAGGGATCTTGCACAACTAGATTGTCAATTATTCCTCTCTCATTACACAATAACCAGTCTAGGATGTCCTGTTCTTCAGTTGGTTCCTCAAAGAATTGGCCCTGAAAACCATCCCGTATATTCTCCAGGAATTCCTCCACAATGTATTGTGACCAATTGGATTTGCCCAATCTATATGCAGATTCAAGAAACCCAATAATTACAGATGTTCCTTTATCGCATGCGTCTCTAATTTCCTGTTCAATGCCATTCGCAAATTCAGCACTACAGTTTGGGGGTCTATATACAACCCCCACTAACGTTTTCTGCCCCTTAGTGTTTCTCAGCTCGACCCATACATATTCAGCATCGTCAGAGCTAATATCTTGCCTCACTATTGCGTTAATTTCCTCTTTAACCAGCAATGCAACTCAACCGGGGGGGTGGAAATAGGCCGTTTTACTGATGGTGAGAAAATTCGGTAGGAAGCTCATCTCAAGGGATCTCAAGGTTAGCTATGTAAACAAGTTTGTGAACCGTTTTACTTAGTCTCAAACATTTACAAAGGAGAGGGATGGAGTGTGTAACTAGGAAATGTTTGGAGCAGAGACAGAAAACAATGGCTTCAATCTTCTCAATATTTAATTGACATTGCAGATGTGTGAGGTAATACATTTTGAAAGGATGAATGAAGAGGGACAATACAAGTTAAATGGCACAACTATAAAGGTGGCGAAATAACAGAGACACCTGGGGTGTTTATACACAAATCTTTGAAGGTGGCAGGAAAGGTTAACTGGACAGTTAATAAATATATGGGATCCTAGGGTTTATAAATAGAGGCAAAAAGAACAAAAGCAAGGACATTATGTGAAACACATATAAAATACTAGTTCAGCTGCACCTGAAGTCTTGTGTCGAATACTGGGAACCACACTTTCGGAAGGACATGAAGCCTTCGGAGTGGGTACAGAACTGTTTTACTAGAATTTGTCCAGGCATGAGGGATTACAGTTATGTAGCTGGGGTTGTTCTGCTTCGAGCAGAGAACATTCAGAGGAGATTTGATTGAGGTGTTTAACATTAGGAAGGATTTAGATAAATTAAATAAAGAGAAACTATTTCCAATGTCCAAGAGACACAGATTTCAGGCATTTGGTAAAAGAAGCAGACATGAGGATTTTTGTTTCTGAGTGGTTTGGATTTGGGATGCACTGTCTGATAGGCTGATGGATACAGATTCAATAGTCGATCCCAAAAGGGAATTGGATAAATATCTGAAGGAGAAAAAATGCAAGGATATAGTGAAAAAGCCTGGGAGTGGGACTAACTGGATTTCTCTTTGAAAGGGGCAGCACAGACATGATGAGCCGAATGACCTCATTCACTTTGTGCCATTCTATTATTGCTCGTGCCTGTACTTTCACAATATCCCTATCCTTTCCACAGGCGTTTGAGAAAGTACCACATAACAACCGTGTTACCGAATTAGAAGCACATGGGATTTAAAGAGTTAATGTCAGCCGTGGCTCAGTTTGTAGCTCTCTCCCCTTTCAGTCACAAGCTTCCAGGATCAAGTGTCACTGCAGGACTTGATCACAAGAATCAAGGCTGACATATCAGTGCAGCACTGAGAGAGTGTCGCACAGCCAGAGGTGCAGTCTATCGAATGAAACTTTAACCCAAGTTGCAGTCTGTCCTCTCAGGTGGATGTTAAAGATCCCATCGCACTATGTGGAAGCAGAGCAGGGGAATTATTCCCGGTGTCCTTGTCAATATTTATCCTTCAATAAGCATCGCATAAACAGATCTGATCATCATCACATTGCTGCTTGTGGGAGCTTGCTGTGCAGAAATAGTCTGCCTGTTTCCTACATTACAAGAATGACTTCGCTTTAAGAAGTATTCATTGGTTGGAAATCACTTTGGAACATGCACTGGTCATGAAAGGCGTTTCAGAAATGGAAGTCTGTTCTTTTATTTTCAATGTCAGCATGCGGGAAATTAGCTCAGTGACAGAAAGTAGAGAATAGTGGAGAATGGTTGTTGTTCAGTCTGGAGGGAAGTAGTCAATGGGGTTCCCCAGGGTCACTGTTGGGATCACTATTGTTATATGTTAATGCAATGGGCTTGTGTACAGTGGGGATAATGTCAAAGTTTTCGGATGGCAGGAAAGTCAGAAATGTTAATAAACAGTGAGAAGGATAGTAGCAGACTTCAGGATGATGGAGACTGACTGGTGAAATGGGCAGGAACATGGCAGATGTAATTTAACACTGTGAAGTGTGAAGTGAGACATTTGGGTAAGAAGTGTAAGGGAAGGCAACAGAAACAAATGGGTATTGTTTAAATGAGGAGACAGGAACAGAGAGACTTGTTGTGTATTCAGACAGATCTTTGAAGGCCGCACGAAAGGTTGACAAGTTTATGTCTGATATAACGGACATCAGGTAGAATATACTATTGAGAAGCAGGCTGAATATAGAAGGTCCAGAGGGGAAGAGAAAAAGCAAATAAGAGAATCAAAGAGAGAGCAGGAAAAGAGGCGAGCATTGAAGGAAATCCCAAAGTTTTCTATTGGCATCTAAATACTAATAGGGTAGTAAAAGGAACAATGGGGCCGACTCAGGACCATAAAGGGGATTTGCACATGGAGGCAGAGAATATAGCTGAGGTAGTAAATGAATAATTTCCACCTGTCTTTATCAAGGAAGGAGATATGGAATCCTTTCCTTTATTAGCCGAGGTATAGAATATACGGCCAGGGAGGTTATGCTAGAATTCTATAACTCATTGGTTAGGACACAACTTGAGGACTGTGTGCAGTTCTGCTCACCGCTTTACAGAAAAGATGTAATTGCACCCAAGAGGGTGCAGAGGAGATTTATGAGGATGTGGCGAGGACTGGAAAAATGCAGCTATGAGGAAAGATTGGACAGGCTGGGACTGTTCTCCTTGAAATAGAGAAGGCTGAGGGTAAATCTGATTGAAATGTACAAAACTGAGAGGGGCCTGGGTAGAGTGGAGCTGAAGGGTCCATTCACCTTAGCAAAGAGGTCAGTGACGAGGGGGCATGGACTTAAAGTGATTGGTAGAAAGATTAAAAGGGAGCTGCGGATTTTATTTTTCACCCAGCGGGTGGTCAGTGTCTGGAACTCACTGTCCGAAATGGTCGTTGAGGCAGAAACCAACAACTCATTCAAAAGGTGTCTGGATATGCACCTCAAGTGCTGTAATCTATCAAATGCTGGAATATAGGATTAGAATGGATGGGTCGTTTTTTGGACAGCATAGACACGATGGGCCAAGTGGTCTCTCTGTGTGCCATAAACTGTCTATGATTCCAAGATGCAACCCAGGCAATGTTGAAAGAGGAGGTAAGTCAGACACTTGTGGGGTTTAAAATTGATAAAGAGGAAGTATTAGACAGGCTGTCTGGACTTAAATTGAATAAAGCACCAGGAAAAGATGAGATGCATCCAAGGATACTGAGGGAAGTGAGGGTGGAAATCGCAGAGGCACTGGCCATAATTTTTCCGTCTTCCTTAGACTTGAGGGTGATGCAAGAGGACTGGAGAATTGTAAACGTTACACCCTTGTTCAAAAAGGGTGTAAAGATAAGGCCAGCAACTACAGGCCTGTCAGTTTAACTTCGGTGGTGGGAAAACTTCTAGAAATAAATAATCTTGGACAAAGCAAATAGTCACATGGACAAATGCGAGTTAATTAAACAAGCCAGCATGGATTTCTTGAGAGAACATCATGTTTAACTAATTTGCTGGAGATGTTTGAGGTGGTATCAGAGAGAGTTGATGAGGGCAATTCTGTTGATGTGGTGTACATTGACTTTTATATAACGGTCTATTCAGTTTCAAATGAACCTGCCTCCACCATTCTCAAGCAGTGC
The DNA here is from genome assembly GCF_036365525.1 of Heterodontus francisci. Classification (NCBI taxonomy): domain Eukaryota; kingdom Metazoa; phylum Chordata; class Chondrichthyes; order Heterodontiformes; family Heterodontidae; genus Heterodontus; species Heterodontus francisci. The sequence goes on from NW_027141414.1 coordinate 2,421,664, forward strand.
ATTCCAGACATTTAACTATTCCCTGCATGCAAAACCTTTTGATACAAAGCCGCACAACAGACCGGTGAGCAAACTTGTAGCTCATGGAATAAAAGGGACGGTAGCAACATGGATACGAAATTAGCTAAGTGACAAGAATCAAACATTAATGATTAATGCAACAAAAACAACAAATGCTGGAGTCACTCAGCAGGTCTGGCAGCATCTGTGGAAAGAGAAGCAGAGTTAACGTTTCGGGTCAGTGACCCTTCTTCGGAACTAATTAATGGATGTTTTACAGGCTGGAGGAAGGTTTGTTGTGGAGTTCCCCAGACATCCTTGCTTTTCCTGATATATATTAAGGACCTAAACCTGGGTATGCAGGCACAATTTCAAAGTTTGCAGCTGATACGAAAGTTGGAAGAATTGTGAACTGTGGGGAGGATAGTGTAGAACTTCAAAAGGACACACACAAGTTGGTGGAATGGGCAGGCAGGTGGCAGATGAAGTTCAATACAGAGAAATGTGAAGTGATTCATGTTGGTAGGAAGAACATGGGGAGACAATATACAATAAAGGGTACAATTCTATAGGGTATGCAGGAGCAGAGGGACCTGTGTGTATATGTGCAGAAGTCATCGAAGGCGGCAGGACAGGTTGAGAAAGTGTTTAATAAAGCATGCAGTATCCTGGGCTTCATTAATAGGGGCATAGAGTCCAAGAAAAAGGAAGTTATGTTGAACTTATATAAGACACTATTTCAGCCTCAGCTGTGGCATTGCGTCCAGTTCTGGGTGCCACACTTGAGGAAAGACGTGAGGGCATTGGAGAGAGTGCAGAAAAGATTGACCAGAATCATTCCCAGGATGAGGAATTTTAGTTATGAAGATAGGCTGGAGAAGTTAGGACTGTTTTCCTCGGAGAAGGTGAAGAGGTGCTTTATTAGAGGTTTCAAAAATCATGAGGTGTCTGGACAGAGTAGATAGAGAGAAACAGTTCCCACTCGTGAAAGGATCGAGAACGAAAGGGCACAGATTTAAAGTCATGGGTAAAAGAAGCAAAGACGACCTGAGGAAAATATTTTTTCACACAGTGAGTGGTTAGAGTCTGGAATGCACTGCCTGAGAGTGTGGTGGAGGCAGGTTCAATTGAAGCTGAATAGACTGTTATATGAGAAGGAAGAATGTGCAGGGTTGCAGGGAGAATGCAGGGAACGGCATTCGGTGAATTGCTCATTCGGAGAGCCAGTGCAGACACGAAAGGCTGAATTGGTCCTTCTGTGCTGTAATAATTCTCTGATTATTTTATTACAGGATGCTGACCAAGGTGACACTGTGATGGGGCGTCTCAGATGGGTGTAATGGTGGAGAATGGGGAATTCATGGTGGGAAAGGGAAGTTGTCCGATGGGAACTGGAATCTTAGCAGGGACTCTCCGACAGCCTGTCCGGGTCGAAGGCATCGAGGAAATATCTTCCCTCCCACCACCTCCTGACGTGGCCTCCAGATTCCTGGTGCCAATGCCTGTGTCCACATGCTGCTGATGAAATGATGGTGATGATGTGAATGGTGCAGCAGAACACCATGAGCTCAGACACCTTCTCCAATGTGTACTGGAGGGCTCTCCCCGAGCGGTTCAGACATCGGAAGCATTGCTTCATCACACCGATGGTCTGTTCCACCATGTTCCTGGTGACTCCATTGCTCACATAACACACGTTAATTGCGTAACTAACAGTTGACGGTGGGAGGTGGTTTGGGGGTGTAGAAACATGAGCTGTGTCTAGAGGGGGTTAATTTGTCTCCAAGGAGCCACATTCTGGTTCTGCATGGAGACCCGCAGTGTTGGGACCGGCTGACTGCTTCAGAATGAATGTATGGTGTCTGCTGCCAGGATAGTGGACATTCACCAGCATGATGTACTGGGCATGCTCACACACCAACTGTACATTAATGGAGTGAGAGTTCTTCCAGTTCCTGTACCTCAACCCATTGACATGGGGGCCCCGCAGATCAACCGAAACCATCAGGAATCCCGCTATCCTGACAAAGCCACGGGATCTCTCATCCTGCTTTTCCCTGCTGAGGGGGAAATTGATGACATAGATGGTCACACTCACTTCCCAGAATTATCAATGGACAACACACAGGCCTCGCAACTACTGGCCAGTTAGTTTAACATCAGTGGCGAGTAAGGTTTAAGAAACAATAATCAGGGGAAAAAGACAACACACACTTGGAGAGATTGAGTTAATTAAGGATTTCAGCACGGATTTCTAAAAGGCAGATCACGCATGATGAACTAATTGAATTTATTCGGAAAATGAGAAAATGTTGATGAAGGGAATGTGGTGGATGTTGTCTACGTAGATTTTATGAAATTATTTGATGATGAACAACACAGAAGCTTGGTTGATAAAACTGAAGCTCATGGAATAGCATCCAATTGGAAAAAAATTGTCCAGAGGACAAGAAAAAGAGAAATGTGTTAAATGGTTGTTTTTCAGACCGGAGGATGGTAGACAGTGATGTTCCCCAAGGTTCAGTGCTTAGGACCACTGTTTTTCTTTTGCTATATATAAATAGGATGGCTCTTGGAATACAGAGTAGAATTTCAAAAATTTCTGATGATACCAATCTTGGAGGTGTGGTAAACAGTGAGGATGTTACAAACCACCTGTAGCAGGATATAGATAGGCTAGCAGAATGGACAGAGAAGTGGCAGGTGGAATTTCATGCAGAGGAGTGTGAGGTGATGTATTTTGTCAGAAGGAATAGGAAGGTAATATGGACTTAATGACACAGTTCTCAAGATTGTGCACGAACAGAGCGACCTGGGGCTGCATATGCATTGATCTTTGAAGTTGGCAGGACATATTAGGAGCGTGTTTAGAGAAGCATATCAGATCTTGGGCTTCATCATTAGAGGCAATGACTTCAAAAGGATACTGGATGGACACCCGAAGGAGATGATCTTGCAGGGATACGGGTACTGACTGGGAGAATGGGACTGACTGGATTGCTCCACAGGGAGCGGGTACCGAGGGGCCGAATGGCCTTCTTCTATGTAATAAATGTATCTATCACTCTCTATGACTCTATGTTGGATATGTCTCCTGCTGCTGCCTGGAAAGATTCAGATACAGAGAAGATCAATGAAACTGTGACCTTAACAGCCACTGACAACTCCGTCCTCACCCTGGTGTGAGGATCCAGGTTGTGTTACAGGAGATGACGCAGCTCTGTGACCACCTCCTTATTGAATGAGAGTTACGTCACACACTGCTTCTGGGTTAGGTGCAGATAGGAAAAGTGCTCCTGGAAAACCCGGGGTGGGTAGGGCAGAGCCCACTCCTCCTCCCTCTTTACAGAGCTTCCCTTCTCTGCAGCCTCTGCTCCATGTGTTGGTCATGTTACAGACCCAGAGACACTGTAACTACAGTCCCCGTACCTCGTCCAGAGTTGGGTCACCAAATCCTCTATCCTCCCTGAATGTCTGCAGCAGCTCACAACACATCCTCCAGAAAACCATCCACAGAACCTCCACCAACTTTACAATAGCAGAAGTAAGTCAAAAGCCCCTCACCTGTAAGTTGAATGCCTGGTACTTTTAAATAACACTGCAGGGAGTTCCTCGTGCTGCTGAATGTATAAGCTGAGAGTGACTAACACAGGCGGTCAGTGGACATGCACAGACCAAGTATCAAAGACGCACATCAAAGTTCCCGGTATGGTACATTGACATCACTTTCAACTCCATCCTCAAAGGAACAACACATATCCGGTACCATTGAGCTAGAGCCCTGCCCAGATTGGGACACTGTGCAGGCCACACTAGAATTGGCCAGCTGTGAAGACCACACGAATGGAACATAGATGATCCGAGTTTGCTGGAGCCCTGCCCAGCATGGGGTATTGTGCACTGGCAGTGGTCGGCTCTGCGGTTCTCATCATTTTATGGATCCCAGCTTCTGTAACGTCAGCACCAGTAGTGCTGCAGAGTCGAAAATCGGGGCTCGGGACAGATACAGAGGGAAATAAATTCACTTTATCAGGAGAACTGAAAAAAGATTGAAGTCAAAAGAGTTGCAGGAATATGGGAAATGGACAGGGAAATGGGACTAACTGGAGGGGTGGGACATGGAGAGATTCAAACACAGGAATGAGAATATTAAAATTAAGGTGCTGCCAGACTGGGAGCCAATGTAGATCAGTGAACACAGGGGTGATGGGTGATCAGGATTTGGTGTGAGTTCGAATAGAGGCAGCAGAGTACTGGATGAACTGTGGTTTATGGGGGTTTATAACTGGGAGGGTGACCAGGATAGAATTGGAATAGTCAACTGTGGATCTAACAGTGACACGGATGAGGGTTTATGCAGCAGATGGGCTGAGGCAGGAGTAGAGATGGGTGATATTACAAAGGTGTTAGTCGGCAGGGTTGGTGATGGAAAGAATATGGAGATGACCTCAGCTCAGGTTTAAACAGAAGCGGGCAGAACCCGCTCCTCCTCCCTCTTTACAGAGCTTCCCCTTTCTGCAGCCTCTGCTCCATTTGTTGATCACGTTACAGACCCAGGGACATTGTAACTACAGTCAAGAACAAAGAACAAAGAACAGTACAGCACAGGAACAGGCCATTCGGCCCTCCAAGCCTGCGCCGATCTTGATGCCTGCCGAAACTAACACCTTCTTCACTTCTGGGGCCCATATCCCTCTATTCCCTTCCTATTCATGTATTTGTCAAGATGTCTCTTAAACGTCGCTATCGTATCTGCTTCCACCACCTCCCCCGGCAGCAAGTTCCAGGCACTCACCACCCTCTGTGTAAAAAATCTGCCTCGCACAACCCCTCTAAATTTTACCCCTCGCACCGTAAACCTATGTCCCCTAGTAACTGACTCTTCCACCCTGGGAAAAAGCTTCTGACTATCCACTCTGTCCATGCCGCTCATAACTTTGTAAACCTCTATCATGTCGCCCCTCCACCTCCGTCGTTCCAGTGAAAACAATCCGAGTTTTTTCCAACCTCTCCTCATAGCTAATGCCCTCCAGACCAGGCAACATCCTGTTAAACCTCCTCTGCACCCTCTCCAAAGCCTCCACATCCTTCTGGTAGTGTGGCGACCAGAATTGCATGCAATATTCCAAGTGTGGCCTAACTAAGGTTCTGTACAGCTGCAACATGACTTGCCAATTTTTATACTCTACGCACCGGCCCATGATGATAAGCATGCCGTATGCCTTCTTGACTACCTTATCCACCTGTGTTGCCACTTTCAGTGACCTGTGGACCTGCACGCCCAGATCTCTCTGCCTGTCAATACTCCTAAGGGTTCTGCCATTTACTGTATACCTCCCACCTGCAATCGACCTTCCAAAATGCATTACCTCACATTTTTCCAGATTAAACTCCATCTGCCATTTCTCCACCCAAGTCTCCACCTGATCGATATCCTGCTGTATCCTCTGACAATCATCATCATTATCCGCAACTCCACCAACCTTTGTGTCGTTCGCAAACTTACTAATCAGAGCAGCTACATTTTCCTCCAAATCATTTATATATACTACAAACATCAAACGTCCCAGCACTGATCCCTGCGGAACACCACTAATCACATCCCGCCATTCAGAAAAACACCCATCCACTGTTACCCTCTGTCTTCTATGACGGAGCCAGTTCTGTATCCATCTTGCCAGCTCACCTCTGATCCTGTTTGACTTCACCTTTTGTACCAGTCTGCCATGCGGGACCTTGTCAAAGGCGTTAGTAAAGTCCATATAGACAACATCCACTGCCCTTTCTTCATCAATCATCTTCGTCAATTGTTCAAAAAACCCAATCAAATTAGCAAGACACGACCTCCCCTTCACAAAACCATGCTGCCTCTCGCTAATGAGTTCGTTTGTTTCCAAATGGGAGTAAATCCTGTACGGAAGAATCCTCTCTAATAGTTTCCCTACCACTGGCATAAGGCTCACCAGCCTATAATTTCCTGGATTATCCTTGCCACCCTTCTTAAACAAAGGAACAACATTGGCTATTCTCCAGTCCTCTGGTACCTCACCTGTAGCCAATGAGGATGCAAAGATTTCTGTCAAGGCGCCAGCAATTTCTTCCCTTGCCTCCCTCAGTATTCTAGCGTAGATCCCATCAGGCCCTGGAGACTTATCTACCTTAATGCTTTGCAAGATACCCAAAACCTCCTCGTTATTGATAATGAAATGACTGAGACTATCTGCACTCCCTTCTCTAGGCTCACCATCCACCAAGTCCTTCTCTTTGGAGAATGCAGATGCAAAGTATGCATTGAGCACCTCGCCCACTTCCTCTGGCTCCACACATAGATTCCCATCTCTGTCCTTGAGTGGGCCAACCCTTTCCCTGGTTTCACTCTTGCTCTTGATATATGTATAAAAATCCTTGGGATTTTCCTTAATCCTGTTTGCCAATGACTTTTCATGACCCCTTTCAGTCCTCCTAACTCCTTGCTTAAGTTCCTTCCTACTGTCTTTATATTACTCAAGTGCTTCGTCTGGTCCTAGCCTTCCAGCCCTTACAAATGCTTCCTTTTTCTTTTTGACTAGGCTCACAATATCACGTGTTATCCAAGCTTCCCGAAACTTGCCAAACTTGTCTTTCTTCCAGAACATGCTGGTCCTGGATTCTAATCAGCTGACGTTTGAAAGACTCCCATATGTCAGATGTTGATTTACCCTCAAACATCCGCCCCCAATCTAAATTTTTCAGTTCCTGCCTAATATTGTTGTAATTAGCCTTCCCCCAATTTAGCACCTTCACCCGAGGACTACCCTTATCCTTATCCACAAGTACCTTAAAAGTTATGGAATTATGGTCACTGTTCCCGAAATGATCCCCCACGGCAACTTCGACCACCTTGCCGGGCTCATTCCACAATGCCAGGTCCAGAATGGCCCCATCCCTAGTTGGACTATCTACATACTGTTTCAAGAAGCCCCCCTGGATGCTCCTCAGAAATTCTGCCCCATCCAAGCCGCACAAAGCGAATCCCAGTCAATATTGGGGAAGTTAAAATCACCCACCACCACAACCCTGTTACCTTTACATCTTTCCTAAATCTGTCTACATATCTGCTCCTCTTCCTCCCGCTGGCTGTTGGGAGGCCTGTAGTAAACCCCCAACTTCCTATTCCTGAGCTCCACCCATATTGCCTCGCTGCATGACCCATCTGAGGTGTCCTCCCGCAGTACAACTGTGATATTCTCCTTAAACAGTAATACAGCTCCCCCACCCCTTTTACATTCCCCTCTATCCCGCCTGAAGCTTCGAAAACCAGCATCATTTAGCTGCCAATCCTGCCCTTCCCTCAACCAAGTCTCTGTAATAGTAACAACATCATATTTCCAAGTACTAATCCAAGTTCTAAGTTCATCTGCCTTAACTGTTATACTTCTCGCATTGAAACAAATGCACTTCAGACCACCAGTCCCGCTGTACTCAGCAACATCTCAGTTCCTGCTCTTCCTCTTCGTCCTACTGGCCTTATTTACTATGTCCTCCTCATTTATTTCACTAGCTGTCCTACTGCTCTGGTTCCCACCCCCCTGCCACAGTAGTTTAAACACTTCCGAGTGACGCTAGCAAACCTTGCAGCCAGGATATTAGTGCCCTTCCAGTTTAGATGCAACCCGTCCTTCTTGTACAGGTCCCATCTGTCCCTGAAGAGAGCCCAATGGTCCAGATATCTGAAACCCTCCCTCCTACACCAGCTGCTCAGCCACGTGTTTAGCTGCACCATCTTCCTATTTCTAGCCTCACTGGCACGTGGCACAGGGAGGAATCCAGCGATTACAACCCTCGGGGTCTTGTTTTGTAATTTACTCCCTAACTTCCTAAACTCCCCCTGCAGGACCTCATCACTCTTCCTGCCTATGTCATTGCTACCGATGTGTACCACAACCTCTGGCTGTTCACCCTCCCCCTTCAGAATGCTTCCTGTCCGTTCAGAGACATCCTTGACCCTGGCACCAGGGAGGTAACATACCATCCTGGAGTCTCGTTCACGTCCACAGAAGGGCATATCTGTGCCCCTGACTATAAAGTCCCCTATAACTATTGCTCTTCTGCGCTTTGTCCCTCCCTGCTGAGCAACAGTGCCAGCCGTGGTGCAACTGCTCTGGCTGCTGATGTTTTCCCCTGATAGGCCATACCTCGTGCAGAGTTGGTTCACCAAATCCTCTGTCCTCCATGAATGTCTGCAGCAGCTCACAACACAACCTCCAACAAACCATCCACAGCACCTCCACTAACTTTACAATAATAGAAGTAAGTCAAAAGCCCCTCACCTGTAAGTTGGATGCCTGGTCCTTTTAAATAATACTAGATGTTATGTTATGCATAATCCTCATGCTGCTGAATATATGTTCAGCTGAGAGTGACTAACACAAGCAGTCAGTGGACATGCACAGACCAATTTTCAAAAACGTACATCAATGCTGCCGGTATGGTACATTGACAACACATTTAAAACCATCCTCAGCTCAACAACACATACATGTTCCGATTGAACTAGAGCCCTGCCCAGCTTGGGGCACTGTGCAGGCCGCACTGGAAGTGCCTGGCTGAGCAGCTCACATCTCTCTATGGATCCCAGCTTCTGTACCGTCAGCACCAGTAGTGCTATAGAGTCTAAATAGTGGCTCGGGACAGATACAGAGTGAAAGGAATTCACTTTAAAAGGAGAAATGGGACAAGTTGAAGTCAAAACATTTTCAGGAATATGAGAATGGGCAGGAGAATGGGACTAATTGGAGGGGTGAGGCCATGGAGGGATTCAAACACAAGGATGAGAATGTTAAAATTAAGGTGCTGCCAGACCAGGAACAATGTAGATCAGTGAGCACAGGGGGGATGGGTGATCGGGATTTGGTGTGAATTAGGATACAGGCAGCAGAGATCTGGATGGTCTGTGGTTTATGGAGGTTCTTACTGGGAGGGTGACCAGGATAGAATTGGAATAGTCAAGTGTGGATTTAACAAAGGTATAGGTGAGGGTTTATGCAGCAGATTGGCTGAGACAGAGGTGGAGATGGGGGATATGACAGAGGTGGTCGTAGACAGGGTTGGTACTGGAGAGAATATGGAGATGGACTCAGCTCAGGTTTAAATAGAACACACCGATTGCAAACAGTCTGGTTCAGCCTCAGTATTGGGCAGGGTGGTGTATTTGTCTCACAGATAGTGGATGGAGTTTGTGATGGAGACCAATGACACTGGCTTCAGTCCTCCCAAAATTTACGTAACAGAACAGTATTTCAGTAAAACAGGTTTTACAGATCTCCTAGACGGAAATAGAGACAGCAAGGGTAGCAAAGATGAGAGATTAAATGACAAGAACTGTAATACAGTTGGCAATGGTTTATAGAGCTGATAGCTGGACATATTCACCAGGAATACAACGGCAGCAAAAAGGGCAGAGTAAATTACAGGAGCAGTAATGCTGTTAAACTTGGTTTATAGAATTAATATCTAGATAGAGAGACTTACCAGGGACACCAATAATAGCCAGAATGGGATAGTAAATGTATTGAATAATCTTCAGTGCGAGATGTATACGAGAGTTTAATGACATCCAATCATAATATGTAGAAAGGTAGTAAAGTTCCGAGGATAAACTCCTGTCCATTGTTGTAACATTCCAATCTATTGTTCTCAGATTCTGACCCATTGTTGTAACATTCCAATCTATTGTTCTCAGATTCTGACCCATTGTTGTAACATTCCAATCTATTGTTCTCAGATTCTGACCAAGTGTTGTTGCATTCCAGTCATTTGTTCTCAGATTCTGATCTATCCTTTCTCTCTCTCTGGAGCCGCTGATCTCTGTTGTGCCGGGGCTGATGTTCCGGCTAAAACGATGGGATAACACATGGAATCCCCTTATTAATAGAAGATGGAAAACCTCCAGTGACACAATTCGGGTCCATGGAGACTGATATTATTTGCAGTCACTGAACAAACAGATTCAGTTAACCCTTTTCAATCCAACACTTTTTGTCCCACAATAAGTAGATAATGTACCCAGTCTGGATGGGATGCATGAGGGTTGCTGAGGGATGGAATGGTGGAAGTAGCAGAGGCACTGGCCAGCATATTCCAATCCCTCTTGGATATGGGAGTGATGACGTAATTTCACTGGCTCACCACTCTCTGGGTGAAGAAATTTCTCCTCATTTCAGTCCTGAAAAGTTTCCCCCGTATCCTTAGACTATGACCCCTGGTTCTGGACTCCCCCACCATCGGGAACATCCTTCCTGCAACTACCCTGTCAAATCCTGTTAGAATTTTATCGGTTTCTATGAGATCCCTCTTCACTCTTCTGAACTCCAGCGAATATAATCCTAACTCTCCTCATACGTGAGTCCCGCCATCCCAGGAATCACTCTGATAAAACTTCGTTGCACTCCCTCTAATGCAAGAACATCCTTTCTCAGAGAAGGAAACCAAAACAGCACACAATATTCCAAGTGCGGCCTCACCAAGGCCCAGTATAAGTGCAGCAAAACAACCCTGCTCCTGTACTCGAATCCTGTCTCCATGAAGGCCAACATAACAATCGCCTTTTTCTACCGCCTGTTGCACCTGCATGCTTACCTTCAGTGACTGGTGTACGAGAACACCCATGTATCGCTGCATATTTCCCTCTCTCAGTGTGTAGCTGTTCAGATACTAATCTGCCTTCCTGTTTTTGCTACCAAAGTGGATAACCTCACATTTATTCACATTATACTGCATCTGCCATGCAATAGCCCACTCACTCAACTTGTCTGAATCACCCTGAAGCCTCTCTGCATCCTCCTCACAACTCACCCTCCCACCCAGTTTTGTGTCTTCTGAAAATTTGGAGATATTACATTTAGTTCCCTCATCTAAATCATTAATATGGAGTGTGAATAGTTGGGGTCCTAGCACCGATCCCTGTGGTACCCCACTAATCACTGCCTGCCATTTGGAAAAAGATCCGTTTATCCCTACACTTTTTTTCCATCTGCCAACCAATTTTCTATCTATCGCAATACACTACCACTAATTCCATGCGCTTTAATTTTACTCACTAATCTCTTATGTGGGACTTTGTCGAAAGCCTTCTGACAGTCCAAATAAACCACATTCTCTGGCTCCCCCTCATCCACTCTATTAGTTACATATTCGAAGAATTCTAATAGATTTATCAAGCATGATTTCCCTTTCGTAAATCCATGCTGACTCTGTCCGATTCTAACACTGTTCTCTAGGTGCTCTGCTTTCAAATCTTTGATAATGGGCTCTCGAATCTTCCCCACTACCGACTTCAGGCTGACTTGTCTACAATTCCCTGCTTTATTTCTCCCTCCCTTTATAAATGGTGGGGTTACATTAGCTGCCCTCCAATCAGCTGGAACTGTTCCAAGGTCGAATGAATCTTGAAAGATGACCACCAAAGCATCCACTATTTCTAGGGTCACTTCTTTAAGTAATCTGGGATGTAGATTATCAGGCCCTGAGGATTTATCGGCCTTCAATACCATCAACTTCCCCAACACAATTTCTCTACTAATACTGATTTCCTTCGGTTCCTTCCTCTCACTAAACCCTGTGTTCCCCAACATTTCTGGTAAGATATTTGATTCATCATTTGTGAAGACAGAATCAAAGTATGCATTTAGTTGGTTAGCCATTTCTTTGTTTCCCATAATAAATTCCCATGTTTCTAACTGTAAGGACCTACATTTGTCTTAACCAATCCTTTCCTCTTCACATACCTACAGAAACCTTTACAGTCAGGATGTATGTTCCCCACAAGCTTACTCATGTACTTTATTTTCCCCCTTATTAATCAATCCCTTGGTCCTCCTTTGCTGAATTCTAAACTGCTCCCAATCCTCAGGTCTGTTGTTCCTTTCTGTTGAATGTATATGCCTCTTCCGTGAATCTAATACTATCTCTAATTTTCCTTGTAAGCCATGGTTTGGCTACGTTTCCCATTTTACTTTTGCGCCAGACAGGAGTAAACAATTGTTGCAGTTCATCAGTGCACTCTTTGAATATTGCCATTGCCTTTCCACCATCATCCCTTTAAGTAACGTTTCCCAATCCATCAGAGCCAACTCGTGCCTCATACCTTCATACTTTCCTTTATTAAAATTCACGACCCTAGTCTCAGAATCAACTACGTCACTCTCTATCTTGGAGTCATAGATTCGTACAGCATAGAAACAGGCCCTTCGGCCCACTGCGTCCATGCCGACCATAATGCCAATCTGTACTGGTTCCACGTGCCTGCATTAATTCCATATCCGTCTATGCTTTGCTCATTCAAATACCTGTCCAGATGACTCTTAAATGTGGCTTTTGTTCCTGCCTCCACCACCTCCTCTGGCAGCTCATTCAGATACGCAATATTCTTTGTGTGAAAAAATTACCCTTTTAATCCCCTTTACACCTACTCCCTTTCATCTTAAATCTATGCCCTCCAGTTTTAGTCACCCCCACCCATGGGAAACAGACTCTGGCTACCTGCTCAGTCTATGCCTCTCATAATTTTATATACCTCCATCATGTCCCCTCTCAGTCGTCTTTGCTCCAGGGAAAACAGCCCCAGCCTACCAAATCTCTCTTTATAACTCAAGCCCTCCAAACCAGGCAACATCCTTATGAATCTTTTCTGCACCCTCTCTAGCTTAATCACATCTTTCCTGTCGTGCTGCGACCAGAACTGCACACTGTCCTCCAAATGCGGAATAACCAATGTTATGTACAACTGTAACATGACGTCCCAACGCTTGTACTCCATGCCGCATTTGATGAAGACAAGCATGCCATACACCTTCTTCACCCCCCAGTCTACCTGTGTTGCCACATTCAGGGAACTATGCACTTGCACCCCAAGGTCTCTCTGCTCAACAACACTCCCCAGGCCCTGTCATTCACTGTATATGTACTGCACTGGTTTAACTTCCCAAAATGCATCACTTCGCACTTGTCTGCATTAAATTCCATTTGCCAATCCCTTGCCCACTTTCCAAGTTTATCTATATCCTGTTGTAACCTTACACAACCTTCTTCACTTTCTACTATCCCATCAATTTTTGTATCATCTGCAAACTTACCAATCATGACCCCTACATTCATATCCAAGTCATTAATATATATGACAAACAAGAGAGGACCCAGAACCGATCCCTGTGGCACACCACTGGTCACCAGCCTCCAATGTGAAAAACAACCCCCCACTACCATCCGATCACCAAGCCAATGTTGTATCCAATTGGCTAGCACACCCTGGATCCCATGTGTTTGAACCTTCTGGACCAGCCGACCATGCGGGACCTTGTCAAAGGCCTTGCTAAAGTCCATGTAGACAACGTCCTTCGCCCTGCCCCCGTCAATCCTCTTGGTCACCTCCTCAAAAAACTCAATCAAATTCCTGAGACATGATTCCCATGCACAAAGCCATGCTGACTATCCCTAATCAGACGTTGCCTTTCCAGATGCATATAAATCCTGTCTGTCAGAATCCCTTCCAATAACTTTCCCACCACTGATGTAAGGCTCACCAGCCTGTTGTTCCCTGGCTTATCACTGCTGCCCTTATTAAATAAAGGCACAACATTAGCTATCCTCCAGTCTTCCGGTACCTCACCCATGGCTAACGATAATGCAAAAATATCTGCTCGGGCTCCAGGAATATACTCCCGTTCTTCCCATAGCATCCTAGGATACACCTGGTGAGGCCCTGGGGATTTATCTATCTTAATGCGCTTCAAAACCTCCAACACCGCCTCCTTTGTAATGTTGATATGCTCCAGGATATCACTGTTCCCTCCCTTGAACTCACCAGCTTCCATGTTGTCTCCATGGTAAATAAAGACGAGAAGTATTCATTTAAGACCTCGCCCATTTCCCGTGGCTGCACACGTAGATTACCACACTGATCCTTAAGGGGACCGACTCTCTCCCTAGCTACCCTTTTACTCCTAATATACTCATAAACTATTTTAAGATTCTCCATTATCTTATCTGCCAGGGAAATCTCATGGCCCCTTTTCTCCCTCATAATTTCTTTCTTGAGTGCACTCCTACATCCACTCTATTCCTGGAGGGACTCGTTTGATCCCCGCTGCCTATACCTGACATATGCCTCCATCTTTGTCCTGATCAGACCCTCAACATCCCTCATCAACCAAGGTTCCCTAAACTTGCCAGCCTTGCCCTTCCATCAAACAGGAATATGCCGGCCCATAACTCTTCCTATCTCACTTTTAAAAGCCTCCCACTTGCCAGACGTCCCTTTACCTGTACACAGCCCTTTATTCAACTTTTGAGAGTTCCTGTCTGATCCTATCAAAATTAACCTTCCTCCAATTTAGGACTTCATTCCGAGAACCAGTCTTATCCTCTTCCATAACTATCTTGAAGGTAATAGAGTTATGGTCACTGGTTCCAAAGTGCTCCCTCACTAACACATCATCCACCTGCCCATCCTCATTTCCAAAGAGGAGGTCGAGTGTAGCCTTTTCTCTCGTAGGGCCATCCACATACTGTTTCATAAAACTATCCTGGACACACTTAACAAACTCTTGCCCATCTGATCCCTTAGCACCAAGGCAGTCCCAGTCAATATTAGGAAAGTTAAAATCACTTACTATTACAACCCTATAATTCCTACACCTACCTGTGATTTCCCTGCATATATGCTCCTCCAATTCCCTCTGACTATTGGGGGGCCGATAGTATAATGCCATCAAAGAGATCACCACTTGCTTATTTCTAAGCTCCACTCATTTGGCCTCACTGGACGTTCCCCGCGGGATATCCTCTCTAACGACTGCCGTGTTGTGCTCCCTAATCAATAGTGCAACTCCCCATCCTCTCTTCCCTCCAACTGAAGCATCGGTACCCCACAACATTGAACCACCAGTCTTGCCTATCCCTCAACCACGTTTCTGTAATAGCTATAATATCATAATCCCATGTACTGATCCATGCTCTGATTTCATCTGCCTTACCTGTAAGGCCTCATGGATTAAAGTAGTTTAGTTTAGAGATACAGCACTGAAACAGGCCCTTCGGCCCACCGAGTCTGTGCCGACCATCAACCACACATTCATACTAATCCTACATTAATCCCATATTCCTATCACATCCCCACCTGTCCCTATATATTTCCCTACCACCTACCTATACTAGGGGCAATTTATAATGGCCAATTAACCTATCAACCTGCAAGTCTTTGGCATGTGGGAGGAAACCGGAGCACCCGGAGGAAACCCACGCAGACACAGGGAGAACTTGCAAACTCCGCACAGGCAGTACCCAGAATGGAACCCGGGTCCCTGGAGCTGTGAGGCTGCGGTGCTAACCACTTGCAGTTTAGTCGACCAGACCTTCCACGCTCCCTGTCAGGCCACTGCCAGGCCCGCCTACTGGACATGCTTGCATTAACCTCTACATTTACCTTAACTATGTCATCGGAGAGACTACTACTTTGAGTCCCACCTCTCTGCAAGACTAGTTTAAACCCTCCCGAGTAGTACTAACAAACCTCCCCGCAAGGATATTGGTCCCCTTCCAGTTCAGATGCAATCCGACCCTCTTCAACAGGTCACCTCTGCACCAGAAGAGATCCCAATGGTCCAAGTCGCTGAAGCCCTCCCGCCTACACCAGCTCTTCAGCCACACTTTCATTTCCTTAATCCTCCTATTCCTATCCTCACTAGCACGTGGCACAGGGAGTAATCCTGAGATTCTTCTTCCTCTTTGTCTTTGGCCTCCTTACCTCGAGAGACAATGGGTAAGCGCCTGGAGGTGGTCAGTGGTTTATGCAGCAGCGCCTGGAGTGGCTAAAAAGGCCAATTCTCGAGTGACAGGCTCTCCCACAGGTGCTGCAGAAAAATTTGTCTGTCGGGGCTGTTACATAGTTGGCTCTCCCCTTGCGCTTCTGTCTTTTTTCCTGCCAACTGTGAAGTCTCTTCGACTCGCCACACTTTAGCCCCTCCTTTATGGCTGCCCGAAAGCTCTGGCGATCGCTGGCAACTGAGTCCCACGACTTGTGATCAATGTCACAGGACTTCATGTCGCATTTGCAGACGTCTTTAAAGCAGAGACATGGACGGCCGGTGGGTCTGATACCAGTGGCGAGCTCGCTGTACAATGTGTCTTTGGGGATCCTGCCATCTTCCATGCGGCTCACATGGCCAAACCATCTCAAGCGCCGCTGACTCAGTAGTGTGTATAAGCTGGGGATGTTGGCCGCCTCGAGGACTCCTGTGTTGGAGATACGGTCCTGCCACCTGATGCCAAGTATTCTCCGGAGGCAGTGAAGTTGGACTGAATTGAGACGTCGCTCTTGGCTAACATACGTTGTCCAGGCCTCGCTGCCATAGAGCAAGGTACTGAGGACACAGGCTTGATACACTCGGACTTTTGTGTTCCGTGTCAGTGCGCCATTTTGCCACACTCTCTTGGCCAGTTTGGACATAGCAGTGGAAGCCTTTCCCGTGCGCTTGTTGATTTCTGCATCTAGAGACAGGTAACTGGTGATAGTTGAGCATAGGTAGGTGAACTCTTGAAACACTTCCAGAGCGTGGCCGCCGATATTGATGGATGGAGCATTTCTGACATCCTGTCCCATGATGTTCATTTTCTTGAGGCTGATGGTTCGGCCAAATCCTGAGATTATCCCTAGAGGTTCTACTTTTTAACCTGCCTAACTCCCTATATTCACTTTGCAGGACCTTATCTCTCTTCCTGTCTATGTCGTTAGCATCAATATGGACCACGACCTCTGGCTGCTCACTCTCTCCTTTCAGAATTTCCTGCAGCCACTCCGAGACATCCTTGACCCTAGCAGCAGCGAGGCAACATACCATCCTGGTGCCTCTTTTGCGGCCACAGAAACGCCTACCTGCACCCCTTACGATAGAATTTCCTATCACGAAAACTCTTACACCCCTTTTCCTGCCCTGCTGTGCGGCAGAGCCCTCTGTGGTCCCATGGGCCTGGCTGTTGCTACTTTCCCCTGGGAGGTCATCCCCCCGAACAATATCCAAAGCGGTCTATCTGTTTGAGAGGGGGGTGGCCACAGGGGACTCCTGCACTACCTGCCTGTGCCTACTACTCCGTCTGGTGGTCACCCATCGCTTTTCTGCCTGTGCAGCGATTACCTGCGGTGTGACCACCTCGCTAAACATGTTATCCACGACTTCCTCAGCATTACGGATGCTCCACAGTGATTTCACCCGCAAATCCATCTCCGTAATGTGGGTAACCAGCAGCTGCAGATGGATACACTTCCTGCACACATGGTCACCAGGGAAACTGGAAGCATCCCTGATTTCCCACAAAGGGAAGGAGGAGCAGATCACGGGGCTGAACTCTCCTGTCATGACCTACCCTTAGATTAATTAGTTACATCCTTAATTTAAAAAATACTAATTACATGAGGGGCCTTGTTCTGCCCACTTCAAACCAAGGTTCTTAATAATTAATAAAAAGAAACACTTCAGTAGTACTCACCTTATCACCAGAGTTTTTTATCCACAAAAATAAACTTTTCACTTTTTCAAAGATATCTACATGCACTAACAGCTGCTACTCACCCAACCAATCAGCTTGCAACTCCCCCCTGCAGACACTCCCCCCTGCTCTCATGCTCATTTCTCTGTCCTGGGATTGCTGCAGTGTTCCAGTGAACATCAACGTAAGCTCGAGGAACAGCATCTCATCTAACGATTAGGCACACTGCAGCCTGCCGGACTGAACATTGAGTTCAATAATTTCAGAGCATGACAGCCCCCCACTTTACTTTCATTTTTAGTTATTTTTCTTCCTTTTTTTTACATTCTTTTTTACATTTTTTACAATCTTTTTTTGCATTTATTTCATTTCATCTTAGTTTGTTCAGTTTGCTGACCCACTGTTTTTTTCCAGGTTTTTTTTTCAGGTTTGCACCTGCTGCTGTTCAATATTCAGTGTATTTACACCTAATCTGTACTAATGCTTTGTCTTTCAACACACCATTAACATATTGTTTGCCTTTGCTCCGTGACCTTTTGGTCAGCTATGTGGCCTGGTCCAATCTGCACCTTCTCCTTTGTTATCTCTTGCCCCACCCCCACATCACTTGTTTATAATCTGTGACTTTTCTAATATTTGTCAGTTCCGAAGAAGGGTCACTGACCCAAAACGTTAACTCTGCTTCTCTTTCCACAGATGCTGCCAGACCTGCTGAGTGATTCCAGCATTTCTTGTTTTTATTTCAGATTTCCAACATCCGCAGTATTTTGCTTTTATTATGGCCTGTTCTCTGGTTGGTTCCTCAACGTATTGGTCCAGAAAACTATCCCATATACATTCCATGAATTCCTCCTTGACGTTATTGTGACAAATTTGATTTGACCGATCTATATGCAGATTAAACTCACCCATAATTACAGATGTTGCTTTATCGCATGCATCTCTAATTTCCTGTTTAAGACCATTCCCACATCACCACCATAGTTTGGGGGTCTATATATAACACCCACTAACGTTTTTTGCCCCTTAGTGTTTCTCAGCTCTTCCCATGCAGACTCCACATCATCAGAGCTAATATCCTTCCTCACTATTGCGTTAATTTCCTTTTTAACCAGAAATGCAACTCCACCGCGGGTGGAAATAAGCCGTTTTATTGATGGTGTGAATATTTGGTCGGAAGCCCATCGCCAGGCATCTCAAGGTTAACTACGTAACCACGTTTCTGAACAGTTTGACTTCGTCTCAAGCATTTACAAAGGAGAGGGATGGAGTGTGTAGCTAGGAAATGTTTGGAGCAGAGACAGAAAACAATGGCTTCAATCTTCTCAATATTTAATTGGCATTGCAGATGTGTGAGGTAATACATTTTGAAAGGATGAATGAGGAGAGACAATACAAGTTAAATGGTATAACTATAAAGGTGGTGAAATAACAGAGACACCTGGGGTGTTTGTACACAAATCTTTGAAGCTGGCACGAAAGGGTAGCGAAACAGTTAATAAATATATGGGATCCCAGGTTTTCTAAAAAGAGGCAAAATGAACAAAAGCAAGGACATCATGTGAAACATTTATAAAATACTAGTTCAGCTGCACCTGGAGTCTTGTGTCGAATACTGGGAACCACACTTTAGGAAGGACATAAAGCCTTTGGAGAGGTGACAGAACTGTTTTACTAGAACTTGTCCAAGCATGAGGGATTACAGTTATGTATTTGGGATTGTTCTGCTTTGAGCAGAGAACTCACAGAGGAGATTTAATTGAGCTGTTTAACATTAGGAAGGGTTTAGATAAATTAAATAAAGAGAAACTGTTTCCAATGTCCAAGGGACCGCTAACCAGAGACACAGTTTTAAGGCGATTGGTAAAAGAAGCAGACATGAGGATATTTGTTTCTGAGTGGTTTGAATTTGGGATGCACTGTCTGATAGGCTGATGGATACAGATTCAATAGTAGATCCCAAATGGGAATTGGATAAATATCTGAAGCAGAAGAAATGTTAGGATATAGTGAAAGAGTCAGGGAGTGGGAGTAACTGGATTGTTCTTTGAAATGGCCAGCACTGAATTGATGGGCAGAATAACATCATTCAGGGCTGTGCAATTCTATGATTCTATGATTGTTCCTGTCTGTACTTTCCCAATATTCCTATCCTTTCAACAGGTGTTTGAGAAAGTACCACATAACAGCAGTGTTACCGAATTAGAAACACATGGGATTAAAGATTCAATGTCAGCCGTGGCTCAGTTTGTAACTCTCTCCCCTTTCAATCACAAGCTTCTAGGATCAAGTGTCTCTGCAGGACTTGATGACAAGAATCAAGGCTGACACTGCAGTGCAGTACTGAGGGAGTGTTGCACTGTCAGAGGTGCCACCTTATCAAAGAAAAGGTAAAGCCAGGCCCCGTCTGCCCTCTCAGGTGGATGTAAAGATCCTATGGAATTATTTAGAAGGTCAGGGGAATTATTCCCAGTGTCCTGGTCAACATTTACCCCTCAAATTAACATTACAAAAACAGATCTGATCATGATCACACTGCTACTTGTGGGATCTTGCTTAGGCTTTATTAATAGAGACACAGAGTAGAATAGTCAGGATGTTATATTAATCCCATAGAAAAGACTAGTTCATATGCACCTGGACTATTGTGTCCAATAATGGAAAACCCACTTTAGGAAGGACATTCAACCTTTGGAGAGGGGATTTCCAGGGATGAGGGATTACAGTTATGTAGCTGGGACTGTTCACCTCAGAGCAGGGAAATTTAAAAGGAGATCTGATCGAAATGTTTAAGATTATGAAGGATTTAGATAAATTAAATAAAATGAAATTGTTTCCAATGTGCGAGGGGCCATTAACCGGAGGACACAGATTTACGGTGATTGGAAACAAGAAGCAGAGGTGACACGGGGATTTTTTTTAGTCAATGGGTGTTTCGGATTTGCAGTGTGTGGTCTGGTAGGCTGAAGGATACAGATTCAATAGCAGATTCCAAAAGGGAATTGGATAGATATCTTAAGGCAGAAAAAATGGAAGAATCTGGGAAAGAGCCCGGGTGAGGGACTAACTGGAAGCTCTTCAAAAGTGACAGCACAGACTTGATGGACCAAATGACCTCCTTCAGTGCAATGCTATTCTATAATTCCTATGATTGTTCCTGCCTGTACTTTCCCAATATTCCTATCCTTTAAACGGGCGTTTGATAAAGTACCACATCACAACCATGTTACCGAATTAGAAACACATGGGATTAAAGGACCAATGTCAGCAGTGGCTCAGTTTGTAGCTCTTCCCCTTTCAGTCACAAGCTTCAAGGATCAAATGTCACTGCAGGACTTGATCACAAGAATCAAGGCTGACACTGCAGTGCAGTACTGAGGGAGTGCTGCACTGTCACAGGTGCCGCCTTATCAAAGAAAAGGTAAAGCCAGGCCCCGTCTGCCCACTCATGGGATGGAAAGATCCCATGGAATTATTTAGAAGGTCAGGGGAATTATTCCCAGTGTCCTGGTCAACATTTACCCCTCAAATCAACATCACAAAACAGATCAGATCATGATCACACTGCTACTTGTGGGATCTTGCTGTGCGGAGAAACAGTATAAACTCAATGGTACCATTATAAAGTGGGTGCAGGATTAGAGAGAACTGGGGGTGTACACACACAGATCTTTGAAGGTAACATGTAGTTTCCTTGGTGTTGGAGAGAGGCACAGAGTAATAAAACTCAGGAGGAAATGCTGATTTTTATACATTCTTGGTTAGGTCCCAGCTGGAGAATTGTGTCCAATTCTGATCACCACACTTTGGAAAGGATGTCAAGGATTTAGTCAAGATACAGAGATGATTTACTAGAATGGTACCAGGGATCTGGGAATTCAGTTACGTGGAGAGATTGGAAAAGCTGGGATTGTTCTCTTTCGAGCAGTGAAGGGTAAGGGGAGATTTAATATCGAATTCAAAATCATGAAGGGTTTTGATAGAGTAATTAATGTGAAACTGTTTCCAGTGTCAGAAAGTTCAGTATTAAGAAGACACAGATTGAAGGGAATTGACAAAGAACCAGAGGTGAAATGAGGAGAATTTTCTTACACAGCGAGTTGTTGGGATGTGGGATTCACTGCCTGAAAACATGGTGGAAGCAGATTCAATAATATCTTTCAAAAGAGAATTCAGCAAATACATGAATTGGAATTTAAAAAGCTGGAATGTGGGGCAAGAGGAGGGGAGAGGAACTAATTAGATATCTCTTTCAAAGAGACTGCACTGACACAATGGGCCGAATATCCTCCTTCTGTGCGTCGGGTTTGTGATTCATGATCTGCCCGTGCCCGTTCTTGTTGAGGCAGGTGACACACAAAGCTTCTGCTGTCTCCTCATTTCCATGAATTCTACTTGCTGCCCAGGGTGACCCGCACTGCTGTCTGTCTGCACTGTTAACTGGGACAGAACTGTGTGTGAGGCTGGCTCGTGTTTCAACCAGCATTCAGCTTTTAAAGTCAGTCTGTCCCTCTTAAAGGGAAGCTGCACTGAATCACAGGAGGCTGCGTGTGCTGACTGTGAATTCTGCAATTGGAAACAAGGTAACTGGAACATTAGGGCGGCACAGTGGTGCAGTGGTTAGCACTGCAGCCTAACAGCTCCAGCGACCCGGGTTCAATTCTGGGTACTGCCTGTGTGGAGTTTGCAAGTTCTCCCTGTGTCTGCGTGGGTTTCCTCCGGGTGCTGCGGTTTGCTCTCACATGCCAAAGACTTGCAGGTTGATAGGTTAATTGCCCATTATAAATTGCCCCTAGTATAGGTAGGAGGTAGGGAAATATAGGGACAGGTAGGAATATGTGGCAGGAATATGGAATTAGTGTCGGATTAGTATAAATGGCTGGTTGATGATCGGCACAGACTCGGTGGGCCGAAGGCCTGCTTCAGTGCTGCATCTCTAACACTAAAACTAAAAAATTATAGAGGGCTCTGCAGTTCACGGATGTGGTGCTGGAGGCCTTAGTCATCGAGGATGACAGGAGGAAAGAGGCCATGTTTCCATGGCGTGCGGCCGAGGCCCTCAAGTAACGCTCTCTGAAGGGAACGGGAGAAGGTGGCCAGGGATGTCAATGCAAGAGGTGTGGGCCCGAGGACGTGGCAGCAGTGCCAGAAGAAGTTTAATGAGCTCACACGGGTGTTCGATGTCAGTGACGTCATCTCCAAATGGCATCTCCTACCCCCAACATCACCAACATCTCACACTGCTCAATGCACCACACCAACAACACTCACCCATCAGGAGCACCTAACACTCAGGACTCACACCGAACATTCACATACTCCACCTCACCCTTACACACCTTCCACTGATACCAGCCTCATACCCACCTCTCACTGCCTCCACATACCTCCAGCTATACAGCTATGGCAGGCACATCACCCAAATACAGTGAAACACAGTTACTGATATTCCATCCCATCTCTTACAGGACAAGGTGGCCCATAATCACAGGCGAAGAAGTGAACCGGCGGGGGCCAGGCAGACCTTCATCCGCTGAGCCAAAGGGAGGAGATGGTTCTCCACATCATGGGACCGGCTGTGACAGAGCCCGTAGCATCCGACATGACCAAGAGCATTCAGGATGATGTTATGCACCTGCCTGATGTCCCTTCTTAACTCCCACCTCACCCTCATCCTGCTGTCTGGGATGATGTACAAGCTGGAGATGGTGGGACCATGGACCTCCTGCTTTCCATCCCACCCCCAATCCCTCAACCCAACCCTCCCCTTCTGATTTTATACTTTCCAACGATAACTGAAAACTGCCAGCTTCCCAGTCACAGCAGCTCCAGGAGACAGAGAAAGAGCAGCAGCACAGCACTGATGGTGACGCCCCATCACTTGCTCTGATACTCACAGCCAACAGCTCAAATACTTACACTGTGTGTGCTGTAGAGGCTGGTATAGAGTCAGAATCTGTACGTGGTGAGTCACCGAGCACGAGTGAGCTGCAGCCAGGCCACGGGGAAAGGATAGTTCATGTGCCAGCTCACCGGAGGGCAAGGTCACAAACGAGTTATAATACACAGGACTCAGATATAAACATTGCTGGAACAGCATGCAGGAGAATGCTGATTGACATGTACGCTGAGGTACTTTGTCCATTGACAGGCCTGTCCGACAGTCTGTTATCACTGTCAAGGAACATGGAGGAGTCCAGCTCCAACATGGCACAGGACATTGCACAGAGCTAGAAGCCTATTCCTTCCCCTGTGGAAGTGGTCACTAACTCTATGACAGCATTAGGGGACCCAGCTGTGATACAGTGTTTGGTGACCATTAGATTAGATTAGAACATTACAGCGCAGTACAGGCCCTTCGGCCCTCGATGTTGCGCCGACCTGTGAAACCATGTGACCTACACAGTTCCATTTTCATCCATATGTCTATCCAATGACCATTTAAATGCCCTTACAGTTGGCGAGTCTACTACTGTTGCAGGCAGGGAGTTCCACACCCCTACTACTCTCTGAGTAAAGAAACTACCTCTAACATCTGTCCTATATCTATCACCCCTCAACTTAAAGCTATGTCCCCTCGTGTTTGCCATTACCGAGGAAAATGACTCTCACTATCCACCCTATCTAACCCTCTGATTATCTTATATGGCTCTATTAAGTCACCTCTCCTCCTCCTTCTCTCCAACGAAAACAATCTCAAGTCCCTCAGCATTTCCTCGTAAGACCTTCCCTCCATACCAGGCAACATCCTAGTAAATCTCCTCTGCACCCTTTCCAAAACTTCCACATACTTCCGAGAATGCGGTGACGCAATACTCCAGGTGCGGTCTCACCAGCATTTTGTACAGCTGCAGCATGACCTCGTGACTCCGAAACTCGATCCCCCTACTAATAAAAGCTAACACACCATATGCCTTCTTAACAGCCCTATTAACCTGGGTAGCAACTTTCAGGCATTTATGTACCTGGACACCAAGATCACTCTGTTCATCTACACTACCAAGAATCTTCCCATTAGCCCAGTACTCTGCATTCCTGTTACTCCTTCCAAAGTGAATCACCTCACACTTTTCCGCATTAAACTCCATTTGCCATCTCTCAGCCCAGCTCTGCAGCCTATCTATGTCCCTCTGTACCCGACAACATCCTTCGGCACTATCCACAACTCCACCGACCTTCGTGTCATCCGCAAATTTACTAACCCACCCTTCTACACCCTCTTTCAGGTCATTTATAAAAATGACAAACTGCAGTGGCCCCAAAACAGATCCTTGCGGTACACCACTAGTAACTAAACTCCAGGATGAACATTTGCCATCAACCACGACCCTCTGTCTTCTTTCAGCAAGCCAATTTCTGATCCAAAGCTCTAAGTCACCTTCAACCCCATACTTCCGTATTTTCTGCAATAGCCTACCGTGGGGAACCTTATCAAACGCCTTACTGAAATCAATAAACACCACATCCACTGCTTTACCCTCATCCACCAGTTTGGTCACCTTCTCGAAAAACTCAATAAGGTTTGTGACGCACGACCTACCCTTCACAAAACCGTGCTGACTATCGCTAATGAACTTATTCTTTTCAAGATGATTATAAATCCTGTCTCTTATAACCTTTTCCAACATTTTACCCACAACCGAAGTAAGGCTCACAGGTCTATAATTACCAGGGCTGTCTCTACTCCCCTTCTTGAACAAGGGGACAACATTCGCTATCCTCCAGTCTTCCGGCACTATTCCTGTCGACAATGACGACGTAAAGATCAAGGACAAAGGCTCTGCAATCTCCTCCCTGGCTTCCCAGAGAATCCTAGGATAAATCCCATCTGGCCCAGGGGACTTACCTATTTTCACACTTTCCAAAATTGCTAACACATCCTCCTTGTGAACCTCAATCCCATCTTGCCTAGTAGTCTGAATCTCAGTATTCTAATCGACAACATTTTCTTTCTCTACTGTCAGTACTGACGAAAAATATTCATTTAACGCTTCCCCTATCTCCTCTCATTCCACACACAACTTCCCACTGCTATCCTTGAGTGGCCCTAATCTAACTCTAGTCATTCTTTTATTCCTGATATACCTATAGAAAGCCTTAGGGTTTTCCTTGATCCTATCCGCCAATGACTTCTCGTGTCCTCTCCTTGCTCTTCTTAGCTCTCCCTTTAGATCCTTCCTGGCTAGCTTGTAACTCTCAAGCGCCCTAACTGAGCCTTCACGTCTCATCCTAACATAAGCCTTCTTCTTCCTTTTGACAAGTGCTTCAACTTCTTTAGTAAACCACGGCTCCCTCGCTCGACAACTTCCTCCCTGCCTCACAGGTACATACTTATCAAGGACACGCAGTAGCTGCTCCTTGAATAAGCTCCACATTTCGATTGTGCCCATCCCCTGCAGTTTCCTTCCCCATCCTACGCATCCTAAATCTTGCCTAATCGCATCATAATTTCCTTTCCCCCCGCTATAATTCTTGCCCTGCGGTATACACCTGTCCCTGCCCATCGCTAAGGTAAATTTAACCGAATTGTGATCACTATCACCAAAGTGCTCACCTACATCTAAATCTAACACCTGGCCGGGTTCATTACCCAGTACCAAATCCAATGTGGCATCGCCCCTGGTTGGCCTGTCTACATACTGTGTCAGAAAACCCTCCTGCACACACGGGACAAAAACAGACCCATCTAAAGTACTCGAACGATAGTATTTCCAGTCAATATTTGGAAAGTTAAAGTCCCCCATAACAACTACCCTGTTCCTCTCGCTCCTGTCGAGAGTCATCTTCGCTATCCTTTCCTCTACATCTCTGGAACTATTCGGAGGTCTACAGAAGACTCCCAGCAGGGTGACCTCTCCTCTCCTGTTTCTAACCTCGGTCCATACTACCTGAGTAGACGAGTCCTCAAACGTCCTTTCTGCCACTGTAATACTATCCTTGATTAACAATGCCACACCCCCTCCTCTTTTACAATCTTCTCTGTTTTAACTGAAACATCTAAATCCCGGAACCTGCAACATCCATTCCTGCCCCTGCTCTACCCATGTCTCCGAAATGGCCACAACATCGAAATCCCAGGTACCAACCCATGCTGCAAGCTCACCCACCTTATTCCGGATGCTCCTGGCGTTGAAGTTGACACACTTTAAACCAAGTTCTTGCTTGCCAGTGCCCTCTTGCGTCCTTGTAACCTTATCCCTGACCTCACTACTCTCAACATCCTGTACACTGGAACTACAATTTAGGTTCCCATTCCCCTGCTGAATTAGTTTAACTTCCCCCGAAGAGCACTAGCAAATCTCCCCCCCAGAATATTGGTACCCCTCTGGTTCAGGTGACGACCATCCTGTTTGTAGAGGTCCCACCTACCCCAGAATGAGCCCCATTGTCTCAGCTTCCACAGCAGCACAGACGGCAGACACCCAGCGTCTCAGTGATCCGGTAGATTACATGGATTGCTGAGGTGTCATCAAGTGGGATTTACAGTGGCTCCGTGGAGCATGAACCTGCTGTCCTCTCTCAGGATGACAGTATTTGTTCTCCCTTCACTGTCACTCCACCAATGTCCTTGCTGTTACTCATCAGCCAGCCCAGGCTGCTGCTGCCCATATTGAGGTGGTGCAGTCTGAATCCGAGCCCTCAGTGCCCAGAGCCGCTCGAGGACGTCCTCCAAGGCAATCTGCAGTCACCCCCCAGTGAAAGTCAGCAGCCTTTCACCAGCCATGCTGCAGTCACTGGAGAAACATTGTGTAGGAGCACAAGGCAGGTCGAGGGAACTCACAAGACAGGCACCAAGGGAATACACAAGTGTGAATAGTTCAGTTTTGTTTGTTTAATTGGTGATGGATAGAGATGTTAATGAAAAGGTTTTTGTTGGTGGCTTTTATTGCAGGATGGTGACCAAGGGGACGCTGTCACAGGGCGTTCAGATGGGTGTAATGGTGGAGAATGGGGGGGATACATGGTGGGACAGGGAAGTTGTCCTGTGGTGTCTGGAATCTTGGCAGGGACTCTCCAACAGCCTGTCCGGGTCGAAGGCAACCTGGAAATATCCTCCCTGCCTCCTCCGCTTCCTCCTGAGGGAACCTCTGGATTCCTGGTGCCAATGACTGTGTCCTCATGATGGTGATGATATGAAGGGTGCAGCAGAACACCATGCACTTGGACACCTGCTCCAGTGTGTACTGGAGGGCTCCCCCCGAGCGGTTCAGACATTGTAAGCATTGCTTCATCACACCGATGGTCTGTTCCACTGTGTTCCTGCTGGAGTGTTTGTTTGACTGGCAGTGGAAAGTGGGTTTGGGGGTGTAGGAGGTATAGCCATGTCTGGGGTGGGGGGGGTCCATTGTCTCTGAGGAACCGCATTCCGGTTTTCCATGGAGCTCCGAAATATTGGGACCAGCTGACTGTTTCAGAATGAAGGTATCCTGGCTGGTGCCAGGATAGTGGACATTCACCAACATGATGTACTGGGCATGCTCACACACCAACTGCACATTAATGTAGTGAGAGTTCCTCCAGTTCCTGTATCTCTCCCCGTTGTCAAGGGGACCCCGCAGAGCCACCTACACCATCACGAATCCCGATATCTTGACAAAGCCACAGGACCTTTCATCCTGCTTCTCTCTGCTGAGGATTGGACACAGGGCAGTCTTTGAGGTGGACAGGGGTAGACACTGAATGAGGGTCCACTGATACCCCACAGGCCTGAGGATTGGACACCGGGCAGTCTTTATAGATCCAATAGTTGGATACAGAGAATTACCAGGTACATCAATAATAGCGAGGATTGGATCGTAAATCGTTTCAATCATCTTCAGTGCAAAATAGATCCGCCATTCTAATGTTATCCAAAAATAATCTGCAGTAATTTCGCCAAGCCAATAGGAGAAACTCCTGCTGCCCATTGTTGTAACATTCCAATCTATTGTTCTCAGATTCTGACCCATTGTTGTAACATTCCAATCTATTGTTCTCAGATTCTGACCCATTGTTGTAACATTCCAATCTATTGTTCTCAGATTCTGACCCAGTGTTGTAACATTCCAATCTATTGTTCTCAGATTCTGACCCATTGTTGTAAGATTCCAATTCACAGTGGCGCAGTGGTTAGCACCGCAGCCTCACAGCTCCAGGGACCCGGGTTCGATTCCGGGTACTGCCTGTGTGGAGTTTGCAAGTTCTCCCTGTGTCTGCGTGGGTTTTCTCCGGGTGCTCCGGTTTCCTCCCACAAGCCAAAAGACTTGCAGGTTGATAGGTAAATTGGCCGTTATAAATTGTCACTAGTATAGGTAGGTGGTAGGGAAATATAGGGACAGGTGGGGATGTTTGGTAGGAATATGGGATTAGTGTCAGATTAGTATAAATGGGTGGTTGATGTTCGGCACAGACTCGGTGGGCCGAAGGGCCTGTTTCAGTGCTGTATCTCTAATCTAAATCTAATTGTTAACAGATTCTGATCTATCCTCTCCATCTCACTGCAGCCACGGATCCCTGTTCGTATCAGGGTTGATGCTCCAACTGAAACTATGGGATAGCACTTTGAATGGAGCCCATTTTTAATAGAAGAGGGAAACCCTCCAGTGATGCAATTAGTGTCCATAGTGACTGACATTAGTTACAGTCACTGAACAAACAGGTTCAGTTAACACCTTTCAATCCAACACATTTTGTACCTCAATAAAGTAAAAGATTTACCCGGTTTCGATAGGATATATGAGGTTTGTTGAGGGAAAGAATGGTGGACATAGCAGGGGCACTGGCCTGAATCTTACAATCCTCCTTAGATATGAAAGAGTTGTCAGAGGACTGGAAGGCTATAAATGTCACACCCTGTTTCCAAAAGGAGAGATTCGATAAACCCTGTAACTACCGACCAGTCAGTGTATGTTGGTGTTTGGTAATTTCTCGAGGCCGTAACCCAGTACAAATAGATATCTTGCTTGGGAAAACAGGGTATAATAAATAACACGTGCCAGTGAGGATAGAAATAGGAATATGGTGCAGTTAAACACGTGGCTGAACGGCTGGTGTAGAAGGGAGGGTTTCTGATATCGAGACGATTGGGATCTCTTCTGGGACAGATGGGACCTTTACAAGAAGGACGGCTTGCATCTAAACTGGAGGGGCACAAATATCCTGGCTGCGAGGTTTGCTAGCGTCACTCGGGAGGGTTTAAACTAGTGTGGCAGGGGGTGGGAAGCAGAGCAGAAGGACAGAAAGTGAAATAAATGAGGGGGAACAAGTAAATACGGCCAGTAAGACGAAGAGGAAGAGCAGGCAGGGAGATGTTGCGGAGCACAGCGGGACTGGCGGTCTGAAGTACATTTGTTTCAATGCAAGAAGTATAACAGGTCAGGCAGATGAACTTCGAGCTTGGATTATTACTTGTAAATCTGATGTTGTTGCTATTGCAGAGAATTGGTTGAGGGAAGGGCAGGATGGGCAGCTAAATGTTCCAGGCTTTAGAAGCGTTAGGCGGGATATACGGGGTGTAAAAGGGGTGGGTGAGTTGCATTACTGGTTAAGGAGAATATCACATCTGTACTGCGGGAGGACAACTCGGAGGGGGCATGCTGCGAAGCAATATGGGTGGAGCTCAGGAATAAAAAGGGTACAGTCACGATGTTGGAGGTTTACTACAGGCCTCCCAACAGCCAGTTGAAGGTAGAGGAGCAGATATGTGGACAGATTTTGGAAAGATGTATAAGGTTGCAGTGGTGGGTGATTTTAACTTCCCCAATATTGACTGGGACTCACTTAGTGCTCGGGGCTTGGATGGGGCAGAATTTGTGAGGAGCATCCAGGAGGGCTTCTTGAAACAATACGTAGATAGTCCAACTAGGGATGGGGCCGTACTGGACCTGGTATTGGGGAATGAGCCCGGCCAGGTGGTCGAAGTTTCAGTCGGGGAGCATTTCCGGAACAGTGACCATAATTCCATAAGTTTTAAGGTACTTGTGGATCAGGATAAGAGTAGTCCTCGGGTGAAGGTGCTAAATTGGGGGAAGGCTAATTATAACAATATTAGGCAGGAACTGAAGAATTTAGATTGGGGGCGGCTGTTTGAGGGTAAATCAACATCTGACATGTGGGAGTCTTTCAAACGTCAGATGATTTGAATCAAGGACCAGGATGTCCCTGTGAAGAAGAGCGATAAGTTTGGCAAGTTTCTGGAACCTTGGATAACGCGGGATATTGTGAGTCTAGTCAAAAAGAAAAAGGAAGCATTTGTAAGGGCTGGAAGGCTAGGAACAGACGAAGCACTTGAGGAATATAAAGACAGTAGGAAAGAACTTAAGCAAGGATTCAGGAGGGCGGAAAGGGTTTATATGAAGTCATTGGCAAACAGGATTAAGGAAAATCCCAAGGCTTTTTATACCTATACAGAGAAGGGAATTCTATGTATGGAGCCAGAGGAAATGGGCGGGGTACGAAATCAGTACTTTGCATCAGTATTCACCAAGGAGAAGGACTTGCTGGATGATGAGCCTAGGGAAGGGAGTGTAGATAGTCTCAGTCATCTCATTATCAAAAAGGAGGAGGTGTTGGGTGTCTTGCAAAGCATTAAGGTAGATATGTCCCCAGGGCCTGATGGGATCAGGCCCAGAATACTGAGGGAGGCAAGGGAAGAAATTGCTGGGGCCTTGACAGTAATCTTTGCATCCTCATTGGTGGCAGGTGAGGTCCCAGAGAACTGGAGAATAGCCACTGTTGTTCCTTTGTTTAAGAAGGGTAGCAAGGATAATCCAGGAAATTATTGGCCGGTGAGCCTTACGTCAGTGGTAGGGAAATTATTAGAGAGGGTCTTCGGGGCAAGATTTACTCCCATTTGGAAACTAATGGACGTGTTAGCGAGAGGCAGCATGGTTCTGTGAAGGGGAGGTCGGATCTCACTATTTTGATTGAGTTTTTGAGGAAGTGACGAAGATATTAGATGAAGGAAGGGCATTGGATGTTATCTATATGGACTTCAGTAAAGCCTTTGACAAGATGGCAGACTGATACAAAATGTGAAGTCACATGGGATCAGAGGGGAGCTGGCAAGATGGATACAGATCTGGCTCAGTCATAGAAGACAGAGGGTAGCAGTGGAAGGGTGCTTTTCTGAATGGAGGGATGTGACTAGTGGTGTTCCACAGGGATCAGTGCTGGGACCTTTGCTCTTTGTAGTATATATAAATGATTTGGAGGAAAATGTAGCTAGTCTGATAAGTACGACACAAAGGTTTGTGGAGTTGTGGACAGTGATGAGGATTGTCAGAGGATACAACAGGATATAGATTGGTTGGCGACTTGGGTGGCGAAATGACAGATGGAGTTTAATCCGGAAAAATGTGAGGTAATGCATTTTGGAAGGTCTAATGCAGTTGGGAAGTTTACAGTAAATGGCAGAACGCTTAGGAGTATTGACAGGCAGAGAGATCTGGGCGTACAGATCCACAGGTGACTGAAAGTGGCAACGCAGGTGGATAAGGTAGTCAAGAAGGCATACGGCATGCTTGCCTTCATCGGTCGCGGCATAGAGTAAAAAATTGGCAAATCATGCTGCAGCTGTACAGAACTTTAGTTAGGCCACACTTACAATATTGCGTGCAATTCTGGTCGCCACACTACCAGAAGCACGTGGAGGCTTTGGAGAGGGTACAGAAGAGGTTTACCAGGATGTTGCCTGGTCTGGAGGGTATTAGCTATGAGAGGAGGTTGGATAAACTCGGAATGTTTTCACTGGAACGACGGAGGTGGAGGGGCGACATGATAGAGGTTTACAATGTTATGAGCGGCATGGACAGAGTGGATAGTTACAAGCTTTTTCCCAGGGTGGAAGAGTCAGTTTTTGGGGACCATAGGTTTAAGGTGAGAGGGGCAACGTTCAGAGGGGATGTGCGAGGCAAGTTCTTTACGTAGAGTGTGGTGACTGCCTGGAACCTGTTGCCGGGGGAGGTGTTGGAAGCAGTTACCGTAGAGACGTTTAAGAGGCATCTAGACAAATACGTGAATAAGATGGGTATAGAGGGATCCGGACCCCGGAAGTGCAGAAGGTTTTAGTTTAGGCAGGCATCGTGATCGGAGCAGGCTACGAGGGCTGAATGGCCTGTTCCTGTGCTGTATTGTTATTTGTTTGTTCTTTGACATTCAGCATAGGTTAATGGAAAATCATGTCTGATAATCTTGATCAAGTTAGTTGATGACATAACTGTGCGTGTTGATGAGGATAATGTGTTTTGTCTTATGTATATGGACTTTCAAAAGGCCTGTGATCAAATGACATTTCGTTGACTTGTTATGAAAGATGGAACACATGGATTAATGTGACAGTGATAGTGTGGATATGACACTGACTCATGGACAGAAAGCAGAGAGAAGTGGTGAACAGACATTGTTCAGACTGGGAGAGGGGGAGTATACAGTATTGTGTCTCAGAGGTCCGTATTGGAACTAGCGCTGTTCCTGACATAATAGAACATAGAACATAGAACATAGAAAATACAGCACAGAACAGGCCCTTCGGCCCACGATGTTGTGCCGATCCTTTGTCCTCTGTCAAGGACAATTTAATCTATACCCCAACATACAAATAGATATATCAATGACATAGACCTTTATGTAAAGAAAAACATAATTTCATGTCTTTCAGATGACATGAAACTCATAACTAAGGGTGGCAAACGCACAGACCACAGAATCATCCAACCTCACAGACCTTGTTTTTTAAAGAATTATTCCGGATTCATATCCAACCACAATTTATTTCTCATTCTAATTTATTTGTGTGTGGTTCTCGTGTCAGTGTCTGCGTGAATGCAGTATATTTTAATTATTTTATTTAGACTCAATTAGAATTTTGAAATGTAATAAACTTACTTCTAGTTTAATCTCAAGAAAACCTGTCTGATTGGTTCTTTCACGATCACAACAAACACTCACTGAGGTGTTAAGCACGTCCACTGTTAAAAATGAATAAACCTTGTTGTGATCAAAGAAACACTAGGACAAATGGGGAGACTGGGACCCATCCTCATCTGGCTTCGACAGACATCTGGAAGTTCCAGTGACCATAACCCAACAACAAACGAGAAATTGGAGTCACAGGGTTACACATCATAGAAACTGTCCCATTGGCCCACCGTGTCCACGCCCGCCATCAGGCCTATCTATTCTAATCCCATTTTCCAGCACTTGGCCCGTAATCTTGTACGGTATGGCGTTTTAAATGCTCATCTAAATGCATCTTAAACGTTGTTGTGAGGCTTCCTGACCTTCACCCCTTCAGGCATGTGTTCCAGATTCCAACCACCCTCTGGGTGAAAATAATTTTTCCTCAAATTTTCTTTAAACCTCCTGCTCCTTAATTTCAGTCTTTGCCCCCCTAGTTATTGACACTTCTGATAGGGGAAAAGGTTTCTTCCTATCTCAGTCCTTATAATTTTGTGCACCTCAGTCAGGTCCCCAGTCAGCCATCTCTGCTCTAAGGAAAACAACTCTAGCCTATCCAGTCTCTCTTCATAGCTGAAATTCTCCAGCCCAGGCAACATCCTGGTGAATCTCCTCTGCAGCCTCCCCAGTGCAATCACATCCTTCCTATAGTGTGGTGACCAGATGTGGACACAGTACTCCAGCTGTGCCCTCACTAGCGATTTATCCAGCTCCATCATAGCCTCCCTGCTCTTACATTCTATAACTTGGCCAATCAAGGCACGTGTCCCATATGCATTCCTAACACCTTATCTCCTTGTACTGCTGCTTTCAGTAATCTATAGACAAGTACACCATGGTCCTTCTGACCCTTTGTACTTCCAGGGGTCCTCCCTACCATTGTATATTCCCTTGCCCTGTTATTCCTCCCAAAATACATCATCTCATATTTCTCAGGATTAAATTCCATGTGCCACTGTTTGCTCATCTTAATAGCCCATCTATATCGTCCTGTTATCTAAGGCTTCCCTCCTCACTATTTTCAACACCGTCAATTTTCGTGTCATCTGCGAACTTACTGATCATGCCTCCTATATTCACGTCTAAATCATTGATGCATACTACAAACAGCAAGGGTCCCAGCACCGATCCCGGTGGTACACCACTGATCACAGGCTTCCACTCGCAAAAACAGCCCTCAACCATCACCCTCTGCCTCTAGCCACTAAGCCAATTTTGGATCCAATT
Source organism: Heterodontus francisci (assembly GCF_036365525.1). Taxonomy (NCBI): domain Eukaryota; kingdom Metazoa; phylum Chordata; class Chondrichthyes; order Heterodontiformes; family Heterodontidae; genus Heterodontus; species Heterodontus francisci. The sequence continues at coordinate 2,456,347 of NW_027141414.1, forward strand.
TGCCAAATTACCCTGGATCCCATGGTCTCTTACCTTCTTAACCAATCTCCCATGCGGGACGTTATCAAAAGCCTTACTGAGGTTCATGTAGACTACATGAACTGCTTTACCCTCATTGACACATCCAGTCACCTCCTCGAAAATTCAATCAAGTTTTTTAGACACGATCTCCCCCTGACAAAGCCATGCTGACTATCCCTGATTAATCTCTGCCTCTCCAAGTGGAGATTAATCCTGTCCTTCAGATTTTTTTCCAATAGTTTCCCAACAACTGATGTGAGACTCACTGGCCAGTAATTACCTGGTATATCCCTGCTACCCTTCTTGAATATGGTACCACATTCGCTGTCCACCAGTCCTCTGGTACCCCTCCTTTGGCCAGAGAAGTGGCAAAAACAACTGATCCTGAGAAAACAATTACAAATTTCAAAGCAGTTTTATTGTGTTTTCCACTGCTAGAGCACTAAAATATCCACATTCGAAGCCAGTACCCTCCGAAGCCAGCGCAACCGAACACGTGAACATACGAATTAAGAGCAGGAGTAGGCCACTCGGCCCCTCAAGCCTGCCTTGCCATTTAATAAGATCATCGCTAATCTGATTTTAACCTCAACTTTAACTTCTGACCTACCTCCGATAACCTGATACCCCCTTGTTTATCAAAAATCTATCTACCTCTGCTTTAAAATATTTAAAGACTCTGCTTCTACTGCCTTTTGAGGAAGAGAATTCCAAAATCTCACAACCCTCTGACAGAAAGAAATTCTCCTCTTTCCTGTTTTAAATGGGCGACTCCTTATTTTTAAATAGTGACCCCAAGCTCTAGATTCTCTCACAATGGGTAACATCCTTTTCCACATGCACCCTGTCAAGACCCCTCATGATTGTATATGTTCCAGTCAAGTCGCCTCTTACTCTTCTAAACTGCAGCGGATACAATCCTAGCCTGTCCAATCCTTCCACCTAAGACAATCCACCCAATCCAAGTATTAGTCTCATCAACCTTTTCTGAACTGCTTACAATGCAGTTACATCATTCCTTAAATAAGGAGACCAGTACTGTACACAGTACTCCAGATGTGGTCTCACCAATGCCCTGTACAGCTAAAGCGTAATCTCCCTACTTTTGTATTCAATTCCCCTCATGATAATCGATAACATTCTATTAGCTTTCCTAATAACGTGCTGTACCTGCATACTAACCTCTTGCGATTCATGCAGTAGAACACCCAGATCCCTCTGCATCTCTGAGCTCTGCAATCTCTCACCATTTAGATAATATGATTCTTTTTTATTCTTCCTGCCAAAATGGACAAGTTCACATTTTTCCACATTGTACTCCATTTGCCAGATCTTTGCCCACTGACTTCACCTATCTATATTCCATTTTTAACCTCCTGATGTCCTCTTCACAACTTACTTTACTGCTTAACTATGTATCATCAGCAATTTTAGCAACCATACCTTTGGTCCATTCATCCAAGTCATTTCTATAAATTGTAAAATGTTGAGGCCCCAACATTGATTCCTGTGTCACACCACTCATTTCACCTTGCCAACCAGGACATGACCCATTTATGCCTACCTTCTGTTTCCTGTGAGCTAGCAAATCTTCTATCCATGCCAATATGTTACCCCCTATACCATGAGCAATAACGTTTGATGTGACACCTTATCAAAAGCATTCTTGAACTCTAAGTACAGTACATCCACCTGGTTCCCTTTCTCCACAGCACATGCTACTTCTTCAAAGAAATCGAATAACTTTTGTTAAACATGATTTCCTTTTCAGAAAACCATGTTGACTCTGCCTGATTATCTGATTTTTCTAAGTGTCTGCTATTACGTCTTTAATAATAACTTCTCACATTTTCTGCAAGACAGATATAAAGCTAAATAGCCTGGAGCTTCCTGCTTTCGGTCTCCCTGTCTTTTTGAATAAAGGAGTTCCATTTGCAATGAAGGAGTTACATACAGAGTAAAGTAACTCGGTACAGGTTAGCATCCTATCAGTTGAAAAGTTGAGGAATGTAGCTGGACAGTTAGGGGTTACTCTCCGTCCAAAAGCTCGGAAACCCGAAATCCTAAGACCCGTGTGCAACCATTTCTCACTTGAAGCTGAAGACTCACACAGGGTTAGAATTACTAACAGATAGAGTAATGTTAGCTATGGTAAAACTAGAACAGAACAGACTAGAATTAGAATTCCAGAGAGGGCGAGAAAGAGCAAAGTGAAAGGGAAAAAGTAAGAGTGTTCCAGAGGGAGAATGAAGAAAGGGAGTTGAGGTGGCTCAAACAACTAGAGGAAGACCCAATACGCCCAGTGAAGACACAGCTAGTGAGGGAGCTACCCCGAGATCAGGACCATGCGCCGAGCTCTTAAAGTTCTCCCAGTTCATGAGAAAGTTCAATGAGGAGGATGGCAGAATTTTTTGTCACTTTTGAAAAACTTGCAAAGCAGCTGAAATAGCCCGCAGAGAGATGGACACTGTTTTTGCAAAATAAAATAACAGAAAAAGCCCATGAGGTTTATTCACTGTTGCCAGATGAAAGTTCATCAGATTTTGTGATGATTAAAAATGCTTTCCTGGGTACGTACGAGATAGTACCAGAGGTGTACCAGCAAAAATTCTGAACCCTTCGAAATCGGCTTGACTAAACTTACCTCGAGTTTGAAAGAGGTAGGCAGCTTCGGAACATAAGAGCTGGAGTAGGACATTCAGCCCATCGAGCCTGGCCCGCCAATCAATATCATAAGACTGATCATCCACTTCAATGCCTTTTTCCCACAATATCCCCATATCCGTTTATGTCACTGGTATTTAGAAAACTGTCAACCTCCACTTTAAACATACACAATGACTGAGATTCCACAGCCCTCTGGGGTAGAGAATTCCAAAGATCACAACCCTCTGAGTAAAGAAATTTCCCCTCATCTCTGTCCTAACTGGCTTCTCTATTATTTTAAAATTGTATCTGCTGGTTCTAGACTCCCCAACCAGAGGAAACATTTTACCAGCATCTACCCGGTCTAGCCATTTCAGTATTATGTAGGTTTCAATGAGATCATGGTGGGTGTGTGGAATGCGCTGCTAGCGGTGGTAGTAGAAGCAGATACATTAGGGGCATTTAAGCGACTCTTGGCTAGGTACATGGGCTATAGTAGAATGAAGCATAGGTAGTTACTTATATCTTGAGTAGGTTAAAGGTTCGGCACAACACCGTGGGTCGAAGGGCCTGTCCTGTGCTGTACTGTTCTATGTTCTATGACCTCTCGTTCTTTGATACATGAGAGAATACAGGCCCAGTTTCCCCACTCTCTCTTCACAGGACAGTCCCGCCATCCTAGGAACAAGTCTGGTGAATCTTCGTTGGACTCCCTCTACGGCAATAATATCCTTCCTAAGGTAAGGGGACCAAAACTGCACACAGCACTCCAGGTGTGGTCAAACCAAGGTTCTATACAATTGAAGCAAGGCTTCACTACTCCTGTACACATGTCCTCTTGTGATGAAACCATTAGCCTTCCTAATTGCTTGCTGCACCTGCATGTTAGCTTTCAGTGACTTATTGACAAGGACACCCTGGTCCATTTGTACATCTACGCTTTCTAATCTCTTACCATTTAAGAAATGCTCTGCACATCTGTTCCTCCTACCAAAGTGGATAACCTCACATTTGCCCACTTTATATTGCCTCTGCCATGTTCTTTCCCACTCACTAAGTCTGTCCAAATTCCCTTGAAACTGCTTTGCATATTCCTCACAGCATGCATTCGCACTTATTTCGGTATCATCTGTGAACTTGGAAATATTACGTTTGTCCTCATATCCAAATCATTGATATATGTTGTGAACAGCTTGGGCCCAAGCACTGATCCATGCAGCACCCCACTAGTCGCAGCTGGCTAACACAAGAATGCGCCATTTATTCCTACTCTCTACTTTCTGCCTGTTAACCAATCCTTAATGCATACACATATATTATCTCCTATTCCATGTGCTTTAATTTTGTTAACCGATCTCTTGTGAGATACATTATCGAAAGCCTTCGGAAAATCCAAGCATCCCACGTCCACGGACTCCCCTTTATCAATTCTGTTAGTAATATCCTCAATAAAAACTCCAACAGGTTCGTCAAGAATGATTTCCCATTCATAAATCCATGTTGACTATGCCCAATCAGATCATTATTATCCAAGTGTCCATTTATCACATCCTTTGGAATAGATTCCAGATTTTTACCAACGACTGATGTAAGGCTAACAGATCCTTAATTTCCGGTTTTCTTTCTCCCTCCCTTCGTAAATAGTGGAGTGACATTTGCTCCCTTCCAATCTGCAGGAACCGCTGTGGACTCTATAGAATTTTGAAAGATGATCATCAATGAACCCACTATCTCCATAGTTACCTCTTTCAACACTCTGAGATGCAGGATATCATATCCTGGGGCCTTGTCAACCTTCAGCCCCATTATTTTCTCCAATGCAACTTTCTTACTAATACTAATTTCCTTCACGTCCTCATTCTCCCGAGTCCCTTGGATCTCTATTTCTGGGACATTTCTTGTATCTCCCTCAGTTAGGACAGACACAAGATAATCATTTCGCTTCTCTGCCGTTTCTCTGTTCCCCATTATAAATTCTCCTGACTTTGCCTGCAATGGACCCACATTTGTCTTAACCAAACGTTTCCTTTCTATGTATCTCTAGAAGATTTTACAGTCTGTTTTTATGTTTTCTTTTGACCAGTAGATATTGACACTCAAGATAGAGCCCACATATGTAAACCTCAGATCGTTCTCGAGGAGTTCAAAAACTCGCTCCCCCTCCCATTAAAACCCACAAAGAGGGGCAAGAGGTTGAAAGAGCCAGGCTGGTTGCTTTGCAGGCTGATGAATTTTCTCTTGTACTCAAGGCCTTAACACCAAAGGGAAACACTTCCCTTGTCTCCCCGAAGACCAGAGAATAAAAGGAGGATGATTGGATCCCGGCTCGCCATGGGCTAGAAGGAAAAGCTGGACACACGGGGGCCCATCCTCAAGCCAAATAGGACGGTACTGAGACCAGGTGTAATGGCCGACGATCTGTATGTTTCCACTGTAATAAGGCAGATCACCATCGAGCTGAATGATAGAAATGACGGGGAAAACCTGTAGGATTAATCAGAGTCCACCAGATCAGTGCAGGAAAACGGGCCCCGAAGGAAAGCACGGCAGATCAGACTGTGCCTCTAACTGCGGCAGTCAGACCCAGTAAACCTACCACAGAGAGTGCGGGAAAACTTAACAAAATCACCGAGAGTTACCTGGAATTTGTATCCCAAGAAAAAGTGTTCCCATACTCCTCCAATGACGCAGGCAAGCCCATAGTCATACTGAGGGATACAGGGGCCACCCAATCACTTCTGCTGGGAAAAGGCATGACCTTCCTCCGAGCGTGCAGTGAATGCTCGAGTGTTAGTGAATGGTATCGGAAGATGGTATATGTCCATACTGTTATCTCGGGTGCACTTGGAGTGTGACCTAGTTTCAGTACCGGTAACCATGGAGATTGTACCTAGTTTACCGGTGGATAGATCGACCTACCCCCAGGTAATAATCTGACAGGGGAAAAGGTGCAGCTTCCCCAGTAGTTCTCGAGAAATCAAAAGAGGTCAGGGAGACAGAGCAGTTACAGGGGAAGGTCCCTGACATTCTCCCTGATTGTGTGGTGACTCGGTCAATGGCCAAACAATCCCTTGAACTGACACTGCAGATGGATGACCCGACTGAAAAAAACTGAAGCAGAGGGAGTTGCAGAGTGCGACTATTTAAAGAATGAGGTGCTGATGAGGAAGTGGAGACCTCCTCATCAGACCTGCGGATGAAGAGAGGACAGTGGTTCACCAGACAGTGGTGCCGCTGAGGTACCTTAAAGAAATATTAAGAATGGCCCACGAACATCCAATGGCTGGACATGTCGGTGTATGAAAAATCGAAGCCCACATAAGACAGCATTCTGACTGGCCACAACTCCACAAAGATGTGGTAGAGTTCTGTAAAACTGGTCAGACGTGCCAGGTTGTGGGGAAGCCTCAGTCTGCAGTAAAACCTTCACCCCTAATTCCCATACCAGCTTTTGGGGAACTGTGGGAGCAGTTTTGCTGAACTGTTATTTGAGTAAGTAGATTAATATAATCCGAGTGAATATATTTATACACTCATATACAAGTTGAAAGTATAGCCACATATTGTTACAGAATGGAGTATTTACCCAAGGCATTGTGGGACAAGTTAGTTAGCTTGCAGCCTTGAGCAAGGTACTGCTTAGCACAGCCAATTAGCCTGACCAAGGAGGGCCCCCATATCAGTGCATAAGACAGCAGCTTTGTGTAACTGCAGACTGCACGAAGCAATCAGGAATGCAAGCTTGATAAAGGTAGAAGGATTCATTGTGAAGACTCAAGGATAGTTGATAAGGGGGTCTGGGAACATCACAAGATGATCAGGGGGCTTGCACGAGCTGATCACGTAACCACATGATGCCTAATGAGTAATCTAATTGGTAATATGTATAATGTATGTAATCAATAACCGTTATGATTGGATTATGTCCAGCTGGGATGGACTGAGTAACTGTATATCCGTTGTGGATTTCCTTTGTTCAATGGAGTGGCACTGGACCGCCTTTAGGTAAGGTGTGCGCCCCATGATATCATGCAATAAAGTGTTTATTCTCAAAGTCTGAGTCCGGAGAATTTGTTCAAAAATTTTGGCATAATCTGTATTTCTCCAACAGGAACCATTCAGCAGAGTGCTGGTGGATTGTGTGGGACACCTGCTCAAAACAATAGAGGGATTACCAGTATCTTCTCACCATTATGGATGTGGTGACCCGATTCCCAGAGATCATTCTCCGGAAGAACTATCTCTGCCAAGGTAGTAGTGGAGGGGCTAACCCAATTCTATGCCCGATATGGGCTGCCTGCTGAGATCCAGATGGACCAGGGCAAACATGTTATGTCTAATCCTTTTGAAAAGGTCATGGGTAATCTGGACATAACCCAGCTAAAGTCCAAGGCTTACCAACCACAGTCAGAAGGGGCTCTGGAGCGGTACCACCAGACCCTAAAAACAATGATCAGGCCATACTGCTATGAGAAACCCCATGACTGGGACATAGGGCTGGGATTTCTCCTGTTGCCTATCAGGGACTTAACCAATGATTCCACTGGCTTTAGTCTCTTTGAATTAGTTTTTGGACACGAGGTGAGAGTTCCTATTAAATTAATCAAGGAGAAGTTTTGGGGACAGAGGAATGAGGCTTCCGTGTTAGACTACATTTCCATGCTCTGGGAGTGGCTCACGGGAGCCTGTGTAGTGCCGCAGGAACAACTAAAGATCTCCCAGGCAGCTGTGAAAATGTAAACATAAAGAAATGCCAAGGTTAGAACATTTCAGCCCAGAGACCATGTATTGTTACTATTCCCAATGCAGGGGGAACCCCTGAAATCCCGGTTCAGTGGTCCATATCGAGTGGCAAAAGGAATAGCCAGGTAAATTATTTAATTGACACCCCAGACCAAAGGAAAAAAAAAGTAAAGGCTGTGGAGGGGACAGACAACTACAGATCTGTCAGACGGTCAGGAGGGAAGGATTGAAAAGAATCGTGAGGGCAGGTTAGAGGAGGGCCAGGAGGAATACCAACTGGAATTTCCTTTTCTCCGATTAGTGAACCCTGGAATGTTAGATAAATGCATCCCCACACTCTCCTCCTTAAATACAGATCCAAGAGGCACCCTAAAAAGGCTGCGAACAGCATTTACATAAACATGCAAGGACAAGGAAAGTTCCCAAAAATGCATGCCAATGGTGAGTGAGATGCCTTACTTAGTCGAAGTGCCGCAGGAGAATGCAGTGAAAGCTGGACAGACATCTGCGAACACTAATATCCCAGAGAATATAGGGCAGATTAGAAAAAAGGATCCTCCCCATAGTAAAGGGAAAAGTGAAGGGAAAATACCCTCAAGTAACCAGCACTTGTGTACCTCACCAGAAAGCTAAAAGTGAGCTCAGTGTGGATCTACCCACTGAAGAACCCAATGATCAGGTCCCAAACCCAAATCTAATCAAACCCAACAATTTCAAAGCAGAACTCAGCAAGAACAAAGGCCCAGAGGAAATCTCAGACACCTCACAGGGGTGAAAGAAACAAGTTATTACTCACTGTCGGTTTAGGGAGAAAGATTATCAAGGTGCAGGAACCTGAATGGTTAAAGCTTCATTGCAGGAGAGATAAAAAAATATATAGTAGCTGTTGATGCATTGTCCAGGGTTGAACCCGACACATAACCATCCTAGAAAAAACCTCCAACACAATTAAATCAGCACAACTGTAACAGAAAATGTCAGCTGCAGCAATTCTAAGATTAATGTGTGAATTTGAGAAGTGATTATTGGGAATAAATGTGTGTTTCCATCTATTTCTTCCCACAATTCTGCAATGAAATGCTCCTATTATCACATTTGCAGTGTCAAGATAACACAATATGCCAAATGATGAATTTTAATTCATAGATTGGAAACTTACACTAAACATTTAATGGAAAAATCCGACAGTTAAACTTGAAAAAACAGGCAGCCAAGATGGCCACCGCAATTGGCATCTGAAATACTTTTTCACATTCCAAGGCCTACAACAGGAGACACGTCTGATGGGCCTGGACCCAAATCACTGGCTTGTTCTAGCGATTGAATTACCTAAGCTTACAATCATTAACATGGCATACAAGGCCACCCTGACACACTGACTTTGAAAGAGCAAACTCCTCCAAGTGTAAGTACTGGTATCCTGAACCCTGGGGAGATAGAAGTTTCCAACCTTGAATCTCATTATAAGGGTCTAGAGAATACAGTGAGGCAGTCATGAGACCTTCTGCCCATCTCTGTGAAAGCTGTTAGTTTCTGCTGGACAAAGACAGAAAAGCCAGTGGTTCAAATTGTGCAGAAGCAGAAGGGTTGTGTCCCTTCTCTATCTTCAGATAACATCACAATTTTGAAAATCACATCCGACTGTGGTCCCTCCAGGTCTATAGATTACCACAGACAGAGACATCAGGGAAAGGAAGACACCTACAAGTCTGCCTCCAAGAAATCTCTGAGCCATGTGGGCCAGCCACAAAGGACACTTCCAATAGCCAAAGACTTCAAGAATACAACTTCAGCCAGAAGACCTCCGAATCGTCCAACCTCACAGATTGGGTATTTTATTTTTATATTTATTCTGGACTCCAATCCAACCATAAATTTACTTCTCACACTGTAATCTATTTCTGTGTGATTCTCGTGTGGATGTGTTTTATATTGTTAAGTATAATAAACTCACCTCTTTCGTGTTTCAACTTTCTAAACTCCTCTCAACTTTCTGCAGTATTGATTTCTCAGTGTCGGATATATGCTTTCCTTTTCTGTCTTATCTTACCATATAGGATCCTTGACATCCATGGGACTCTAGATTTGGCCGCCTCACTCTTTTCCTTTGTGGGAACATGTTTACCCTGAACCCCTTGAATCTCCACTTTGAATGCCTCCCAGTGCTCTGAGACTGATTTACCTTCAGTTCGCTGTTTCCAGTCCACTTTCGCTCTGCGGTTTAGTAAAATTGGCCTTGCACCAATTGAGAACTCTAAATCCTATTCTATATCTGTACGTTTCCATAGTTATGTTATAACTGACTGAATTATGATCACTCCCACCAAAATGCTCTCCCCTGACACTCCATCCACCTGCCCATCGTCATTTCCTAAAACAAAGTCTAAAACTGCACCCTCTCCTGTTGGACTTTCTGCATGCTGGACAGAAATGTTGTCCTGAATGCACCTCAAGAATTCTGCTCCCTCAATTCTTTTCATACTAAAGCTATCCTCGTTAACATCGGAGTGATTAAAATACCCTACTATTACTGCCCTGTTGTTCTTGCACTTCTCAGAGACTTGCCTACTTATCTGCTCCTCTATCAACCTCTGACTATTTGGCTGTCGAGATCACACTCCCAGCAGTGAGATTGCCCCTTTTTGGTTCCTTAGCTCAATCCAAATGGCCCAACTTGATGAACCTTCCAACATATCATCCCTCCTCACAGCTGCAAAAGATTCCTTGACCAGAATTGCCATTCCCCTCATTTCTTATCCCCCTCCCTATTGCGTCTGAAAACCCGGTAATCAGGAACGTTGAGCTGCCATTCCTGTCCCTCCTTAAGCCAAGTTTCTGTAACAACTATGATATCATACTGCCACATGTCTATCTTTGCCCTCCGCTCATCTGCTTTATTTGCAGCACTCCATACATTGAAACAGATAGCCTTGAACACTGCCAAACCTTTTTTTCATTTTTTCACCCTCATATCCTCTGTCTTCCAGACTCATCCATTAATTTGCCACCTTCCATTTTCATTTCTGATTTTGTCCCAGCTAAGTCTACCCTCAGGTCCCCCACCTCCCTGCTAAACTAGTTTAAACCCTCCCCAACAGTACTCGCAAAACATTCCGCAAGGAACCCAGTCCTGGCTCTGTTCACGTGCAACCCGTCCGGCCTGTAAAGGTCCCATCTCCCCCAGAGCCGGTCCCAGTATCCCAGGAATATGAATCTCTCCCTCCTGAATCATCTTTCCAGCCACACATTCGTCTGCCTTATCTTTCTATTTCTCTACTCAGTTGCACCTGCCACTGGGAGTAATCTGGAAAATTCTACTTTTTGACTATGTTTGATGTCCTGCTTGCTAATTTCTTCCCTAGCTCCTTAAATTCTGACTGCAAGATCACATCCCTATTTCTACCTATGTCGTTGGTTCCTATGTGGACCACGACTTCTGGCTGTTCACCTCCTCCTTCAAGAGGCTCTGCAGTCGCTGAGTGAGATCCTTGACCCTGGTACCAGGGAGGCAGCACACCATCCTGGATTCACGTCTGGCCACAGAAACGCCTGTCTCTTGCCCTGACTATTGACTCACCTGTCACTATGGCTCTTCCAGTCATCCCTGTATCCCGCTCTGCGGCTGAGCCACCCGTGGTGCCATGGACTTGCTGTGGCTGCTCTCCTCAGGTGAAGCATCACTTTCCTCAGTATTCAGAACTGAATACCTGTTGGAGAGTGAGATGCACTCAGGGGTCTTCGGCACGACCTGCCTGATACTTTTTGAATGCTTGCTGATCACGCATTCCCTCTCTCCCTGCATGCTCTTCAGCAGTGTGGTGAGCACATCTATGAACATGCGAAAGCTGAATAAACTGGTATATGAGAAGGAAGGATGTGCAGGGTTACGGGAAGAAGGCAGGGAATGGGATTAGGTGAATTGCTCATTCGGAGAGGCGGTGCAGACAGGAAGGGCTGAATAGTTCCTTCTGTGATGTAATAACGCTGTGATGGGGCATTTCAGATGGTTGTAATGGTGGAGAATGGGGGATCCATGGAGGGAAAGAGAAGTTGTCCTATGGGAACCGAAATCTTAGCAGGGACTCTCCGACAACCTGTCCGGCTGGAAGGCATCCAGGAAATATCCTCCCTGCCTCCTCCTCCTGAGGTAGCCTCCGGATTCCTGGTGCCAATGCATGTGTCCTCATGATGGTGATGATATGAAGGGTGCAGCAGAACACCATGAACTTGGACACCTGCTTCAGTGTGTACTGGAGGGCACCCCCGAGCGGTTCAGACATCAGAAACATTGCTTCATCACACCGATGGTCTGTTCCACCATGTTCCTGGTGATTCTATTGCTCACATTATACCCATGTTAATTGTGTGAGGTTGGGTGGTGTGGGATGTGGTTTGGGGGTGTAGAAACATGAGCTATGTCTAGAGGGGTTTCCTTTGCCTCCGAGAAGCCACATTCTGGTTCTGCAAGGAGCCCCGGAGTATTGGGACCGGCTGACTGATTCAGAATGAAGGTATCCTTGCTGCTGCCAGGATAGTGGACATTCACCAACATGATGTACTGGGCATGCCCACACACACATTCATGGAGTGAGAGTACTTTCAGTTCCTGTACCTCTCCCCCTTGACATGGGGGCCCCGCGCAGACACCTACACCATCAGGAATCCCGCTCTCCTGACAAAGCCACGGGATCTCTCATCCTGCTTCTCCCTGCTGAGGGAGAAAATGATGACACAGATGTTCACCCTTACCTCCCAGAATTATCAATGTACAACACACAGGCCTGGCATCTACTGGTCAGTTAGTTTAACATCAGTGTTGAGTAATGTTTTCGAAACAATAATCAGGGGAAAAATCAACACACACTTGGAGAGGTTTGTGTTATTTAAGGATTATCAGCACGGATTTTTAAAAGGCAGATCTTGCTTGACTGAGCTAATTGAATTTATTTTGATAATCTGAGAAGGTTGATGAAGGGAATGTGTTGGATGTTGTATAAATGGATTTTGTGAAATTATTTGATGAACAACCACACACAAGCTTGGTTAACAAAATTGAATCTCAGAAATAGCATCGAATAGGATCAAAAATTGTCCAAATGACAGAGAAAAGAGAAATGTGTTAAATGGTTGTTTTTCAGACTGGAGGATGGTAGACAGTGATATTCCCCAATGGTCAGTGCGAGGAACACTGTGCTTTTTCTTTGCCAAATATAAATGACATGGATTTTGGAATAATGAGTAGAATTTACATTTTTTCTGATGATTGCAATCTTGTAGGTGTGGTAAACAGGGAGGATGTCACAAACCACCTACAACATGATATAGATAGGTTAGCAGAATGGAAAGAGAATTTAATAAATAGGAGTGTGAGATGATCCATTTTGTCAGAAGGAATAGGAAGGCAATATAGACTTAATGACACAGTTCTAAAGACTGTGCCGAAACAGAGGGACCTGGGGCTCCATATGCATTGATCTTTGAAGGTGCCAGGACATATTAGCAGAGTGTTTAGCAAATCATATCAGATCTTGGGCTTCATCATTAGAGGCAAAGATACAAAATAAGGAAAGTTATGCAGAAACTTCATAAAGCTTTGGTTAGACCCCAACTAGAGAACTGTGTCCAGTTCTGGTCACCACACTGGAGGAAGGATGTGAAAGTCCCTGAGAGGGTGCAGAAGAGATTTACCAGAATGATTACAGGGATGGGAGTTTAGTTACAAAGTGAGTTTGGAGAAGATGGAGTTGTTCTCCCTGGTGCAAAGCAGATTGAGAGAGATTTGATAGAGGTGTACAAGATTATGATAGACTTAGATAAGATAGACAAGGAAAAACTATTCCCATTAACTGATGAAACACGGACATGGGGACACAGATGGAAGGTTTTGGGTAAGAGATGCAGGGGGAATATGAGGAAGAACCTTTTTACACAGTGGATGGTAATGAGCTGGAACTCACTGCCCATGAGGGTGGTGGAAGCCAAGACAATCAATGATTTCAAAAGGAAACTGGATGGACACCTGAAGGAAATGAACTTGCAGGGATACGGGGATTGAGTGGGGGAGTGGGACTGACTGGATTGTTCAACAGAGAGCTGGCATGGAGGAGCCGCATGGCCTCCTTCTGTCTTGTAAATGTCTCTATCACTCTCTGTGACTCAATGTTGGATATGTCTCCTGCTCTAGCCAGGAACGATCCAGATACACAGAAGGTCAATGAATCTGTGACCTTAACTGCCACTGACAGCTCCGTCCTCACCCTGGTCTGAGGCTCCAGGTTGTGTTACAGGAAGTAACAGTGCTCTGTGACCACCTCCTTATTGAATCAGAGTCACCTCCTGGGTTAGGTGTAGGTAGGAAAAGTGCTCTTAGAAAACCCGGGGTGGGTAGGGCCCCCTCTCCTTTCTCTTTACAGGAGTTTCCCCTCTCTGCAGCCTCTGCTCCATTTGTTGGTCATGTTACAGACCCAGAGACACTGTAACTACAGTCCCCATACCTCGTCCAAAGTTGGGTCACCAAATCCTCTGTCCTCCCTGTATGGCTGCAGCAGCTCACAACACAACCTCCAGAAAACCATCCACAGCACCTCCACTAACTTTACAATAGCAGAAGTAAGTCAAAAGCCCCTCACCTGTATGTTGGATGCTGGTCCTTTTAAATAACACTAGAGGGGGTTCCTCGTGCTGCTGAATGAATGTTCAGCTGAGAGTGACTAACACAGGCGGTCAGTGAACATGCACTGACCAAGTTTCAAAGAAGTACATCAAAGCTGCTGCTATGGTACATTGACATCACATTCAAATCCACCCTCAAAGGAACAACACATACAAGGTACAATTGAGCGAGAGCCCTGCGCAGTTTGGGACACTGTGCAGGCCACAGTGGAAGTGGCCGGCTGTGAAGACCACGCTGACAGCACAAAGATGATGCGACTGGGCTGGAGACCCGCCCAGCGTGGGATATTGTGCAGACTGCACCGGAAGTGGCCGGCTGTACGATTCACATCTCTTTATGGATCCCAATTCTGTACCGTCAGCAACAGTCATGATGCAGAGTTTAAAATCGTGGCTCGGGACACATACAGAGTGAAATAAATTGACTTTAAAAGGAGAACTGAAAAAAGATTGAAGTCAAAAGAGTTGCAGGAATATGTGAAATGGACTGGGGAAAGTGAATAAATGGAGGGGTGAGGCCATGGAGCGATTCAAACACAAGAATGAGAATATTAAAATTAAGGTGTTGCCAGACTGGGAGCCAATGTAGATGAGTGAGCACAGCGGTGATGGGTGATCGGGATTTGGAGTGAGTTAGGATACAGGCAGCAGAGTTCTGGATGGGCTGTGGTTTATGGTGGTTTATAACTGGGAGGGTGACCAAGATGGAATTGGAATAGTCAAGTGTGGATTTAACAGTGACACGGATGAGGGTTTATGCAGCAGATGGGCTGAGGCAGAAATGGAGATGGGTGATTTCACAGAGGTGGTAGGAGGCACACTTGGTTTTGGAGAGAATATGGAGATGAACTCAGCTCAGGCTTAAATGTAACACAGAAGTTGTAAACAGTTCAAGCTCAGATATTGGGCAGGGTGGAGTATGTGCTTCCCAGGTAGGGGATGGAGTTTGAGATGGAGACCAATGACACTGGCTTCAGTCTTCCCAAAATTTACATTACAGAACAGCATTTCAGTGAAACAGGGTTTACAGATCTCCGAGCCTGAAACAGAGACAGCAACAGTAGCAGAGAGAGTAAATGACAAGAACTGTAATACAGTTGACAATGGTTTATGGAGCTAATAGCTGAAGATATTGACCAGGCATACAACAGCAGCAAGAAGGGCATAGTAAATTACAGGAGCAGTAATGCAGTTAAACATGGTTTAAAGAATTAATAGTTGGATAGAGAGACTTACCAGGGACACCAATAATAGCCAGAATGGGACAGTAAATGTATTGAATAATCCTCAATGTGAAATAGATACGAGAGTTTAATGAGTACCAATTATAATATGTAGAAAGAGAGTAAATAACCGAGGATAAACTCCTGTCCATTGTTGTAACATTCCAATCTATTGTTCTCAGATTCTGACCCATTGTTGTAACATTCCAATCTATTGTTCTGTGATTCTGACCCATTGTTGTAACATTCCAATCTATTGTTCTGTGATTCTAACCCATTGTTGTAACATTCCAGTCTTTTGTTCTCAGATTCTAACCTATCCTCTCTCTATCTCTCTGGAGCAGCTGGTCTCTGTTAGTGCTGGTGCTGATGCTCCCACTGACACTATGGAATAACACATTGAAAGAAGCCCCTTATTAATAGAAGATGGAAAACACAATTAGGGTCCATGGAGACTGACATTAATTACAGTCACGGAACAAACAGATTCAGTTAACCCTTTTCAATCCAACATTTTTTGTACCACAATAAATTTGAACATTTACCCAGTCTGGATGGGATGTATGAGGGTTGCTGAGGGAAGGAATGGTGGAAATAGCCGAGGCACTGGCCAGAATCTTCCAATCCCCCTTGGATATGGGCGTGATGAGAGATTTCCACAGGCTTACACCTCTCTGGGTGAAGAAATTTCTCCTCATCTCAGTACTGAAAGTTTTACCCCGTATCCTTAGACTATGACCCCTGGCTCTGGACTCCCCCAACATCAGGAACATCCTTCCTGCATCTACCCTGACAAGTCATGTTAGAATGTTATATTTTTCGATGAGATCCCTCCTCACTCTTCTGAATTCCAGTGAATATAGTCCTAACCGACTCAATCACTCCTCATACGTCAGTCCCGCCATCCCAGGAATCAGTCTGGTAAAACTCTACTGTTCTCCCTCTATAGCAAGAACATCCTTCCTCCGATAAGGAGACCACAACTACACACAATATTACAATTGCGGCCTCACCAACGCCCTGTATAATTGCAGCAAAACATCCCTGCTCCTGTACTCGAATCCTCTCGCTATAAAGGTCAACATAACATTCGCCTTTTTCTACCGAATGTTGCATCTGCATGCTTACCTTCAGTGACTGGTGTACGAGAACACCCAGGTGTCGCTGCATATTCCCCTCTCTCAGTTAAATGGTCAGCCATTTAATTGTTTTCCATAATAAATGTCCCTGTTTCTGACTGTAACGGACCAACATTTGTCTTCACCAATCTTTTCCGCTTCACATACCTATAGATTCGTTTACAGTCAGTTTTTATGTTCCCTGCAAGCTTACTCTCGAGCTCCATTTTCCACTTGTCAATCAATCCCTTGGTGCTCCTTTGCTGAGTTTTAAAATGCTCCCAATCCTCAGGTCTGTTGTTTTTTTCTGGGAAATGTATTTGCCTCTTCCTTGGATCGAATGCGATCTCTAATTTTCCTTGTAAGCCATGATTTGGCTGCCTTTTCCGTTTTACTTTTGCGCCAGACAGGAGTAAACAATTGTGGCAGTTCATCAATGCGCTCTTTGAATGTTTGCCATTGCCTTTCCACCGTCATCTCTTTAAGTTGTCAATGTATGATCGACAACTCATGCCTCATACCTTCGTAGCTTACTTTATTAAGATTCACGACTCTAGTCTCAGAATCAACTAGGTCACTCTCCATTGCGATGAAGAATTCTATCATATTATGGTCGCTCATCCCCGAGGGATCTGGCACTACCAGATTGTCAATTATTCCTCTCTCATTACACAATAACCAGTCTAGGATGGCCTGTTCTCCAGTTGGTTCCTCAAAGAATTGGCCCCGAAAACCATCCCGCATATTCCCCAGGAATTCCTCCACAGTGTATTCTGACCAATTTAATTTGCCCAATCTATATGCAGATTCAAGAAACCAATAATTACAGATGTTCCTTTATCGCATGCGTCTCTAATTTCCTGTTCAATGCCTTTCCCAAATTCAGCACTACAGTTTGGGGGTCTATATACAACCCCCACTAACGTTTTCTGCCCCTGAGTGTTTCTCAGCTCTACCCATACAGATTCGATAACATCAGAGCTAATATCCTGCCTCACTATTGCGTTCATTTACTCTTTTATCAGCAAAGCAACTCCACGGGGGGTGGAGATAAGCCATTTTAGTGATGGTGTGAATATTTGGTAGGAAGCTCATCTCAAGACATCTCAGGGTTAACTATGTAACTAAGTCTGTGAACAGTTTGGCTTAGTCTCAAACATTTACAAAGGAGAGGGATGGAGTGTGTAACAAGGAAATGTTTGGAGCAGAGACAGAAAACAATGGCTTCAATCTTCTCAATATTTAATTGACATTGCAGATGTGTGAGGTAATACATTTTGAAAGGATGAATGAGGAGAGACAATACAAGTTAAATGGTACAACTATAAAGGTGGCGAAATAACAGAGACACCTGGGGTGTTTGTACACAAATCTTTGAAGGTGGCAGGAAAGGTTATGTTGACAGTTAATAAATGTATGGGATCCTAGGGTTTATAAATGAGGCAAAAAGAACAAAAGCAAGGACATTATGTGAAACATATATAAAATACTAGTTCAGCTTCACCTGGAGTCTTGTGTCGAATACTGGGAACCACACTTTAGGAAGGACATGAAGCCTTCGGAGAGGGTACAGAACTGTTTTGCTAGAATTTGTCAAGGCATGAGGGATTACAGTTATGTTGCTGGGGTTGTTCTGCTTTGAGCAAAGAACTTTCAGAGGAGATTTGTTTGAGATGTTTAACATTAGGAAGGATTTAGATAAATTAAATAAAGAGAAACTATTTCCAATGTCCAAGAGACACAGATTTAAGGTGATTGGTAAAAGAAGCAGACATGAGGATTTTTGTTTCTGAGTGGTTTGGATTTAGAATGCACTGTCAGATAGGCAGATAGATACAGATTCAATAGTAGATCCCAAAAGAGAATTGGATAAATATCTGAAGGAGATAAAATGCAAGGATATAGTGAAAGAGCCAGGGAGTGGGACTAACTGGATTGCTCTTTGAAAGGGCCAGCACAGACTTGATGGGCCGAATGACCTCATTCAGCTTGTGCTATTCTATGATTCTATGATGGTTCCCACCAGGACTTTCACAATATTCCTCTCCTTTCACAAAGAGTTTGATAAAGTACCACATAAAAGCCATGTTACCGAATTAGAAACACATGGGATAAAAGGACCAATATCAGCCGTGACTCAGTTTGTCGCTCTCTCCCCTTTCAATCACAAGCTTCTCGGATCAAGTGTCACTGCAGGACTTGATCACAAGAATCAATGCTGACATTGCAGTGCAGTACTGAGGTTGTGTTGCACTGTCAGAGGTGCAGTCTATCGAATGAAACTTTAAACCAAGTTGCAGTCTGCCCTCTCAGGTGGATGTTAAAGATCCCATCGCACTATGTAGAAGCAGAGGAGGGGACTTATTCCCGGTGTCCTGGTCAAAATGTTTCCTTCAATCAACATCACAAAAACAGATCTGATCATTATCACATTGCTGCTTGTGGGATCTTGCTGTGCAGAAATTGTCTGCCTGTTTCCTACATTACAAGAGTGACTTCGATTTAAGAAGTATTCATTGGCTGTAAATCGCTTTGGGACATGCAGTGGTCATGAAAGGCGTTTCATAAATGGAAGTCTGTTCTTTTATTTTCAATGTCAGCATGCGGGAAATTAGCTCAGTGACAGAAAGTAGAGAAAAGTGGAGAATGGTTGTTGTTCAGTTTGGAGGGAAGTACACAGTGGAGTTCCCCAGGGTCACAGTTGCTGTATGTTAATGCAATGGGCTTGTGTACAGAGGTGATAATGTCAAATATTTCAGATGGCAGGAAAGGCAGAAATGTTAATAAACAATGAGAAGGATAGTAACACACTTCAGGAGGACAGAGACTGACTGGTGAAATGGGCTGGCGGATGGCAAATGTAATTTAACACAGTGAAGTGTGAAGTGAGACATTTGGGTAGGAAGTGCAAGGGAAGGCAACAGAAACAAATTGGTATTGTTTAAATGAGGAGATAGGAACAGAGAGACTTGGTGTGTATTCAGACAGATCTTTGAAGGCCGCACGAAAAGTTGACAAGTTTACGTCTGATATAACAGACATCAGGTAGAAAACACTATTGAGAAGCAGGCTGAATATTGAAGGTCCAGTGGGTAAGTGAAAAAGCAAATAAGTGATGCAAAGAGTGAGCATGAAAAGAGGCGATCATTGAAGTAAATCCGAAAGTTTTCTATAGGCACCTAAATCGTAAAAGGGTAGTAAAAGGAACAATGGAGCGGACTCAGGACCATAAAGGGGATTTGCACATGGAGGCAGAGGATATAGCTGAGGTACTAAATGAATAATGTCCACCTGTCTTTACCAAGGAAGAAGATATGGAATCCTTTCCTTTATTAGCCGAGGTATAGAATATACGAGCAGGGAGGTTATGCTAGAATTGTATAACTCATTGGTGAGGACACAACTTGAGGACTGTGTGCAGTTCTGGTTAGCTCATTACAGAAAAGATGTAATTGCACCAGAGAATTTGTCAGGGTATGAGGGATTACAGTTATGTAGCTGGGGTTGTTCTGCTTAGAGCAAAGATCTTTCAGAGGAGATTTGATTGAGGTGTTTAACATTCGGAAGGATTTAGATAAATTAAATAAAGAGAAACTATTTCCAATGTCCAAGAGACACAGATTTAAGGCGATTGGTAAAAGAAGCAGATATGAGGATTTTTGTTTCTGAGTGGTTTGGATTTGGAATGCAATGTCTGATAGACTGATGGATACAGATTCAATAGTAGATCCCAAATGGGAATTGGATAAATATCTGAAGGAGAAAAAAATGCAAGGATATAGTGAAAGAGCCAGGGAGTGGGATAACTGGATTGCTCTTTGAAAGGGCCAGCACAGACTTGATGGGCCGAATGACCTCATTCTGTATGTGCTATTCTATGAATCTATGATGGTTCCCACCTGGACTTTCACAATATTCCTATTCTTTCACAAGGAGTTTGATAAAGTACCACATAAAAGCCATGTTACCGAATTAGAAACACATGGGATAAAAGGACCAATATCAGCCGTGGCTCAGTTTGTAGCTCTCTCCCCTTTCAGTCACAAGCTTCCAGGATCAAGTGTCACTGCAGGACTTGATCACAAGAATCAATGCTGACATTGCAGTGCAGTACTGAGGGTATGTTGCACTGTCAGAGGTGCAGTCTAGCGAATGAAACTTTAAACCAAGTTGCAGTCTGCCCTCTCAGGTGGATGTTAAAGATCCCATCGCACTATGTAGAAGCAGGGCAGGGGAATTATTCCCGGTGTCCTGGTCAAAATGTTTCCTTCAATCAACATCACAAAAACAGATCTGATCATTATCACATTGCTGCTTGTGGGATCTTGCTGTGCAGAAATTGTCTGCTTGTTTCCTACATGACAAGAGTGACTTCGCTTTAAGAAGTATTCATTGGTTGTA
Source organism: Heterodontus francisci (assembly GCF_036365525.1). Taxonomy (NCBI): domain Eukaryota; kingdom Metazoa; phylum Chordata; class Chondrichthyes; order Heterodontiformes; family Heterodontidae; genus Heterodontus; species Heterodontus francisci. Next base: position 2,477,171 of record NW_027141414.1, read on the forward strand.
AATCACTTTGGAACATGCAGTGGTCACGAAAGGCGTTCCATAAATGGAAGTCTGTTCTTTTATTTTCAATGTCAGCATGCGGGAAATTAGCTCAGTGACAGAAAGTAGAGAATAGTGGAGAATGGTTGTTGTTCAGTCTGGAGGGAAGTACACAGTGGGGTTCCCCAGGGTCACTGTTGCTGCATGTTAATGCAATGGGCTTGTGTACAGAGGTGATAATGAGAAATATTTCAGATGGCAGGAAAGGCAGAAAAGTTAATAAGCAATGAGAAGGATAGTAACACACTTCAGGAGGACAGCGACTGACTAGTGAAATGGGCTGGCGGATGGCAAATATTAGTTAACACAGTGAAGTGTGAAGTGAGACATTTGGGTAGGAAGTGCAAGGGAAGGCAACAGAAACAAATTGGTATTGTTTAAATGAGGAGACAGGAACAGAGAGACTTGGTGTGTATTCAGACAGATCTTTGAAGGTCGCAGGAAAAGTTGACAAGTTTATGCCGGATATAACAGACATCAGGTAGAAAACACTATTGAGAAGCAGGCTGAATATTCAAGGTCCAGAGGGGAAGTGAAAAAGCAAATAAGTGAAGCAAAGAGTGAGCATGAAAAGAGGCGAGCACTGAAGGAAATCCCAAGGTTTTCTATCGGCATCTAAACAGTAAAAGGGTAGTAAAAGGAACAATGGGGCCGACTCAGGACCATAAAGGGGATTTGCACATGGAGGCAGAGGATATAGCTGAGGTACTAAATGAATAATTTCCACCTGTCTTTACCAAGGAAGAAGATATGGAATCCTTTCCTTTATTAGCCGAGGTATAGAATATACGAGCAGGGAGGTTATGCTAGAATTCTATAACTCATTGGTGAGGACACAACTTGAGTACTGTGTGCAGTTCTGGTCAGCTCATTACAGAAAAGATGTAATTGCACCAGAGAGGGTACACAGGAGATTTACGAGGATGTTGCCAGGACTGGAAAAATGCAGCTATGAGGAAAGATTGGACAGGCTGGGTTTGTTCTCCTTGGAATAGAGAAGGATGAGGAGAAATCTGATTGAAATGTACAAAACCGGGAGGGGCCTGGATAGAGTGGAGGTGACGTGTCTATTCACCTCAGCAAAGAGGTCAGTGACGAGGGGGCATGGACTTAAAGTGATTGGTAGAAAGATTAAAAGGGAGCTGCGGATTTTATTTTTCACCCAGCGGGTGGTGGGAGCCTGGAACTCACTGTCCGAAAGGGTAGTTGAGGCAGAAACCCACAACTCATTCAAAAGGTGTCTGGATATGCACCTCAAGTGCTGTAATCTATCAAATGCTGGAAGGTAGGATCAGAATGGATGGGTCATTTTTTGGATTGCATAGACACAATGGGCCAAGTGGCCTCTCTCTGTGCCATAAACTTTCTATGATTCTAAGATGCAACCCAGGCAATGTTGAAAGAGGAGGTAAGTCAGACAATAGTGGGGTTTAAAATTGATAAAGAGGAAGTATTAGATAGGCTGTCTGGAATTAAATTGAATAAAGCACCAGGATAAGATGAGATGCATCCAAGGATACTGAGGGAAGTAAGGTTGGAAATCGCAGAGGCACTGGACATAATTTTTCAGTCTTTCTTAGACTTGGGGATGATGCCAGAGGACTGGAGAATTGCAAACGTTACACCCTTGTTCAAAAAAGGGTGTAAAGATAAGGCCAGCAACTGCAGGCCTGTCAGTTAAACTTCGGTGGTGGGAAAACTTCTAGAAAGAAATAATCTTGGACAAAGCTGATAGTCACATGGACAAATGCGAGTTAATTAAACAAGCCAGCATGGATTTCTTGAGAGAACATCATGTTTAACTAATTTGCTGGAGATGTTTGAGGTGGTAACAGAGATAGTTGATGAGGGCAATTCTGTTGATGTGGTGTACATTGACTTTTATATAACGGTCTGTTCAGTTTCAAATGAACCTGCCTCCACCATTCTCAAGCAGTGCATTCCAGACATTTAACTATTCCCTGCATGCAAAAACCTTTTGATACAATGCCACACAACAGACCTGTGAGCAAACTTGTAGCTCATGGAATAAAAGGGACGGTAGCAACATGGATACGAAATTAGCTGAGTGACAGGAAACAAAGAGTAGTGGTTAATGGATGTTTTACAGGCTGGAGGAAGGTTTGCATTGGAGTCCCCCAGACATCAGTGTTGGGATCCTTGCTTTTCCTGATATATATTAAGGACCTAAACCTGGGTGCACAGGGCACAATTTCAACGTTTGCAGCTGATACGAAAGTTGGAAGCATTGTGAACTGTGAGGAGGATAGTGTAGAACTTCAAAAGGACACACACAAGTTGGTGGAATGGGCAGACAGGTGGCAGATGAAGTTCAATACAGAGAAATGTGAAGTGATTCATGTTGATAGGAAGAACATGGGGAGACAATATACAATAAAGGGTACAATTCTATAGGGTATGCAGGAGCAGAGGGACCTGTGTGTATATGTGCAGAAGTTATTGAAGGCGGCAGGACAGGTTGAGAAAGTGTTTAATAAAGCATGCAGTATCCTGGGCTTTATTAATAGGGGCATAGAGTACAAGAGCAAGGAAGTTATGTTGAACTTATATAAGACACTATTTCAGCCTCAGCTGTGGCATTGCGTCCAGTTCTGGGTGCCACACTTGAGGAAAGACGTGAGGGCATTGGAGAGAGTACAGAAAATATTCACGTGAATGATTCCCGGGATGAGGATTTTCAGTTATGAAGATAGGCTGGAGAAGTTCGGACTGTTTTCCTCAGAGAAGGCTGAGAGGTGCTTTCGTAGAGGTTTCAAAAATCATGAGGTGTCTGGACAGAGGAGATAGAGAGAAACAGTTCCCACTCGTGAAAGGATCGAGAACGAAAGGGCACAGATTTAAAGTCATGGGTAAAAGAAGCCAAGACGACCTGAGGAAAATATGTTTTCACACAGTGAGTGGTTAGAGTCTGGAATTCACTGCCTGAGAGTGTGGTGGAGGCAGGTTCAATTGAAGCTGAATAGACTGTTATATGAGAAGGAAGAATGTGTAGGGTTACAGGGAGAATGCAGGGAACGGCATTAGGTGAATTGTTCATTCGGAGAGCTAGTGCAGACGCGAAATGCTGAATCGGTTGGTGATGGAAAGAAAATGGAGATGAACTCAGCTCAGGTTTGAATAAAAGTGGGCAGAACCCGGTCCTCCTCCCTCTTTACAGAGCTTTCCCTTTCTGCAGCCTCTGCTCCATTTGTTGATCACGTTACAGATCAAGGTACATTGTAACTACAGTCAAGAACAAAGAACAAAGAACAGTACAGCACAGGAACAGGCCATTCGGCCCTCCAAGCCTGCGCCGATCTTGATGCCTGCCTAAACTAACAACTTCTGCACTTACGGGGCCCATATCCCTCTATTCCCTTCCTATTCATGTATTTGTCAAGATGTCTCTTAAACGTCTCTATGGTACCTGCTTCCACCACCTCCCCCGGCAGCAAGTTCCAGGCAATCACCACCCTCTGTGTCAAAAACTTGCCTCGCACATCCCCTCTAAACGTTGCCCCTCGCACCTGAAACCTTTTTCCCCAGTAACTGACTCTTCCACCCTGGGAATAAGCTTCTGACTATCCACTCTGTCCATGACGCTCATAACTTTGTAAACCTCTATCATGTCGCCCCTCCACCTCCTTCGTTCCAGTGAAAACAATCCGAGTTTATCCAACCTCTCCTCATAGCTAATGCCCTCCAGGCCAGGCAACATCCTGGTGAACCTCCTCTGTCCCCTCTCCAAAGCCTCCACATCCTTCTGGTAGTGTGGCGACCAGAATTGCACACAATATTCTAAGTGTGGCCTAACTAACGTTCTGCACAGCTGCAACATGACTTGCCAATTTTTATACTCTGTGCCTCATCCGATGAAGGCAAGCATGCCGTATGCCTTCTTGACTACCTTATCCACCTGTGTTGCTACTTTCAGTGACCTGTGGACCTGTACGCCCAGATCCCTCTGCCTGTGAATACTCCTCAGGGTTCTGCCATTTACTGTATACCTCCCACCTGTATTAGACCTTCCAAAATGCATTACCTCACATTTTTCCGGATTAAACTCCATCTGCCATTTCTCTGCCCAAGTCTCCAACCGATCTATATCCTGCTGGATCCTCTGATAATCCTCATCACTGTCCGCAACTCCACCAACCTTTGTGTCATTCGCAAACTTACTAATCAGACCAGCTACATTTTCCTCCAAATCATTTATATATACTACAAACATCAAAGGTCCCAGCAGTGATCCCTGCGGAACACCACTAGTCACATCCCTCCATTCAGAAAAACGCCCATCCACTGTTACCCTCTGTCTTCTTTGACTGAGCCAGTTCTGTATCCATCTTACCAGCTCACCTCTGATCCTGTTTGACTTCACCTTTCGTACCAGTCTGCCATGCGGGACCTTGTCAAAGGCTTTAGTAAAGTCCATACAGGTAACATCCACTGCCCTTCCTTCATCAATCATCTTCGTCACTTCCTCAAAAAACTCAATCAAAATAGTAAGACACGACCCCCCCTTTACAAAACCATGCTGTCTCTCGCTAATAAGTTCGTTTGTTTCCAAATGGGAGTAAATCATGTCCGGAATAATCCTCTCGAATAATTTCCCAACCACTGACGTAAGGCTCACCGGCCTATAATTTCGTGGATTATCCTTGCCAACCTTCTTCAACAAAGGAACAACATTGGCTATTCTCCAGTCCTCTGGGACCTCACCTGTAGCCAATGAGGATGCAAAGATTTCTGTCAAGGCCCCAGCAATTTCTTCCCTTGCCTCCCTCAGTCTTTTAGGGTAGATCCCATCAGGCCCTGGAGTCTTATCTACCTTAATGCTTTGCAAGACACCCAACACCTCCTCCATATTGTTAATGAAATGACTGAGACTATCTGCACTCCCTTCCCTAGGCTCATCATCCACCAAGTCCTTCACTTTGGTGAATACTGATGCAAAGTACTCATTTAGCACCTCGCCCATTTCCTCTGGCTCCACGCATTGATTCCCATCTCTGTCCTTGAGTGGGCCAACCCATTCCCTGGTTACACTCTTGCCCTTTATATATGTATAAAAAGCCTTGGGATTTTCCTTAATCCTGTTTGCCAATGACCTTTCATTACCCCTTTTAGCCCTCCTAACTCCTTGCTTAAGTTCCTTCCTCCTGTCTTTATATTCCTCAAGTGCTTCGTCTGTTCCTAGCCTTCCAGCCCTTACAAATGCTTCCTTTTTCTTTTTGACTAGGCTCACAATATCCCGTGTTATCCAAGCTTCCCGAAACTTGCCAAACTTGTCTTTTTTCCAGAACATGCCGGTCCTGGATTCTAATTAGCTGACGTCTGAAAGACTCCCACATGTCAGATGTTGATTTACCCTCAAACAGCCGCCCCCAATCTAAATTCTTCAGTTCCTGCCTAATATTGTTATAATTAGCCATCCCCCAATTTAGCACCTTCACCCGAGGACTACCCTTATCCTTATCCACAAGTACCTTAAAACTTATGGAATTATGGTCACTGTTCCCGAAATGCTCCCCCACTGAAACTTCGACCACCTTGCCGGGCTCATTCCACAATACCAGGCCCAGTATGGTCCCATCCCTAGTTGGACTATCTACATACTGTTTCAAGCAGCCCTCCTGGAGGCTCTTCAGAAATTCTGCCCCATCCAAGCCGCACAAAGCGAATCCCAGTAAATATAGGGGAAGTTATAATCACCCACCACTACAACCCTGTTACCTTTCCATCTTTCCAAAATCTGTCTACATATCTGCTCCTCTCCCTCCCGCTGGCTGCTGGGAGGCCTGTAGTAAACCCCCAACATCGTGACTGCACCCTTCCTATTCCTGAGCTCCACCCAAATTGCCTCGCTGCATGACCCCTCTGAGGTGTCCTCCCGCAGTACAGCTGTGATATTCTCCTTAACCAGTAATGCAACTCCCCCACCCCTTTTACATCCCCCTCTATCCCGCCTGAAGCTTCTAAAACCTGCATCATTTAGCTGCCAATCCTGCCCTTCCCTCAACCAAGTCCCTGCAATAGCAAAAACATCATATTTCCAAGTACTAATCCAAGTTCTAAGTTCATCTGCCTTACCTGTTATACTTCTCGCATTGAAACAAATGCACTTCAGACCACCAGTCCCGCTGTGCTCAGAAACATCTCCCTGCCTGCTCTTCCTCTTCGTCTGACTGGCCTTATTTACTATGTCCTCCTCATTTATTTCACTAGCTGTCCTACTGCTGTGGTCCCCCGCCCCCTCACTGCCACACTAGTTTAAACCCTCCAGAGTGACGCTAGCAAACCTTGCAGCCAGGATATTAGTGCCCTTCCAGTTTAAATGCAACCCGTCCTTCTTGTACAGGTCCCATCTGTCCCTGAAGAGATCCCAATGGTCCAGATATCTGAAACCCTCCCTCATGCACCAGCTGCTCAGCCACGTGTTTAGCTGCACTATCTTCCTATTTCTAGAATCACTAGAACGTAGCACTGGGAGGAATCCAGCGATTACAGCCCTCGAGGTCTTGTTTTGTAACTTTCTACCTAACTCCCTAAACTCCCCTTGTAGGACCTCATCACTCTTCCTGCCTATGTCATTGCTACCGATGTGTACCACAACCTCTGGCTGTTCACCCTCCCCCTTCAGAATGTCCCCTGTCCGTTCAGAGATATCCTGGACCCTGAAACCGGGGAGGCAACATACCATCCTGGAGTCTTTTTCACGTCCGCAGAAGCGCCTAACAGTGCCCATAACTATAGAGTCCCCTATAACTATTGCTCTTCTGTGCTTTGTACCTCCCTGCTGAACAACAGTGCCAGCCGTGGTGCCACTGCTCTGGCTGCTGCTGTTTTCCCCTGATAGGCCATACCTCGTCCAGAGTCGGGTCACCAAATCCTCTGTCCTCCCTGAATGCCTGCAGCAGCTCACAACACAACCTCCAACAAACCATCCACAGCACCTCCACTAACTTTACAATAATAGAAGTAAGTCAAAAGCCTGTAAGTAAACCTGTAAGTTGGATGCCTGGTCCTTTTAAATAATACTAGAGGGGGTTCCTCATGTTGCTGAATGTATGTTCAGCTGAGAGTAACTAACACAGGCGGTCAGTGGACATGTACAGACCAAGTTTCAAAGACGTACATCAATGCTGCCGGTATGGTACATTGACATCACATTCAAAACCATCCTCAGAGCAACAATACATACATGGTAGGATTGAGCTAGAGCCCTGCCCAGCATGGGGCACTTTGCACGCCGCACTAGAAGTGCCTGGCTGTGCAGTTCACATCTCTCTATGGATCCCAGCTTCTGTACCGTCAGCACCAGTAGTGCTGTACAGTCTAAAATAGTGGCTCGGGACAGATACAGTGGGAAAGGAATTCATTTCAGAAGGAGAAATGAGAAAAGATTGAAGTCAAAACATTTTCAGGAATATGAGAATGGGCAGGAGAATGGGCTAATTGGAGGGGTGAGGCCATGGAGGGATTCAAACACAAGAATGTCTATATTAAAATTAAGGTGCTGCCAGACCGGCAGCCAATGTAGATAAGTGAGTACAGGGGTGATGGGTGATCAGGATTTGGTGTGAGTTAGGATACAGGCAGCAGAAATCTGGATGGGCTGTGGTTTGTGGAGGTTTATAACTGGGAGGGTGACCAGGATAGAATTGGAATAGTCAAGTGTGGATTTAACAAAGGTACAAGTGAGGGTTTATGGAGCAGATTGGCTGAGACAGAGGTGGAGGTGGGGGATATGACAGAGGTGGTCGTAGACAGGGTTGGTACTGGAGAGAATATGGAGATGGACTCAGCTCAGGTTTAAATAGAACACACCGATTGCAAACAGTCTGGTTCAGCCTCAGATATTGGGCAGGGTGGTGTATTTGTTTCATAGATAGGGGATGGAGTTTGTGATGGAGACCAATGACACTGGCTTCAGTCTTCCCAAAATTTACATAACAGAACAGTATTTCAGTGAAACGGGGTTTACAGATGCCCTACCGGGAAGTAGAGAGAGCAACAGCAGTAAAGATGAGAGAACAAATGTCAAGAAATCCAATAAAGTTGGCAATGGTTTATCGAGCCAATAGCTGGACATATTCACCAGGAATACAACGGCAACAAAAAGTGCAGAGTAAATTACAGGAGCAGTAATGCTGTTAAACTTGGTTTATGGAATTAATATCTAGATAGAGAGACTTACCAGGGACACCAATAATAGCCAGGATGGGATAGTAAATGTATTGAATAATCTTCAGTGCGAGATGTATACGAGAGTTTAATGAGTACCGATCATAATATGTAGAAAGGTAGTAAAGATCCGAGGATAAACTCCTTTCCATTGTTGTAACATTCCAATCTGTTGTTCTCAGACTCTGACCCATTGTTGCAACATTCCAATCTATTGTTCTCAGATTCTGACCCATTGTTGTAACATTCCAATCTATTGTTCTCAGATTCTGATCTATCCTTTCTCTCTCTCTGGAGCCGCTGATCTCTGTTGTGCCGGGGTTGATGTTCCGGCTGAAACTATGGGACAACACATGGGAGCCCCTTATTACTAGAAGATGGCAAACCTCCAGTGACACAATTAGGGTCCACGGAGACTGATATTATTTGCAGTCACTGAACAAACAGATTCAGTTAACCCTTTTCAATACAGCACTTTTTGTACCACAATAAAGTAGATAATTTACCCAGTCTGGATGGGATGCATGTGGGTTGCTGAGGGATGGAATGGTGGAAGTAGCAGAGGCACTGGCCAGCATATTCCAATCCCTCTTGTACATGTGAGTGATGACGTCATTTCACTGGCTCACCACTCTCTGGGTGAAGACATTTCTCCTCATTTCAGTCCTGAAAAGTTTACCCCGTATCCTTAGACTATGACCCCTGGTTCTGGACTCCCCCACCATCGGGAGCATCCTTCCTGCAACTACCCTGTCAAGTCCTGTTAGAATTTTAGAGCTTTCTATGAGATCCCGCTTCACTCTTCCGAACTCCAGCGAATATAATCCTATCTCTCCTCATACGTCAGTCCCGGCATCCCAGGAATAATTCTGATAAACCTTCATTGCACTCTCGCTATAGCAGGAACATCCTTTCTCGGAGAAGGAGACCAAAACTGCACACAATATTCCAAGTGCGGCCTGACCAACGCCCTGTATAACTGCAGCAAGACATCCCTGCTCCTGTACTCGAATCCTGTCTCCATGAAGGCCAACATAACAATCGCCTTTTTCTATCGCCTGTTGCACCTGCATGCTTACCTTCAGTGACTGGTGTACGAGAACACCCAGGTCTCGTTGCATATTCCCCTCTCTCAGTTTATCGCCGTTCAGATAATAATCTACCTTCCTGTTTTTGCTGCCAAAGTGGATAACCTCACATTTATTCACATTATACTGCATCTGCCATGCAATAGCCCACTCACTGAACTTGTCCAAATCACCCTGAAGCCACTCTGCATCCTCCTCACATCTCACCCTCCCACTCAGTTTTGTGTCTTCTGAAAATTTGGAGATATTACATTTAGTTCCCTCATCTAAATCATTAATATGGAGTGTGAATAGTTGGGGTCCCAGCACCGATCCCGATGGTACACCACTAATCACTGCCTGCCATTTGGAAAAAGATCCGTTTATCACTACTCTTTTTTTCCATCTGCCAACCAATGTTCTATCTATCGCAATACACTACCACTAATCCCATGCGCTTTAATTTTACTCACTAATCTCTTATGTGGGACTTTGTCGAAAGCCTTCTGAAAGTCCAAATAAACCACATTCTCTGGCTCCCCATCATCAACTCTATTAGTTACATATTCGAAGAATTCTAATAGATTTATCAAGCATGATTTCCCTTTCGTAAATCCATGCTGACTCTATCCGTTTCTAACACTGTTCTCCAAGTGCTCTGCCATAAAAACTTTGATAATGGACTCTAGAATTTTCCCCACTACCGACGTCAGGCTGACTTGTCTATAATGCCCTGCTTTATTTCTACCTCCCTTTTTAAATGGTGGGGTTACATTAGCTGCCCTCCAATCAGCTGGAACTGTTCCAAAGTCGATAGAATCTTGAAAGATGACCACCAATGCATGCACTATTTCTAGGGTCACTTCCTTAAGTAATCTGGGATGTAGATTATCAGGCCCTGAGGATTTATGGGCCTTCAATACCATCAACTTCCCCAACACAATTTCTCTACTAATACTGATTTCCTTCGGTTCCTTCCTCTCACTAAACCCTGTGTTCCCCAACATTTCTGGTAAGATATTTGTGTCATCATTTGCGAAGACAGAATCAGAGTATGCATTTAGTTGGTTAGCCATTTCTTTGTTTCCCATAGTAAATTCCCATGTTTCTAACTGTAAGGACCTACATTTGTCTGAACCAATCCTTTCCTCTTCACATACCTACAGAAACCTTTACAGTCAGGTTGTATGTTCCCCGCAAGCTTACTCATGTACTTTATTTCTCCCTTATTACTCAATCCCTTGGTCCTCCTTTGCTGAATTCTAAACTGCTCCCTTTCCTCAGGTCTGTTGTTCCTCTCTGTCGAATGTATATGCCTCTTCCGTGAATCTAATACTATCTCTAATTTTCCTTGTAAGCCATGGTTTGGCTACCTTTCCCATTTTACTTTTGCGCCAGACAGGAGTAAACAATTGTTGCAGTTCATCAATGCACTCTTTGAATATTGCCATTGCCTTTCCTCCATCATCCCTTTAAGTAACGTTTCCCAATCCATCATAGCCAACTCGTGCCTCATACCTTCTTACTTTGCTTTATTAAGATTCACGACCCTAGTCTCAGAATCAACTATGTCACTCTCCATCTTGGAGTCATAGATTCGTACAGCATAGAAAAAGGCCCTTCGGCCCACTGCGTCCATGCCGACCATAATGCCGATCTGTACTGGTTCCACGTGCCTGCATTAATTCCATATCCGTCTATGCTTTGCTCATTCAAATAGCTGTCCAGATGACTGTTAAATGTGGCTACTGTGCCTGCCTCCACCACCTCCTCTGGCAGCTCATTCCAGATACGCAATATTCTTTGTGTGAAAAAATTACCCTTTTAATCCCCTTTAAACCTCCTCCCTTTCATCTGAAATCTATGCCCTCTAGTTTTAGTCACCCCTACCATGGGAAACAGACTCTGGCTACCTGCTCTGTCTATGCCTCTCATAATTTTATATACCTCCATCATGTCCCCTCTCAGCCGTCTTTGCTCCAGGGAAAACAGACCCAGCCTACCAAATCTCTCTTTATAACTCAAGCCCTCCAAACTAGGCAACATCCTTATGAATCTTTTCTGCACCCTCTCTAGCTTAATCACATCTTTCCTGTAATGCTGCGACCAGAACTGCACACTGTCCTCCAAATGCGGAATAACCAATGTTATGTACAACTGTAACATGACGTCCCAACTCTTGTACTCCATGCCGCATTTGAAGAAGACAAGCATGCCATACACCTTCTTCACCACTCTGTCTACCTGTGTTGCCACATTCAGGGAACTATGCACTTGCACCCCAAGGTCTCTCTTCTCAACAACACTCCCCAGGCGCTGTCATTCACTGTATATGTACTGCACTGGTTTAACTTCCCAAAATGCATCACTTCGCACTTGTCTGCATTAAATTTCATTTGCCAATCCCTTGCCCACTTTCCAAGTTTATCTATATCCTGTTGTAACCTTAGACAACCTTCTTCACTTTCTACTATCCCATCAATTTTTGCATCATCTGCAAACTTACCAATCATGCCCCCAACATTCATATCCAAGTCATTAATATATATGACAAACAAGAGAGGACCCAGAACCGATCCCTGTGGCACACCACTGGTCACCAGCCTCCAAACTGAAAAACAACCCCCCACTGCCATCCGATCACCAAGCCAATTTTGTATCCAATTGGCTAGCACATCCTGGATCCCATGTGTTTGAACCTCCTGGACTCGCCGACCATGCGGGACCTTGTCAAAGGCCTTGCTAAAGTCCATGTAGACAACGTCCTTCGCCCTGCCCCCGTCAATCCTCTTGGTCACCTCCTCAAAAAACGCAATCAAATTCCTGAGACATGATTCCCATGCACAAAGCCATGCTGACTATCCCTAATCAGACGTTGCCTTTCCAGATGCATATAAATCCTGTCTGTCAGAATCCCTTCCAGTAACTTTCCCACCATTGATGTAAGGCTCACCGGCCTGTTGTTCCCTGGCTTATCACTGCTGCCCCTATTAAATAAAGGCACAACATTAGCTATCCTCCAGTCTTCCGGTACCTCACCCATGGCTAACGATAATGCAAAAATCTCTGCTCGGGCTCCAGGAATATCCTCCCTTTCTTCCCATAGCATCCTAGGATACACCTGGTCAGGCCCTGGGGATTTATCTACCTTAATGCGCTTCAAAACCTCCAACACCGCCTCCTTTGTAATGTTGATATACTCCAGGATATCACTGTTCCCTCCCTTGAACTCACTAGCTTCCATGTTGTCTCCATGGTAAATAAAGACGAGACGTATTCATTTAAGACCTCGTCCATTTCCCCTGGCTGCACACGTAGATTACCAGACTGATCCTTAAGGGGACCGACTCTCTCCCTAGCTACCCTTTTACTCTTAATATACTCGTAGACTATTTTAGGATTCTCCATTATCTTATTTGCCAGGGAAATCTCATGGCCCCTTTTCTCCCTCCTAATTTCTTTCTTGAGTGCACTCCTACATCCACTCTATTCCTGAAGGGACTCGTTTGATCCCCGCTGCCTATACCTGACATATGCCTCCTTCTTTATCCTGATCAGACCCTCAACATCCCTCATCAACCAAGGTTCCCTAAACTTGCCAGCCTTGCCCTTCCATCTAACAGGAATATGCCGGCCCATAACTCTTCCTATCTCACTTTTAAAAGCCTCCCACTTGCCAGACGTCCCTTTACGTGTACACAGCCCTTTCATTCAACTTTTGAGAGTTCCTGTCTGATGCTATCAAAATTAACCTTCCTCCAATTTAGGACTTCAACCTGAGGACCAGTCCTATCCTCTTCCATAACTATCTTGAAGCTAATAGAGTTATGGTCACTGGTTCCAAAGTGCTCCCTCACTAACACATCATCCACCTGCCCATCCTCATTTCCAAAGAGGAGGTCGAGTGTAGCCTTTTTTCTCGTAGGGCCATCCACATACTGTTTCAGAAAACTATCCTGGACAAACTTAACAAATTCTTGCCCATCTGATCCCTTAGCACCAAGGCAGTCCCAGTTAATATTAGGAAAGTTAAAATCACTTACTATTACAACCCTATAATTCCTACACCTACCTGTGATTTCCCTGCATATATGCTCCTCCAATTCCCTCTGACTATTGGGGGGGCCTATAGTATAATCCCATCAAAGAGATCACCACTTGCTTATTTCTAAGCTCCACTCATTTGGCCTCACTGGACGTTCCCCGCGGGATATCCTCTCTAACTACTGCCGTGATGCGCTCCCTAATCAATTGTGCAACTCCCCATCCTCTCTTCCCTCCAACTGAAGCATCGGGACACCATAACATTGAGCCACCAGTCTTGCCTATCCCTCAACCACGTTTCTGTAATAGCTATAATATCACAATCCCATGTACTGATCCATGCTCTGAGTTCATCTGCCTTACCTGTAAGGCCTCATGGATTAAAGTAGTTTAGTTTAGAGATACAGCACTGAAACAGGCCCTTCGGCCCACCGAGTCTGTGCCGACCATCAACCACACATTCATACTAATCCTACACTAATCCCATATTCCTATCACATCCCCACCTGTCCCTATATATTTCCCTACCACCTACCTATACTAGGGGCAATTTATAATGGCCAATTAACCTATCAACGTGCAAGTCTTTGGCATGTGGGAGGAAACCGGAGCACCCGGAGGAAACCCACGCAGACACAGGGAGAACTTGCAATCTCCGCACAGGCAGTACCCAGAATCGAACCCGGGTCTCTGGAGCTGTGAGGCTGCGGTGCTAACCACTTGCAGTTTAGTCGACCTGACCTTCCACGCTCCCTGTCAGGCCACTGCCAGGCCCGCCTACTGGACTTGCTTGCATTAACCTCTACATTTACCTTAACTATGTCATCGGAGAGACTACTACTTTGAGTCCCACCTCTCTGCAAGACTAGTTTAAACCCTCCCGAGTCGTACCAACAAACCTCCCCGCAAGGATATTGGTCCCCTTCCAGTTTAGATGCAATCCGACCCTCTTCAACAGGTCACCTCTGCACCAGAAGAGATCCCAATGATCCAAGTAGCTGAAGCCCTCCCGCCTACAACAGCTCTTCAGCCACACTTTCATTTCCTTAATCCTCCTATTCCTATCCTCACCAGCACGTGGCACAGGGAGTAATCCTGAGATTCTTCTTCCTCTTTGTCTTTGGCCTCCTTACCTCGAGAGACAATGGGTAAGCGCCTGGAGGTGGTCAGTGGTTTGTGCAGCAGCGCCTGGAGTGGCTAAAAAGGCCAATTCTCGAGTGACAGGCTCTCCCACAGGTGCTGCAGAAAAATTTGTTTGTCGGGGCTGTTACATAGTTGGCTCTCCCCTTGTGCTTCTGCCTTTTTTCCTGCCAACTGTGAAGTCTCTTCGAATCGCCACATTTTAGCCCCTCCTTTATGGCTGCCCGCCAGCTCTGGCGATCGCTGGCAACCGACTCCCACGACTTGTGATCAATGTCACAGGACTTCATGTCGCGTTTGCAGACGTCTTTAAAGCGGAGACATGGACGGCCAGTGGGTCTGATACCAGTGGCGAGCTCGCTGTACAATGTGTCTTTGGGGATCCTGCCATCTTCCATGCAGCTCACATGGTCAAACCATCTCAAGCGCTGCTGACTCAGTAGTGTGTATAAGCTGGGGATGTTGGCCGCCTCGCGGACTTCTGTGTTGGAGATAAGGTCCTGCCACCTGATGCCAACTATTCTCCGGAGGCAGCGAAGATGGAATGAATTGAGACGTCGCTCTTGGCTGACATACGCTCTCCAGGCCTCGCTGCCATAGAGCAAGGTACTGAGGACACAGGCTTGATACACTCGGACTTTTGTGTTCCGTGTCAGTGCGCCATTTTGCCACACTCTCTTGGCCAGTTGGACATAGCAGTGGAAGCCTTTCCCGTGCGCTTGTTGATTTCTGCATCTAGAGACAGGTAACTGGTGACAGTTGAGCCTAGGTAGGTGAACTTTTGAACCACTTCCAGAGCGTGGCCGCCGATATTGATGGATGGAGGATTTCTGACATCCTGTCCCATGATGTTCATTTTCTTGAGGCTGATGATTAGGCCAAATCCTGAGATTACCCCTAGAGGTTCTACTTTTTAACCTTCTGCCTAACTCCCTATATTCACTTTGCAGGACCTTATCTCTCTTCCTGTCTATGTCGTTAGCACCAATATGGACCACGACCTCTGGCTGCTCACTCTCTCCTTTCAGAATTTCCTGCAGCCACTCCGAGACATCCTTGACCCTCGCAGCAGGGAGGCAACATACCATCCTGGTGCCTCTTTTGCGGCTACCGAAACGCCTACCTGCACCCCTTACGATAGAATTTCCTATCACGATCGCTCTTACACCCCTTTTCCTGTCCTGCTGTGCGGCAGAGCCCTCTGTGGTCCCATGGGCCTGGCTGTTGCTGCTTTCCCCTGGGAGGTCACCCCCCCAACAGTATCCAAAGCAGTCTATCTGTTTGAGAGTTGGTGGCCACAGGGGACTCCTGCACTACCTGCCTGTGCCTACTACTCTGTCTGGTGGTCACCCATCCCTTTTCTGCCTGTGCAGCTATTATCTGCGGTGTGACCACCTCGCTAAACATGTTATCCACGACTTCCTCAGCATTATGGATGCTCCACAGTGATTTCACCTGCAGCTCCATCTCCAAAATGCGGGTCGCCAGTAGTTGCAGATGGATCCACTTCCTGCACACATGCTCACTAGGGACACTGGAAGCATCCCTGATTTCCCACAAAGGGCAGGAGGAGCAGATCACGGGGCTGAACTCTCCTGTCATGACCAACCCTTAGATTAATTAGTTACACCCTTAATAAAAAAAATACTAATTACATGAGGGGCCTTTTTCTACCCACTTCAATCTAAGATTCTTAATAAACTACACTAAATTTAAAAAAAGAAACACTTCAGCAGTACTCACCTTATCACCAGAGTTCTTTTCCCACAAAAATAAACTTTTCACTTTTTTAAAGATATCTACATGCACTAATAGCTGCTACTCACCCAACCAATCAGCTTGCAGCTCTCCTCTGACGTCACTGTTGGCTTTCTTCATGAATAATTCTATTATATTATGGTCGCTCATCCTCAAGGGATTTCACAAAACTAGATTGTCAATTATTCCTCTCTCTTCACACAATACCCAGTCTGGGATGGCCTGTTCTCGAGTTGGTTCCTCAACATATTGGTTCAGAAAACCATCCCGTATACACTCCAGTAATTCCTCCTCGACGTTATTGTGACAAATTTGATTTGACCAATCTATATGCAGATTTAAGTCACCCATAATTACAGATGTTGCTTTATCGCATGCATCTCTAATTTCCTGTTTAAGACCATTCCCACATCACCACCACAGTTTGGGGGTCTATATATAACCCCCACTAACGTTTTTTGCCCCTTAGTGTTTCTCAGCTCTACCCATACAGACTCCACATCATCAGCTCTCATATCCTTCCTCACTATTGTATTACTTTCCTTTTTAACCAGAAATGCAACTCCACCGCGGGTGGAAATAAGCCATTTTACTGATGGTGTGAATATTTGTTCAGAAGCTCATCTCAAGGCATCTCAAGGTTAATTATGTAACAAAGTGTGTGAACAGTTTGGCTTTTCGTCTCAAACATTTACAAAGGAGAGGGATGGAGTGTGTAGCTAGGAAATATTTGAAGCAGAGACAGAAAACAATGTCTTCAATCTTCTCAATATTTAATTGGCATTGCAGATGTGTGAGGTAATACATTTTGAAAGGAGGAATGAGGAGAGACAATACAAGTTAAATGGTATAACTATAAAGGTGGTGAAATAACAGAGACACCTGGAGTATTTGTACACAAATCTTTGTAGCCAAACCGTTAATAAATATATGGGATCCTCGGTTTTATAAATAGAGGCAAAAAAAGCAAAAGCAAGGACATTATGTGAAACATATATAAAATACTAGTTCAGCTGCACCTGAAGTCTTGTGTCGAATACTGGGAACCACACTTTAGGAAGGACATGAAGCCTTCGGAGAGGGTACAGAACTGTTTTACGAGAATTTGTGCAGGCATGAGGGATGACAGTTATGTAGCTGGGGTTGTTCTGCTTCGAGCAGAGAACTTTCAGAGGAGATTCGATTGAGCTGTTTAACATTAGGAAGGGTTTAGATAAATTAAATAAAGAGAAACTGTTTCCAATGTCCAAGGGACCGGTAATCAGAGACACAGATTTAAGGCGATTGGTAAAAGAAGCAGACATGAGGATTTTTGTTTCTGAGTGGTTTGGATTTGGGTTGCACTGTCTGATAGGCTGATGGATACAGATTCAGTAGTATATCCCAAAAGGGAATTGGATAAATATCTGAAGAAGAAAAAATGTTCGGATATAGTGAAAGAGTCAGGGAGTGGGACTAACTGGATTGTTCTTTGAAAGGGTTCAGCACTGACTTGATGGGCCGAATGACATCATTCAGGACTGTGCTATTCTATGATTCTATGATTGTTCCTGCCTGTACTTTCCCAATATTCCTATCCTTTCAGCAGCTGTTTGATAAATTACCACATAACAGCCGTGTTACCAAATTAGAAACACATGGGATTAAAGGACCAATGTCAGCAGTGGCTCAGTTTGTCGCTCTCTCCCCTTTCAATCACAAGCGTCTAGGATCAAGTGTCACTGCAGGACTTGATCACAAGAATCAAGGCTGACACTGCAGTGCAGTACTGAGGGAGTGTTTCACTGTCAGAGGTACCGCCTTATCAACGAAAAGGTAAAGCCAGGCCCCGTGTTGCCCACTCAGGTGGATGTAAAGATCCCATGGAATTATTTTGAAGGTCAGGGGAATTATTCCCAGTGTCCTGGTCAACATTTACCCCTCAATTCAACATCACAATAACAGATCTGATCATGATCACACTGCTACTTGTGGGATCTTGCTCTGCGGGAATTGACTTTGTTTTTCCTGCATTTACAAGACTGACTAAACGTTAAAAACTACTCGTTGGTTGTAAATCGCTTTGGGACATGCAGTGATCATGAAGGCGTTACATAAATGGAAGTCCTTTTTTTATTTTCAATGCCAGCATGCAGGAAATTAGGTCAGAGACAGAAAGCAGACAGTAGTGGAGAATGGTTGTTGATCAGTCTGGAGGGAAGTACACAGTGGTGTTCCGCAGGGTTACTGTTGGAATCACTGTTGCTGTATATTAATGCAATGGGCTTGTGTCCAGAGAGGATAATGTCAAAGTTTTCAGAGGGCTGGAAACTCAGAAATGTTAATAAACAGTCTGAAGGATAGTAACAGACTTCAGGAAGACAGAGACTGACTGGTGAAATGGACAGGAACATGGCAGATGTAATTTAACACAGTGAAGTGTGAAGTGAGACATTTGGGTAGGAAATATGAGGTGAAACAATATAAACTCAATGGTACCATTATAAAGCGGATGAAGGATTAGAGAGAAGTGGCGTGTACACACACAGATCTTAGAAGGTAAGATGTAGTGTCTTTGGTGTTAGAGAGAGAGATACAGAGTAATAAAACTCTGGAGGAAATGCTAATGTTTATACATCATTGGTTAGATCCCAGCTGGAGAATTGTGTCCAATTCTGATCACCACGGTTTGGTAAGGATGTTAAGGACTTAGTGAAGATACTGAGGTGATTTTCTGGAATGGTACCAGGGATCTGGGAATTCAGTTATGTGGAGAGATTGGAAAAGCTGGGATTGTTCGCTTTAGAGCACTGACGGGTAAGGGGAGATTTAATATAGAATTCAAAATCATGAGGGGTTTTGATAGGGTAATTAATGTGAAACTGTTTCCAGTGTCAGAAAGTTCAGTATTCAGAAGACACAGATTGAAGGTAATTGACAAAGAACCAGAGGTGAAATGAGGAGAATTTTCTTACACAGCAAGTTGTTTTGATCTGGAATTCATTGCCTGAAAACATGGTGGAAGCAGATTCAATAATATCTTTCAACCTCTCACACTGCTCAATGTACCACACCCCCATCACTCACCCATCAGCTGTCCCTAACACTCAGGACTCACACCTAACATTCACATACTCCACCTCACCCTCACACACCTTCCACTGATACCAGCCTCACACCCACATCTCACTGTCTCCACATACCACCAGCTATTGAGCTATGGAAGGCACATCACACAAAGACTGTGAAACACAATTACTGATATTCCACCCCCTCTCTGACAGGACAAGGTGGCCCATAATCACAGGGGGCAGAAGTGAACTGGTGGGGGCCAGGCATATCTTCATCCCCTGAGCCTGAGGGAGGAGATGGTTCTCTACATCATGGGACTGGCTGTCACAGAGCCCGTGGCATCCGGCCTCGCCGACAGCATTCAGGCTGTTGCTATGTTCCTGCCTTATGTCCCTTTTTAACTCCTACCTCCCCCTCATCCTGCTGTCTGGGATGATGTCCAAGCTGCAGATGGTGGGACCATGGACCTCCTGCTTTCCATCCCACCCCCAATCCCACACCCCAACCTTCCAATTCTGATTTATACTTTCCAACGATAACTGAAAACTGCCAGCTTCCCAGTCACAGCATCTCCAGGAGACAGAGAGAGAGCAGCAGCACAGCACTGATGGTGAAGCCCCATCACTTGGTCTAATACTCACAGACAACAGATCAAATACTTACACTGTGTGTGCTTTCGTGGCTGGTAAAAAGTCAGAATCTACACGTGGTGAGTCACCGAGCACGAGTGAGCTGTAGCCAGGCCAGGGGGAAAGGATAGTTCATGCGTCAGATGACCGGAGGGCAATGTCACAAATGAGTTATAATACACAGGACTCAGATATGAACTTTTCTGGAGCAGCATACAGGAGAATGATGATGGATATGGACACTGAGATACTTTGTCCATTGACAGTATTGTCAGACAGTCTGTTGTCACTATCAAAGAACATGGAGGAGTCCAGCTCCAACATGGCACAGGACATTGCACAGAGCTTGAAGCCCATTTTTTCCCCTGTGGAAGTGGTCACTAACTCCATGACAGCACTAGCGGACCCAGCCTTGATGCAGTGTCTGGTGACCATTGTCTCAGCTTCCACTGCAGCACAGACGGCAGACACCCAACGTCTCTGTGATGCAGTGGAAACTCAGACTGCTTGCTGCCATGCAGGATCAGACTGCTGTCATCATGGCTGTGGATCTCACTGCACAAAGGGGTTTGCAGGCTCTCACAACAATCCAGCAATCTGTGATCCAGTAGATTACTGAGATTACTGAGATGTCGCCCCGTGGGAGTGACAGTGTCTCCGTGGAGTATGAACCTGCTGTCCTCTCTCAGGATGACAGTATTTGTTCTCCTTTCACTGGCACTCCACCAATGTCCTTGCTGTTACCCATTAGCCAGCCCAGGCTGCTGCTGTCCATGTCGTGGTGGTGCAGTCTGAATCCGTGCCCTCAAGGCCCTGAGCTGCTCGAGGACGTCCTGCAAGGCCATCTGCAGTCTCCCCCAGTGAAAGTCAGCAGCCTTCCACCAGCCATGCTGCAGTCACTGGGGAAACACTGTGTAGGAGCACTAGGCAAGTCGAGGGTTCCACAAGACAGGCACTAAGGGAATATTCAAGGGTGAATGGTTCAGCTTTGTTTGTATAATTGGATGTGTTATTGGATAAAGATGTCAATGAAAAGGTTTTCGTTGGTGTTTTTTTATTGCAGGACACTGTGATGGGGCGTCTCAGATGGGTGTAATGGGGGAGAATGGAGGATCCATGGTGGGAAAGGGAAGTTGTCCTGTGGGAACCGAAATTCTAGCAGGGTCTCTCCGACAGCCTGCCCGGTTCAAAGGCATCCAGGAAATATCCTCCCTCACTCCTCCTCCTGAGGTAGCCTCCGGATTCCAGGTGCCAATGCCTGTGTCCTCATGATGGTGATGATATGAAGGATACAGCAGAACACCATGAACTTGGACACCTGCTCCAGTGAGTACTGGAGGGCTCCCCCGAGCGGTTCAGACGTCGGAAGCATTGCTTCATCACACCGATGGTCTGTTCCACCATGTTCCTGGTGACTCCATTGCTCACGTTATACACGGGTTATTTTCATGCGGTTTGTTGGCATTCATGCTGGGGGTAGAATTAGGATTGATGCACAGAGTGAGGTAGTCATTGTCTCCGAGGAGCCACATTCTGGTTCTGCAGAGAGGCCCGAAGTGTTGGGACTGGCTGCCTGCTTCGGAATGAAGGTGTGATGACTGCTGACAGGATGTGGACATTGACCAACATGATGTACTGGGCATGCTCACACATTAACTGTACATTAATGGAGTGAGAGTTCTTTCAGTTCCTGTACCTCTCCCCGTTGACATTCGGGCCGCGCAGAGCCACATCCACCAGCAGGAATCACGCTACCCTGACAAAGCCACGGGACCTCTCACCCTGCTTCACCCTGCGGAGGTGAAAATTATATAATCACCTCACCCGACATAGATGGCCTCCATTAACCAGCAGATACATCATTGGACAGCATAGAGATAGACAATGGATACGTCACACGCTGCTGCATGGGAAGATCCTGATACATAGAAGTTCAATGAAACTGTGACCTTTACGGCTATGGACAGCTCCGTCCTCACCCTGGTGTGAGGCTCCAGGTCGTGTTACAGGAGGGGACACTGCTATGTGACCACCTCCTTATTGAATCAGAGTCACCTCACACACTGCTCCTGGGTTAGGTGCAGGTAGGAAAAGTACTCTTGGGAAACCCGGGGTGGGTAGCAGAAAGCCCCCTCCCTCTTTACAAAGAACAAAGAACAAAGAAAATTACAGCACAGGAACAGGCCCTTCGGCCCTCCAAGCCTACGCTGATCCAAATCCTCTATCTAAACCTGTCGCCTATTTTCCAAGGGTCTGTATCTCTTTACTTCCTGCCCATTCATGTATCTGTCTAGATACATCTGAAAAGATGTTATCGTGCCCGCGTCTACCACCTCCGCTGGCAATGCGTTCCATGCACCCACCACCGTCTGCGTAAAGAACTTTCCACGCATATCCCCCCTAAACTTTTCCCCTCTCACTTTGAACTCGTGCCCCCTTGTAATTGAATCCCCCACTCTGGGAAAAAGCTTCTTGCTATCCACCCTGTCTATACCTCTCATGATTTTGTACACCTCAATCAGGTCCCCCCACAAACTCCGTCTTTCGAATGAAAATAATCCTAATCTACTCAACCTCTCTTCATAGCTAGCGCCCTCCATACCAGGCAACATCCTGGTGAACCTCCTCTGCACCCTCTCCAAAGCATCCACATCCTTTTGGTAATGTGGCGACCAGAACTGCACGCAGTATTCCAAATGTGGCCGAACCAAAGTCCTATACAACTGTAACATGACCTGCCAACTCTTGTACTCAATACCCCGTCCGATGAAGGAAAGCATGCCGTATGCCTTCTTGACCACTCTATTGACCTGCGTTGCCACCTTCAGGGAACAATGGACCTGAACACCCAAATCTCTCTGTACATCAATTTTCCCCAGGGCTTTTCCATTTACTGTATAGTTCACTCTTGAATTGGATCTTCCAAAATGCATCACCTCGCATTTGCCCTGATTGAACTCCATCTGCCATTTCTCTGCCCAACTCTCCAATCTATCTATATTCTGCTGTATTCTCTGACAGTCCCCTTCACTATCTGCTACTCCTCCAATCTTAGTGTCGTCTGCAAACTTGCTAATCAGACCACCTATACTTTCCTCCTAATCATTTATGTATATCACAAACAACAGTGGTCCCAGCACGGATCCCTGTGGAACACCACTGGTCACACGTCTCCATTTTGAGAAACTCCCTTCCACTGTTACTCTCTGTCTCCTGTTGCCCAGCCAGTTCTTTATCCATCTAGCTAGTACACCTTGGACCCCATGCGCCTTCACTTTCTCCATCAGCCTACCATGGGGAACCTTATCAAACGCCTTACTGAAGTCCATGTATGTGACATCTACAGCCCTTCCCTCATCAATCAACTTTGTCACTTCCTCAAAGAATTCTATTAAGTTGGTAAGACATGACCTTCCCTGCACAAAACCATGTTGCCTATCACTGATAAGCCCATTTTCCTCCAGATGGGGATAGATCCTATCCCTCAGTATCTTCTCCAGCAGCTTCCCTACCACTGACGTCAGACTCACCGGTCTATAATTACCTGGATTTTCCCTGCTACCCTTCTTAAGCAAGGGGACAACATTAGCAATTCTCCAGTCCTCCGGGACCTCACCCGTGTTTAAGGATGTTGCAAAGATATCTGTTAAGGCCCCAACTATTTCCTCTCTCGCTTCCCACAGAAATCTGGGATAGATCTCATCCGGACCTGGGGACTTGTCCACCATAATGCCTTTTAGAATACCCAACACTTCTTCCCTCCTTATGCCGACTTGACCTAGAGTAATCAAACATCTGTTCCTAACCTCAACATCCGTCATGTCCCTCTCCTCGGTGAATACCGATGCAAAGTACTCGTTCAGAATCTCACCCATTTTCTCTGACTCCACGCATAACATTCCTCCTTTGTCCTTTAGTGTGCCAATCCTTTCTCCAGTTACCCTCTTGCTCCTTATATATGAATAAAATGCTTTGGGATTTTCTTTAACCCTGTTTGCTAAAGATATTTCATGACCCCTTTTAGCCCTCTTAATTCCTCGTTTCAGATTGCGCCTACAATCCCGATATTCTTTCAAATCTTCGTCTTTCATCAGCCGCCTACACCTTATGTATGCTTCCTTTTTCCTCTTAGCTAGTCTCACAATTTCACCTGTCATCCATGGTTCCCTAATCTTGCCATTTCTATCCCTCATTTTCACAGGAACATGTCTCTCCTGCACGCTAATCAACCTCTCTTTAAAAGCCTCCCACATATCAAATGTGGATTTACCTTCAAACAGCTGCTCCCAATCTACATTCCCCAGCTCCTGCCGAATTTTGGTATAGTTGGCCTTCCCCCAATTTAGCACTCGTCCTTTAGGACCACTCTCATCTTTGCCCATGAGTATTCTAAAACTTACGGAATTGTGATCACTATTCCCAAAGTAGTCCCCTACTGAAACTTCAACCACCTGGCCTGGCTCATTCCCCAACACCAAGTCCAGTATGGCCCCTTCCCGAGTTGGACTATTTACATCCTGCTCTAGAAAACCCTCCTGGATGCTCCTTACAAATTCTGCTCCATCTAGACCTCTAACATTAAGTGAATCCCACTCAAAATCATGAGTGGTATAGACAGGGTGGATAGCAAGAGGCTTTTTCCCAGAGTGGGGGTTTCAATTACTAGAGGACACGAGTTCAAAGTGAAAGGGGAAAAGTTTAGGGGGGATATGCGTGGAAAGTTCTTTACGCAGAGGGTGGTGGGCACCTGGAACGCATTGCCAGCGGAGGTGGTAGATGCGGGCACGATGGAGTCTTTTAAGATGTATCTAGACAGATACATGAATGGGCAGGAAGAAAAGAGATACAGAACCTTAGAAAATAGGCGACATGTTTAGAGAGAGGATCTGGATCGGCGCAGGCTTGGAGGGCCGAAGGGCCTGTTCCTGTGCTGTAATTTTCTTTGTTCTTTGTTCTTTCTTTGTTCTTTTCTTTGTTCTTTCAATGCTGTGGCCATTTCAGAGACATGGGTAGAGCAGGGACAGGAATGGATGTTGCGGGATCCGGGATTTAGATGTTTCACTAAGAACAGAGAAGATGGTAAAAGAGGGCGGTGTGTGGCATTGTTAATCAAGGAAAGTATTACAGCGGCAGAAAGGACGTTTGAGGACTCGTCTACTGAGGTATTCTGGGCCGAGGTTAGAAACAGGAGAGGAGAGATCACCCTGTTGGGAGTTTTCTATAGACCTCCAAATAGTTCCAGAGATGTAGAGGAAAGAATAGCAAAGAGGATTCTTGACAGGAGCGAGAGTAACATGGTAGTGGTTATGGGGGACTTTAACTTTCCAAATATTGACTGGAAATACTATAGTTCGAGTACTTTAGATGGGTCAGTTTTTGTCCAGTGTGTGCAGGAGGGTTTTCTGACACAGTATGTCGACAGGCCAACCAGGGGCGATGCCACATTGGATTTGGTACTGCGTAATGAACCCGGCCAGGTGTTAGATTTAGAAGTTGGTGAGCACTTTGGTGATGGTGATCACAATTCGGTTAGGTTTACCTTAGCGATGGGCAGGGACAGGGATATACCGCAGGGCAAGAATTATAGCTGCGGGAAAGGAAATTATGATGCGATTAGGCAAGATTTAGGATGCGTAGGATGGGGAAGGAAACTGCAGGGGATGGGCACAATCGAAATGTGGAGCTTATTCAAGGAGCAGCTACTGCGTGTCCTTGATAAGTATGTACCTGTCAGGCAGGGAGGAAGTTGTCGAGCGAGGGAGCCGTGGTTTACTCAAGAAGTTGAAGAGCTTGTCAAGAGGAAGAAGAAGGCTTATGTTAGGATGAGACGTGAAGGCTCAGTTAGGGCGCTTGAGAGTTACAAGCTAGCCAGGAAAGATCTAAATGGAGAGATAAGAAGAGCAAGGAGAGGACACGAGAAGCCATTGGCGGATAGGATCAAAGAAAACCCTAAGGCTTTCTCTAGGTATATCAGGAATAAAAGAATAACTGGAGATAGGTTAGGGCCAATCAAGGATAATAGTGGGAAGTTGTGTGTGGAATCGGAGGAGATAGGGGAAGTGTTAAATGAATATTTTTCGTCAGTATTGACAGTGGAGAAAGAAAATGTTGTCGAGGAGAATACTGAGATACAGACTACTAGGCTCGATGGGATTGAGGTTCACAAGGAGGAGGTGTTAGCAATTTTGGAAAGTTTGAAAATAGATAAGTCCCCTGGGCCAGATGGGATTTATCCGAGGATTCTCTGGGAAGCCAGGGAGGAGATTGCAGAGCCTTTGTCCTTGATTTTTATGTCGTCATTTTAGACAGGAATAGTGCCAGAAGACTGGAGGATAGCAAATGTTGTCCCCTTGTTCAAGAAGGGGAGTAGAGACAGCCCTGGTAATTATAGACCTGTGAGTCTTACTTCGGTTGTGGGTAAAATGTTGGAAAAGGTTATAAGAGATAGGATTTATAATCATCTTGAAAAGAATAAGTTCATTAGAGATAGTCAGCACTGTTTTGTGAAGTGTAGGTCGTGCCTCACAAACCTTATTGAGTTTTTTGACAAGGTGACCAAACAGGTGGATGAGGGTAAAGCCGTGGATGTGGTCTATATGGATTTCAGTAAGGCGTTTGATAAAGTTCCCCACGGTAGGCTATTGCAGAAAATACAGAAGTATGGGATTGAAGGTGAATTAGTGCTTTGGATCAGAAATTGGCTAGCTGAAAGAAGACAGAGGGTGGTGGTTGATGGTAAATGTTCATCCTGGAGTATAGTTTCTTGTGGTGTACCGCAAGGATCTGTTTTGGGGCCACTGCTGTTTGTCATTTTTATAAATGACCTGGATGAGGGTATAGAAGGGTGGGTTGGTAAATTTGCGGATGACACGAAGGTCGGTGGAGTTGTGGATAGTGCCGAAGGATGTTGTAGGTTACAGAGGGACATAGGTAGGCAGCAGAGCTGGGCTGAGAGATGGCAAATTGAGTTTAATGCAGAAACGTGTGAGGTGATTCACTTCGGAAGGAGTAACAGGATTGCAGAATACTGGGCTAATGGGAAGATTCTTGGTAGTGTAGATGAGCAGAGAGATCTTGGTTTCGAGGTACATAAATCCCTGAAAGTTGCCACCCAGGTTAATAGAGCTGTTAAGAAGGCATATGGTGTGTTAGCTTTTATTAGTAGGGGGATCGAGTTTAGGAGCCACGAGGTCATGCTGCAGCTGTACAGAACTCTGGTGCGGCCGCACCTGGAGTATTGCGTGCAGTTCTGGTCACCGCATTGTAGGAAGGATGTGGAAGCTTTGGAAAAGGTGCAGAGGAGATTTACTAGGATGTTGCCTGGTATGGAAGGAAGGTCTTATGAGGAAAGGCTGAGGGACTTGAGGTTGTTTTCGTTAGAGAGAAGGAGGAGAAGAGGTGACTTAATAGAGACATATAAGATAATCAGAGGGTTAGATAGGGTGGATAGTGAGAGCCTTTTTCCTCGGATGGTGATGGCAAACACGAGGGGACGTGGCTTTAAGTTGAGGGGTGATAGATATAGGACAGATGTCAGAGGTAGTTTCTTTGCACAGAGAGTAGTAGGGGCGTGAAACGCCCTGCCTGCAACAGTAGTGGACTCGCCAACTTTAAGGGCATTTAAGTGGTCATTGGATAGACATATGGATGAAAATGGAATAGTGTAGGTCAGATGGTTTCACAGGTCGGCGCAACATCGAAGGCTGAAGGGCCTGTACTGCGCTGTAATGTTCTATGTTCTATGTTCTATGTTCTAAAATTAAAATCTCCTGTCACCACCACCCTGTTGCTCCTACAGCTTACCATAATCTGTTTACATATTTGTACCTCTATCTCACGCTCGCTGTTGGGAGGCCTGTGGTACAGCCCCAACATTGTTACCACACCCTTCCTATTTCTGAGTTCTGCCCATATTCCCTCACAACTCGAGTCCTCCATAGTGCCTTCCTTCAGCACAGCTGTGATATCCTCTTTGACCAGTAATGCAACTCCTCCACCCCTTTTAAATCCCTCTCTATCACGCCTGAAGCATCGGTATCCTGGGATATTTAGTTGCCAATCATGCCCTTCCCTTAACCAAGTCTCAGTAATAGCAATCACATCATACTCCCAGGTACTAATCCAGGCCCTAAGCTCATCTGCCTTACCTACTACACTTCTTGCATTAAAACAAGTACACCTCAGACCACCAGTCCCTTTGCTTTCATCATCTGCTCCCTGCCTACTCTTTCCCTTAGTCACGCTGACTTCATTATCTCGTTCCTTACAGGCTTTTGTTCATACATCCTAACTCTCCACTGACCTCATTTGGTTCCCATCCAGAGCTTTCCCTCTCTGCAGCCTCTGCTCCATTTGTTGATCATGTTACAGACCCAGAGACACTGTAACTACAGTCCCGATACCTCGTCTAGAGTTGGATCACTAAATCCTCTGTCCTCTCTGAATGTCTGCAGCAGCTCACAACACAAACTCCAGAAAACCATCCACAGCACCTCCACTAACTTTACAATAGCAGAAGTAAGTCAAATGCCCTCACCTGCAAGTTGGATGCTCGGTCCTTTTAAATAACCCCAGAGGGGATTCCTTGTGCCAGCTGAATGGATGCTTAACTGACAGTGACTAACACAGGCGGTCAGTGAACATGCATAGGCCAAGTTTCCAAGCTGCTGGAACAGGTTGTTGATATGCCATCCAGACCCCTGTTCAGTCTGCCAGTCCATGCAGGGTACTCTTGGACTCGTGTCCTGTCCAGCATGAGAACTGTGTCGGCTTAGGATGAAAGGAATCGCTGACGTTGTGAAGAGGCTGGTTTGTTCTCAGACATTGGGCAGGGAGTGTGATAGAGTCGGTGGACAGGGACATAATTTGTGACAGAAACCGATGGCAGTGGATTTAGTATTCCCAATATTTAAATAAAAGGAAGAGCAATTCAGTGAAACATGATCTATAGTTCTAATAGCTGGATAGAGAGGTTTACCAGGAACAATAATATTCGCAAGAAGGGCAGAGTAATTGACTAGAACAGTACTGAAGTTAATCATCGGTTATTACATTAATAGCTGGGTAGAGAGAGACTTACCAGGGACACCAACAATACTGAGGACCGGATAGTAAATCGTTTGAATAGTCAAAAGCGCGTAATAGATCCGATATTGTAAAGAAAGCCGATGATAATTTGTAGAAAGATAGTCAGACGCCCACGAGAAACTCCTGTCCATTGTTGTCACATTCCAATCGATTGTTCTCGGATTCTGACCCATTGTTGTCACATTCCAAACGATTGTTCTCAGATTCTGATCTATCCTCTCCCTCTCTCTGGAGCCACTTATCCCTGTCAGTGCCGGTGAGAGGGATGGAGGTGGGGGTGGGCGCGGTGGAGGCTCCCGCTGATACTACGGGATAACACATTGGAAGGAGTCCTGTGTCCTGTATTAATAGAAGTGGGAAACCCTCCAATGACACAATTAGGGTCCATGGAGACTTACATTAAATACAGTCACTAAACAAACAAGTTCAGTCAACACCTTTCAATCCAACACTTTCTGTACCGCAATAAACAATTATCCAGTCTAGATGGGATGTATGAGGGTTGCTGAGGGAAGGAATGTTGGAAATAGCGGAGCCACTGGCCCGAATCGTCCAATCCTCCTTGGATATGGCAGTGAAGTCAGAGGACTGAAGTGTTGCAAATTCTACACCCTGTTCAAAACAGTAGAGATAGGCTGCACCCGGGAAATACTGACCCATCAGTCTAACCTCATTGAAATGTTGGGGAAGCTTGTAGAGTCTGTAATCTGGGACAAGATATTTGTGGTTTAAATAGCATGAGTTTATAAATGACAAGAAGGTCCAGAAGATATATTAGTGGCAAATCATGTCTGAAAAACTTGATCAAATTCTTTGATGAAGTAATGGAGAGTGTTGCTGCGGATAGCACGGTTGCTACTTTGTATATGAACAATCAAAAGTCGTGGAATCAAATGCCATTTAACAGATTCGTTAGGAAGTCTGAACCTCATGGATTCAAGAGGCAGTAACAGTGTGGATATGACATTGGCTAAGGGATAGAATACAGAGGGAAGTGGTGATCTATTGTTGCTCAGACAGTGGAGGGGATTATACAGTGATGCTCCCCAATGGTCGGTATTCGGGCCATTGCTTCTTTATGGAAACATACATAAATATATATCTGTGTATTGTGTTTGTGTGTGACATTTACTTATATATAAAAGGCATAATTTCAGTGTACTCAGGTGACAGAAACTCGGAAATGCAAAAAAAATGAGGATGATGTCATAAGGATTCAGGGAGACTGATGAAATGAGGAAATGAAGCAGATGAAATTTAGTGCAGACATGGGGTAAGGGAGGAAGAATAAGGTGAGGCAATGTAAATGAAATGGGGCAATTTTAAATTGGGTGCATGAACAGATGTCTTTGAATATAGCAGAACAAGTCGATAAAATTACTAAAAACACATCCAGGATATCGAGCTTTATAAATAGAGGCATAACGTGCAAAAGCAAGGAAGTCAACTGAAACTTTGTAAATCACTGGTTAGGTCTCAGCTGAGGAATTGTGTCCAATTCTGAGCATTACTTATTAGAAAGGATGTCAGAATGTTGGAGAAGGTGCAGAGGAGATTTACTGGAATGGTCTAGTAATGTGGGAGTTCAGGAACATGGGGAGACTACAGAAACAGGAATCAGAGTAGATCAGGTAAAGGGGGGAATTTAATGGAACAGATCACAATTATGTGCTGTTTTGACAGAGTAAGGGTAAACTGTTTCCTTTGGGAAAAGGACCGATAGCAAGACTCAAAATACTTGGCAAAAGATGCAGAGGTGCCATAAGGAAAACATTTTTTTATACAGTGAGTTGCTTTAACCTGGAATACACGGCCTGAAGATGTGCGGGAAGTAGATTCAAGAGCAAGTTTCAAAAGGGAACTGGATAAATGCTGCAGAGGGGGATTTGCAGGGCTTTGGGAAAAGAGGAGGAAAGAGGGGCAAAATAAAAAGCTCTTTCAAAGATGGCACAGGTACGATGGGCCAATGGACTGCTTCCATGCTTTGTGATTCTCCAATTCTATGGTAACAGAATCCATTGAGTCCTTATTTCATGTGTACAATTGATGTCCAGCAGTTCTTGAGCCAGCGGCTCATTGTTACTTGTATCCTCACACAGATAACAGAAGAAAGGCTAACACAAGGGCCAGGTGAGGTGAGTTGTGCTGACAATTTACTATATTGGGTTATGACGTCTCTCTCTTTGATCACTTCAATCAGTCAGTTACAAACACATTGATTTTATTCCCATTTTATTTCCTGTCTATTTGTTCTCAAGATATGAGTGATACTGACAAGGCTGGCATTACTTCCCCATGCCTGGTTACCATGAGAAAATGATGGGCCTTCATCCTGAACCACTGCAGTCCGTGTGGTGAATGTGTTCCCACAATGCTGTTACAGAAAGGATTTCAGGCTTTTAACCCAGTGATGATGAAGGAACGGTGATTTCTGTCCAAGTCTAGATGGTGTTTGGCTCGGAGGAGGGGAATGTGGAGGTGATGGTGTTTTGTGTTCGAGTCCGAGCTGAATTCAACGCCCTACCCTCTATCTCGTGTCCCTTGACTGTAAACTGGAATTGTTCTCTTTAGAGCAGTAATGTTAAATGGAGATTGAATAGAGATATGCAAAATCTTGAACAATATTTGATGGAGCAAAGACAGAGAATTTGGTTTCACTGGAAGTACTGTCAGTAACCAGAGGACACATTTTTAAGGTGATGGGCCAACAAAAATGCATTGATCTATTATAAACCGGAATTCACAACCTGAAAGTGTGGTGAAGCAGATTCAATAATAAATTTAAAAAAGAGAATTGATTCAATAGTATCAGAGGAGATTTTCAGCGAAGTGGTAATTATGTAGAGGAGAGGGACAAATGGGATTGCTCCTTCAAACAGCATGCACAGACACGATGGGCCAAATAGCCTCCTCCGTGCTGTATGATTCTTTGAGTCTGTGGAAACAAAAACCATTGAAACCTTACCTGATATGCACAACAGACGGTCAACAATTTTAAGCAGAGGCTGATCATTACTTGTACTTTGATATGGTTCAGGAAAACATCATGTTGGATTAACACAGATGAGGGAGAGAATTAGTCCTTTCCTGCTCTGTTTGTTTGGTCAAAACCTCACTGTGTGGAAGTAACACAGATCAGGGATAGACGGACAGCAATTTTAAGCAGAGGCTGATCGTTACTTGTACTTGGAACATACCTTGTTGGATTAACACAGGCGAGGGAGAGAGATGGAAATCTCCTGCTCTGTGTGTGGGGGTCATTAACACAACATGTTGGATTGGCACAGGCCAGGGAGAGAAATAGAAATTTCTTGCTGTGTCTGTGTATTTGGGGGTCGGTACCACACGATGTGGGAATGACACAGATCAGGGAGAGAATGGTCCTTTCCTGCTCTCTGTGTGTACGTGGGGGTCATTACCACATCGGGTGGAAGTGACACAGATCAAGGATAGAATTGGTCCTTTCCTGCTCTCTGTGTGGGTCAGTACCACACTGTGTGGGATTAAGAGGCCGGGGATAGAATTGGGTCTTTCCTGCTCTCTGTGTGGGTCAATACAACACCGGGACGATTTAACACAAGCCGGGGACAGAATTGGGTCTTTCCTGCTCTCTGTGTGGGTCAGTACCTCACCGGGTGAGATTAACACCGTCCAGGGATAGAATTGAATCTTTCCTGCTCTCTGTGCCTGGGTCAGTACCACCGGGAGAGATTAACACAGGCCAGGGATTGAATTGGGTCTTTCCTGCTCTCTGTGTGGGTCAGGACCACACCGGGTGAGATTAACACCGTCCAGGGATAGAATTGAATCTTTCCTGCTCTCTGTGCCTGGGTCAGTACCACCGGGAGAGATTAACACAGGCCAGGGATTGAATTGGGTCTTTCCTGCTCTCTGTGTGGGTCAGGACCACACCGGGTGGGATTAAGACACACCGGGGATTGAATTGGGTCTTTCCTGCTATCTGTGTGTGTCAGTGCCACACCGGGTGGGATTAACACAAGCCGGGGATAGAAGTGAGTCTTTTCTGCTCTATTTGGAGCTCAGTACCATATTGGGTGAAAGCCGCTTACTCAGCACAGCCTGAGGATGGAGCCTGGTCTGTCCCAATGAGGACAGAGAGTGACTGGTGAAATGGCCAGTCACCCGGCAGATTGAACTTTACACATTGAACTGTGAAGTGATACATATCGGTAGGAAATATGAGGAAAGGCAAACTAATGTGGGTGGTTGAATGGACAGACCTCGGGCTGTACTAATTTCTGAGGCAGCAGGACACTGAGAAGGCTGCTACAAAATAACAACATATCGTGTCCTTGGCTTTATAAACACAGCACAGAGTAATAAAACTCAGGAGGAAATGCTGATTTTTATACATCATTGGTTAGGTCCCAGCTGGAGAATTGTGTCCAATTCTGATCACCACATGTTGGTAAGGATGACAAGGACTTAGTGAAGATACTGAGGTGATTTACTAGATTGGTACCAGGGATCTCATGGAGAGATGGGAAAAGCTGGGATTTTTCTCTTTAGAGCAGTGAAGGGTAAGAGGGGATTTAATATAGAATTCAAATTCATGAAGGGTTTTGATCGGGTAATTAGTGTGAAAATGTTTCCAGTGTCAGAAAGTTCAGTATTAAGAAGACACAGATTGAAGGTAATTGACAAAGAACCAGAGGTGAAATGAGGAGAATGTTCTTACACAGCGAGTTGTTGGGATCTGGAATTCACTGCCTGAAAACAAGGTGGAAGCAGATTCAATAATAATATGGTGGAGAAGGCAGATGGAATCCTTTCCTTTATTAGCTGAGGTATAGAATATAAGAGCAGGGAAATTATGCTGGAACTGTATAACTCATTGGCTGGGCCACAACTTGAGTACTGAGTGCAATTCTGGTCACCTCATTACAGAAAGGATCCAATTGCACTGGAGAGGGTACAGAGGAGATTTATGAGGATGTTGCTCGGACTAGAAAAATTGCAGCTGTGAGGAACGATTGGATAGGCTGGGGTTGTTCAATTTGGAATAGAGAAGGCTGAGAGGAGATCGGACTGAAATGTCCATAATTTTGAGGGATCTGGACAGAGAGGAGGTGAAGGGTCTGTTCACCTTAGTAGATAGGTCAGTGACTAGCGGGGACTAGATTTAAAGTGATTAGTCGAAAGATAAGAGGGGAGATAAGGAAAACCTTTTCATACAGAGTGTGGTGGGGTCTGGAACTCACTGCCTGAAAGTGTAGTTGAGGCAGAAACCCTCAACTCATTCAACAGGATTCTGGATATACACCTCAAGTACCGTAATCTGCAGAGCGATGGATCAAATGCTGAAAGTGGGATTAGAATGGGTGGATCGTTTTTCGGTCAGCACAGATACAATGGGCCAACATAGAACATAGAACATAGAACATAGAAAATACAGCACAGAACAGGCCCTTCGGCCCACGATGTTGTGCCGATCCTTTGTCCTCTGTCAAGGACAATTTAATCTATACCCCATCATTCTCCTTTATCCATATACCTATCTAAAAGCCGTTTGAAAGTCCCTAAAGTTTCTGACTCAACAACTTCCCCAGGCAAGGCATTCCATGCCCCGACCACTCTCTGGGTAAAGAACCTTCCCCTGACATCCCCCTTATATCTCCCACCCTTCACCTTAAATTTATGACCCCTTGTAACGCTTTGCTCCACCCGGGGAAAAAGTTTCTGACTGTCTACCCTATCTATTCCCCTGATCATCTTATAAACCTCTATCATGTCACCCCTCATCCTTCTCCGTTCTAATGAGAAGAGGCCTAGAATGTTCAGCCTTTCCTCGTAAGACTTATTCTCCATTCCAGGCAACATCCTGGTAAATCTCCTCTGCACCCTCTCCAAGGCTTCCACATCCTTCCTAAAATGAGGCGACCAGAACTGCACACAGTACTCCAAATGAGGCCTTACCAAGGTCCTGTACAGCTGCATCATCACCTCATGGCTCTTAAATTCAATCCCTCTGCTAATGAACGCTAACACCCCATATGCCTTCTTCACAGCCCTATCCACTTGAGTTGCAACTTTCAACGATCTATGCACATAGACCCCAAGGTCTCTCTGCTCCTCCACATGCCCAAGAACCCTACCGTTAACCCAGTATTTTGCATTCGTGTTTGTCCTTCCAAAATGGACGACCTCACACTTTTCAGGGTTAAACTCCATCTGCCACTTTTCAGCCCAGCACTGCAACCTATCCAAGTCCCTTTGCAGACGACAATAGCCCTCCTCGGTATCCACAACTCCACCAACCTTTGTATCATCTGCAAATTTACTGACCCACCCTTCGACTTCCTCATCCAAGTCGTTAATAAAAATCACAAACAGGAGAGGACCCAGAACTGATCCCTGTGGCACGCCACTGGTAACTGGGCTCCAGGCCGAGTATTTACCATCTAAGACCACTCTCTGCCTTCTATCAGTTAGCCAATTCTTAATCCAACTGGCCACATTCCCCACTATCCCATGCCTCCTGACTTTCTCCATAAGTCTACCATGGGGGACCTTATCAAATGCCTTACTAAAATCCATGTACACCACATCCACTGGTTTACCCTCATCCACTTGCTTGGTCACCTGCTCAAAGAATTCAATCAGGCTTGTGAGGCAAGACCTACCCCTCACAAAACCGTGCTGACTGTCCCGAATCAAGCAGTGTCTTTCCAGATGCTCAGAAATCCTATCCCTCAGCACCTTTTCCATCAACTTGCCTACCACCGAAGTAAGACTAACTGGCCTGTAATTCCCAGGGTTGTTCCTATTCCCTTTCTTGAACAGGGGCACAACATTTGCCACCCTCCAATCACCTGGTACCACCCCCGTCAACAGAGAAGATGAAAAGATCATTGCCAGCGGCTCTGCAATTTCATCCCTTGCTTCCCATAACATCCTTGGATGTACCCCGTCAGGCCCGGGAGACTTGTCTATCTTCAAGTTATTCAAAAACCCCAACACATCTTCCCTCCTAACGAGCACTTCCTCGAGCTTACCAGTCTGTTTCACACCGTCCTCTTCAGTAATACACCCCTTCTCATTCGTAAATACCGAAGAGAAGTACTCATTCAAAACCTCACTTATCTCTTCCGGCTCAACACACAGTCTCCCGCTATTGTCCTTGACCGGACCTACGGTCCCCCTAGTCATCCTCATATTTCTGACATACGCGTAAAAGGCCTTGGGGTTTTCTTTTATCCTACCCGCCAAGCATTTTTCATGCCCTCTCTTAGCTCTCCTAATCCCTTTCTTCAGATCCTTCCTGGCCATCTTGTATCCCTCCAGAGCTATGCCTGTGCCCTTTTTCCTCAACCTTATATACGCATCCTTCTTCTTCCTAACAAGACTCTCAACCTCTCTTGTCAACCACGGTTCCCTCACATGACCATCCCTTCCCTGTCTGACAGGGACATGCTTATCAATGGCCCCTACTATCTGCTCCTTGAAAAAGTTCCACATTTCGACCGTGCCCTTCCCTGCCAGCATATGCTCCCAACTTATGCTCCTCAGTTCCTGCCTGACAGCATCATATCTACCCTTCCCCCAATTGTAAACCTTGCCCTGTTGCACATACCTATCCCTCTCCATTACCACAGTGAATGCTACAGAATTGTGATCACTATCTCCAAAGTGCTCGCCCACCAACAGCTCTATCACTTGCCCTGGTTCATTACCTAGTACCAAATCCAATATTGCCTCCCCTCTGGTCGGGCAGTCTACATACTGAGTCAGAAAAGCTTCCTGGACATACTGCACAAACACTACCCCATCCAAACTATTCGATCTAAAGAGTTGCCAATCAATATTTGGGAAGTTGAAATCCCCCATAATTACTACCCTGTGACTTCTGCTCCTTTCCAAAATCTGTTTCCCAATCTGCTCTTCCACCTCCCTGCTGCTATTGGGGGGCCGATAGAAAACTCCCATCAAGGTGACTGCTCCTTTCCTGTTCCTGACCTCAACCCACAGTGCCTCAGTCGGCAGATCCTCCTCGAAAATTCTTTCAGCAGTTGTTACACTATTTCTAACTAACAATGCCACCCCCCCCACCTCTTTTACCACCATTCCTAATCTTATGAAAACATCTATAACCAGGTACCTCCAAGAACCATTCCTCCCCCTCACCTATCCACGTTTCAGTGATGGCCACAACATCGTAGTCCCAAGTGCCCATCCACGCCTTCAATTCACTCACCTTATTCCTGATGCTTCTTGCGTTGAAGTATACGCACTTTAACCCTTCTCCGTGCCCATCTGTCCTCTGCGACAGTGCTACCTTCCCCAATACCTCACTACACTCTTTGTCTTTCTGAGTGGACCCACTGGTCCCTGGACTACAAGTCCGGTTCCCATCCCCCTCCCAAACTAGTTTAAACCCTCCCGAACAGTACTAGCAAACCTCCCTCCCAGGATATTGGTGCCCCTCTGGTTCAGATGCAGCCCGTCCTGTTTGAACAGGTCCCATCTTCCCCAGAATGCAGTCCAATTATCCAAGAACTGGAAGCCCTCCCTCCTACACCATTCCTGCAGCCACGTGTTCAGCTGTGCTCTCTCCCTATTCCTAGCCTCACTATCACGTGGCGCCGGCAACAAACCAGAGATAACAACTCTGTCCGTCCGAGCTTTCAGCTTCCAGCCTAACTCCCTAAACTCACTTCTAACATCTGTGCCACCCTTCCTTCCTACGTCGTTGGTGCCAATGTGCACCACGACCTCTGGCTGCTCCCCCTCCCCTTTAAGGATCCTGAAGACGCGATCACAAACATCACGGACCCTGGCACCAGGGAGGCAACAAACCATCCGTGCGTCTCGCTTGCTCCCACAGAACCGCCTGTCGGTACTCCTCACCATCGAGTCCCCGATGACTAGTGCTCTCCCGTTCTCCCTCCTTCCCTTCTGAGCCACAGTGCAGGACCCCGTGCCAGAGGCCCGTTCACTGCAGCCTGCCCCCGATAGGCCGCCCCCCCCAACAGTATCTAAAACTGTATACTTGTTGTTGAGGGGAACGACCACAGGAGATTCCTGCACTGACCTCTTCCCACCTCTAACTGTTACCCAGCTGCCTTTGTTTTGTGGAGTAACGACATCCCTGTAGCTTCTATCTATCACCCCCTCAGCTTCCCGAATGATCCTCAGTTCATCCAGCTCCAGCTCCAGTTCCCTAACACGGTCTGATAGGAGCTGGAGACGGATGCACTTCCAGCAGGTAAAGTCGGCAGGGTCCCCGGAGGTTCCCCTCATCTCGAACATACTGCAGGAGGAGCACTGCACTCCCCTGGCTGCCATTTCTTTTACTCAATTACCCCTTAATTAAGTACAAATATAGATATTAACAAAAACAGTGCCAAGTGACCTCTTTCAGTCAGGAGGCTGCTGCTGCTGACTGTGAATGCTGCAATTGGACAGAAGGTAAATGGAATACTAGGACAGAAAGAGGGCTCCGCAGTTCACGGATGTGGTGACCCTAGATCAGATCTTACAGTGGTGTAGGAGAGGGAACAGAGTTCATGTCAAAGTCCTGTCTTCCTTTTATATGATCCTGTATAATGGACAGGGACTACTGGGCAGTAATGTGCTCAAAGGTTATCAGCAGTAATTGATTATCCCTATATTTGTATATTGTAGAACATTAAAACATACCCCTGCTCTGGTGTCCATTGCATCCTCAATATTCCTGATTAAAATATCAGAGGAGTGTGAACCAGACACCTCTGATCACCCTGAGGTACAGGCGATTCTCGAGTCGGTGCTGAGTGTATTCACAACCCATAAAGATGACTGTGGAAACATGAGCAGACCTGAAGAAATTAACTGACCATTGCATGATCCATGAAGCAGTATTCATGCCGAGCTGAGATTATATCATATATTCCAGACACTATCAGGTTATTGTGATACCAGGGTGCAGTTCACAAAGACACATTCACTACTAACTGTCCGATTTTGCCGGTTACAAAACCAGATGGCAGCTGGGGACTGACTATTGACCATACAAACTCAACTCAGTCACCCCTGTGTGAACTCGGTTGTCTGAGAGACACCAACCCTACTCTCCCGGATTCCCAGCGGCAGGGCTGACTTCACCACGCTGGATATCTCTAATGTTTATTGGAGTATCCCAGTAAAACTAGAGAAACAATTTAAATTCACATTAACTTCTGAGGACCAGAGATACCCCTGGACATGTCTGTCACAAGTGGTTCCACAATAACCCCACTATTTTCCACAAACGTATGGCCGGGGCCGTTAGGAACCTTTCACAGTCTTCCTGCTTGCTGAAATAAATTGATGGTCTCCTCCTCATCACCACAGACCGTGTCCACACATTTAACCCTTTTACAGGAACTACTGCAGTTACTTTGGGAGCTGGACTAAAAGACCATCCACGTAAGGCCCAGCTGGTGTAACATCGTGTCATCGTTCTATATGTCCAAATTGGCTCATCCAACATCAGCCCAGACCAACATCAGGTCGAAAACATCCAGTGTATAACCCTGTCCACCACAAAGACTGCCCTGTGTCCTATCCTCAGGCTGTTGGGGTATCAGCGGACCCTCATCCCTCGATTTGCTGAGACTGTGACTCCTCTTTATGAACCACCGAATGGTGATGATGACCAGGTTTATCCCATTTGGACTGAAGAGAACACAGAAACAGTAACACAACTAAAGAAATCTGTCGCCCAGGCAACGTGTCTTACCTCACCGAACCCCGACAAGACTTTCAACATGGATGTGGGGACACAGTGACAGCCTGGCTGCTGTCCAATGCCGAGAAAACCAGGAGAAATGTTTCCCCATTGTGAATTACTCCAGAATTGTGAATGGGGCTGAACTGATTTACTCTGTTTGTGAAGGACATTTGTTAACCATGTTCTGGGGAATCAAACATTTTACTTACATCACGGGGTTCAACAGGGTGATACTGTCCAGTCCATTATAAACCTTCCCAGTATAGGAAAGCTGTTGTAATAGAATACCCATGTCATAGAGTCATAGAGCCTTGGTCAATTCTGGCGCAGAATGGGACATTTCAACTCATCAAGTCCGTGCCAGCGCTTTGTAGATAAATCAAGTCAGTCTCATTCCCCAGCTCCATGGATGACAAGGAGCTTACAGGGTAAGATACAGCAGGAAGGGCAAGTTTATGTCCCACACCGAGAACTCAGTACAACAGAAAACCAAGAGGAGTATAGAAAGTGGAGGCTGATATCAAAAAGGAATTTACGAAAGCAAGGAGAAATCATAAAAAAATATTGGCAAGCAAAATCAAGATGAACCCATGTATGTTTTTTCTTTCAATACATTAAGGCTAAGAGACAACTGAGGAGAGAGTAGAGCCCATTAATGACCGATAAGGTAACCTATGTGTAGGGACAGTAGTTACTGACATGGTTCTTAATGAATACTTTGTGTCTGTCTTCACAAAAGAGGGGAACGGTGCAGATATTGCAGTTAAGGAGGAGGTGTGTGAATTATTGGATGTGATAAACATAGGCAGAGAGGGATTACTAATGGAATTAGCCTCATTGAAAGTTGATACATCACCATGGCGTGATGAAATGTACCCCCAGGTTGTTAAAAGAAGCAACAGAAGGAATAACCAAAGGTATGTCCATGATTTTCCAGTTCTCACTGGATACAGGTGTGGTGATGGAGGATTGGAGAACTGCTAACATTGAACCACTGTTAAAAAAGGGAGCGAAGGATAGACCGAATAACTACAGGCCAGTCAGTCTAACCTCAGAGTGGGAAAATTATTGTAATCTATTCTGAGAGACATGATAAACTGTCACTTAGAAAGGCACAGGTTCATCAGGGATAATCACCATAGATGTGTTAAGGCAAGATTGTGTCTGACTAACTTGCATGATTATTTGATGACGTAACAAGGACGATAGATGAGGTTAATGTCGTTGATGCGGTCTACTTGGATTTTAGCAAAGCTTTTGGCAAGGGCCCACATAGCAGACTTGTTAAAAATAAAATTCTAGGGGATCCAGGGAAATGCAGCAAGGTGGATGTAAAATTAGCTCAGTGACAGGAAAGAAAGAGTAATTGTTGACAGGCGTTTTAGCGACTGGACGGATGTTTCTCGCAACATTTAGTGGAGGCAGTGGTGTAGTGGCAATGTCACTGCACTTGTAAATCCAGCATACCCAGGTAAACACTCTGGGGACGTGGATTCGAATCCCACCATGACACATAATGAAATTTGAAATCAATTAATAGTTCTGGAATTAAACAGCGACTCTAATGGTGACCATGAAACCATTGTCGATTGTTTGAAAAGCCCATCTGATTCACTAATGTCCTTTTGGGGAAGGAGATCTGCTGTCCTTACCTGGTCTGGCCACATGTGACTCCAGACCCACAACAATGTGATGGACTATTAAATGGCCTCACAAGCCACTCAGTTCAAGGGCAATGAGGGATGGGCAATAAATACAGACCCAGGCAGTGACGCCCAAATCCCACGAATGAATAAAAAAAAGCAAATTCCACACAGCTCAGTACTGGGACCCCTGTTTTATGTCGCATATATTAACGATTTGGAAGTAAAGGTATGGGCATAATCAAGAAGTTTGCAGACGATACAAAGATTGACCGTGTGGTAGATTGCAAGGAGGATAGCTGTACACTACAGGAAGATATTGATGGACTGGTCAGATGGGCAGATAAGTGGTAAATTGAATTCAGGCTGGATAAGTGCGATATGATGCATTTGGGGAGGTCAAATAAGGCAAAGGAATGCACGATTAATGGGAGAATACTGAGAAGTGTAGAGGAAGTGACAGACCTTAGAGTGAATGCCCACAGATAGCTGAATGTAGCAGGACAGGTCGATAAGGTGGTTAAGAGGTCATATGGAATCCTTTCCCTTATTAGCCGAGGTATTGAATATAAGAGCAGGGAGGTTATGCTGGAACTGCATAAATCATTGGTTAGGCCACAACTTGAGTAATGTGTGCAGTTCTGGTCACCTCATTACAGAAAGGATGTAATTGCACTGGAGAGGGGACAGAGGAGATTTATCAAACATGTTGCCGGGACTGGGAAAATGCAACTTTGAGGAATGATTGGATAGGCTGGGGTTGTTTGCCTTGGAGCAGAGAAGGCTGAGGGGAAATCTGATTGAAACGTACAAAACGTTGAGGGCCCTGGATAGAGTGGTGGTGAAGG
Organism: Heterodontus francisci; assembly: GCF_036365525.1. NCBI lineage: Eukaryota > Metazoa > Chordata > Chondrichthyes > Heterodontiformes > Heterodontidae > Heterodontus > Heterodontus francisci. The sequence continues at coordinate 2,519,375 of NW_027141414.1, forward strand.
GTCTATTCACCTTAGCAGAGAGATCAGTGACAAGAGGGCATGGATTTAAATGATTGGTAGAAAAATTAGAGGGGAGATGAGGAAAAAAATCACCCAGAGTGTGGTGGGGTGGGGGTCTGGAACTCAGTTTCTGAAAGGGTAGAAGAGGCTGAAAACCTCATCTGATTTTAAACGTGCCTTGCGACACCTCAAGTGATTTAATCTGCAGAGCTCGGGACCAAATGCTGGAAGGTGGGATTCGGCTGGGGAGGTCGTTTTTTGGATAGCAGAGACACGATGGGCCAAGTGGCCTCTTTCTGTGTTGTAAACATTCTATGATTTTTCTATGATTTTCTAGGTGCAGATAGGCGGTTTTAGTGAAGGTGTGTAGATGTGGTCAGAAGTTCATCTCGGGGTCAAATATGACACCAAGGTGTGAACAGTCTGGTTTAGTCTCACACAATTGCCAGGGAGAGGTATGGAGTCGGTAGCTAGGGAATTAAGTTTGGAGCAGGGACTGAAAACAATGTCTTCAATCTTCTGAAATTTGAATTGTCACAGCAGAGATGTGAGGTAATACCTTTTAGAAGGATGAATGTGGAGAGACAACACAAGCTACATGTTACAACTGTAAAGGGAGTGCAAGAACAGAGAGACCTGGGAGTTTATGTGTAAATCGTTGAAGGTCACAGGACAGGTTAGCACAACAGTTAATAAAGCATATGAGATCCTGGGCTTTATAAATAGAGGCATAGAAAACAAAACTGGGAAGTTATGCCAAATCTATATAAAACACTACAGCATATCCCAGCACATGACACATGGAATAGCAGAATTTGAAACATATGGTACCAGGGATCTGGGAATTCAGTTACATGGAGAGATTGGAAAAGCTGGGTTTGTTCTCTTTAGAGCAGTGAAGGGTAAGAGGAGATTTAATATCGAATTCAAAATCATGAAGAGTTTTGATGGGGTAATTAATGTGAAACTGTTTCCAGTGTCAGAAAGTTCAGTATTAAGAAGACACAGATTGAAGGTAATTGACAAAGAACCAAAGGTGAAATGAGGAGAATTTTCCTTCTCAGCGAGTTGTTGGGATCAGAAATTCACAGCCCGAAAACATGATGGAAGCAGATTCAATAATATCTTTCAAAAGGGAATTATAATTAAAAAAACTGGAAAAGGCGAAAAAAATAGTCTGGGGATAAAGGAGGAGAGTGGTAATAATTAGACAGCTCTTTCAATGAAACAGCACTAACACAAAGGGCCGAATAGCCTCCTTCAGTGCTGCACCTGTCTCTAATTCTATGAGCAAGAGACATAGAGTGAAGGGAAAGAGAGTGAGAAAGGGGGAAAGAGGGAAAGGAAAATAGAAAGAGAGAGCAAACCGGGTTTGCATCGCTTTTTGAGCAGTGGGGTCATGATCTGCCAGTTGAGGCAGGTGATACAAAATTTCTGGGGCCTCCTCATTACATTTCCGTAAATTTTAGGGGCCGCCCAGGGTGACCCGCGCTGCTGTCTGTCTGCACGCTTAACAGGAGACTTAACTGTGTCTGAGTCTAGCACGTGTTTCAGCCAGGATTCAGCCCTTAAAGGCAATCTGTCCCTCTTAAAGGAAAGCTGCACTGAATCACAGGAGGCTGCTGCTGCTGACTGTGAATGCTGCAATTGGAGAAAAGGTAGATTGAATAATAGCACAGAGAGAGGGCTCTGTGATTCACGGATGTAGTGCTGGAGGCCTTAGTCATGCAGGGTGACAGGAGAAGAGAGGCCATGTATCAGTGGGGTGGGATGTAAACCCTCAAGAAACGCACTCCGAAGGGAATGGGAGCAGGTGGCCAGGGAGGTCAATGCAGGAAGCTTGGCCCCAGGACCTGGCAGCAGAGCCAGAAGAAGTAGAGTGAGCTCACACGGGTGATCAATGTCAGTGAATTCATTTCCACATGGCATCTCCTACCCCCAACATCACCAACCTCTCACACTGCTCAATGTACCACACCCCCATCACTCACCCATCAGCAGTCCTTAACACTCAGGACTCACACCTAACATTTACATACTCCACATCACCTTTACATACCTTCCACTGATACCAGCCTCACATCCACCTTTCACTGCCTTCACATACCACCAGCTATTCAGCTGTTGCAGGCATATCTCCCAAACACAGTGCAACACAATCACTGACATTCTGCTCTCTCTCTTACAGGACAGGGAGCAGCAGTGAACTGTCGGGATCCAGGCTTACCTTCATCCCCTGAGCCTGAGGGAGGAGTTCATTCTCCACCTCATGGGAACGGCTGTGACAGAGCCCGTAGCATCCGGCATCACCGACAGCATTCAGGATGACGTTATGTTCCTGCCTTATGCCCCTTCTTAACACCCACCTCCTCTTCATCCTGCTGTCTGGGATGATGTACAAGCTGCAGATGGTGGGACCATGGATGGCTCTGTGGTATTTACGTGAGGTTGAGTAATTTGTGAAGAGCACATTATAGATGTGGTCGCCCCACAGATTAAGGGAAGAAGAATTACAGTCAAGCAGAATCAGGCAGGTAGCACAGGAGACCCCAGAGTGCATCTCACTCTCCAACCAGTATTCAATACTGAGGAAAGTGATGTTTCATCTGGGGACTGCAGCCAGAGACAAGGCCATGGTACCCGGGCTGTCTCAGCTGTACTGGGGGTGGGAGGGGATACAATGAAGACTAGAATGTTGACAGTGACAGGAGATTCGATAGTCACGGGAACAGACGAGCGTTTCTGAGGCCGCAGACATGCATCCAAGATGGTGTGTTTCCTCCCTGGTGTCATGGTCAAGTTAGCCATCTCAAAGTAGTAATCTCCGGATTACTGCCAGTACCCCGTGCGAGTGAGTATGGAAATAGGAGGATAGTACAGAGGGATGTGTGGCTGGGAGGATGCTGCAGAAGCGGTGAGGTTTGCATTGCTGGGACACTGGGACCAGTTCTGGAGAATGTGGGATCTGTACCGGCCAGACGGTTGCACCTGAACAGAGCTGGAACTAATTTCCTTGCAGGGTGATATGTTAGTGCTATTGGAGAGGGTTTACACTAAATTGGCAGGTGTGTGGGAACCAGGAGTAAACATCAGAGAGGAATTCTAAAGTGCACAGAATACTGGGAGAGATGGATAACACTACAGTAGGGTTTAGAAAGTTATTATTTGAGGTCTGAGTAAGGGAGGAAGTAATAAAGTTTACATCAGGGTTGATGTGCATGTATGTGAATACGGAGTGTGGTTAATAAGACTGGTGAGGTACAGGTGCAGATTGCCATGTGGAAATATGATGTTGTGGCTATAACAGAGATCTGGCTCAAAGAAGGGCAGAACTGGGTGTTAAATATTCCTGGATACAAGGTGTTCAGGAAAAATAGGAAAGGGAGAAAAGGAGTAAGAGTGGTGGTATTGATTAAGGAGAACATTATAGTGCTGGAGAGAGTGAAAGTCCCGGGGACATGTGTGGGGAGATGGGAGGTGGGAGTGGGGGTGGGTGCGTAGGTGGGTGAAGGACAGAATCTATTTGGATAGAGCTAAAGAACAAAAAAAGGTGCATTTACATTGCTCGGTGTTGTCTATAGGCCATCAGCTAATGGGAAGGATGTGGAGGAACAAATCTGCAAGAAAATTACAGAAAGATGCAAGAATTATAGAGTAGTTACAATGGGGGAACATTCATTATCCTAATATGGACTGGGATAGTAGCAATTTAACGGGCAGAGGGAGGCAGGTGTTACTACAGTGTGTGCAGGAAACATTTCTACAACAATATGTTGCTAGTCCAACATGAAAGGAGGCACTGCTAGACCTGGTTCTCGAGAATGAGCTGGACCCAAGTGGATTAAGTATCAGTAGGAGAACATTTCGGGGACAGTGATCATTGTATCATAAGGTTTTTGTTGACTATGGGAAAGGACAAAGAGCAATCCAGAGTAAGAATAATTAACTATGAGAAAGTCAACTTCAACAAGTCATCCGGTGTAAAAATTTGGCTGGGGCGAACAAATTAGAGTCAACGTTTGGCAGGAAAACAGGAGCTGAACAATGGGCTACCTTCAAAGAAGAGATAGTTCGGGCAGAGTGCTGGTGAACGGTTGTTTTTCACACTGGAGGACGGTAGACAGTGATGTTTTCCAAGGGTCAGTTCTAGGACCAACTGATTTTTTTTTTGCTATATATAAATGAGCTGGATCTTGGAATTCAGATTAGAATTTCAATATTTTCCGATGATACCATGCTTGGAGGAATGGTAAGCAGTGAGGATGATGCAAAATGCCTACAACAGGATATAGATAGGCTCGCAGAATGGCCAGAGAAGTGGCAGGTGGAATTTAATACAGAGGAGTGTGAGGTGATGTATTTTCTCAGATGGAATAGGAAAGCAATAGAGACTTAATGGGACAGTTCTAAAGATTGTGCAGGAACTGAGGGACCTGGGGCTCTATATGCATTGATCTTTGAAGGTGGAAGAACATATATGGAGAGTGTTAAGCAAAGCCAATCAGATCTTGGGCTTCATAATTAGAGGCAAAGATACAAAAGCAGGGAAGTTATACTGAAACTGTATAACGCTTTGGTTAGGCCTCAACTAGAGAACTGTGTCTAGTTCTGGTCAGCACACTTTAGGAAGAATGTAAAGTCCTTGAGGGGGTGCAGAGGAGATTTACCAGAATGGTTCCAGGGATTGGAGCGGGGGGGGGGGGGAGGGGGGAGCGGGTTGGTTAGTTACAAGGTTAGATTGGAGAAGATGGAGTTGTTCTCCCTGGAGTAAAGGAGATAGAGAGAGGTATGATAAACGTGTACAAGATTATGATAGGCTTAGGTAAGGTAGACAAGGAAAAAGTCTTCTCATTATCTGATGAAACACGGACCAGGGGACACAGATGGAAGGTTTTGGATAAGAGATGCAGGTGGATATGAGGAAGAAATATTTTACACAGTGGATGGTAATGAGCTGGAACTCACTGCCCATGAGGGTGGTGGAAGCCGAGACAATCAATGATTTTAAAAGAAAACTGGATGGACACCTGAAGGAAGTGAACTTGCAGGGATACAGGGATTGAGCGGGGGATTGGGACTGCCTGAATTCTTCCACACAGAGCTGGCACAGAGGGGCAAAATGGCCTCCTTCTGTGTCGTACATGACTCCATGACTCCATGAATTTCTACCACTCTATGTTGGATATGTCTCCTGCTCCTGCCTGGGAAGATCCACATACATAGAAGTTCAATGAAACTGTGACCTTAACGGCCACTAACAGCTACGTCCTCACCCTGGTGTGAGGCTCCAGGTCGTGTTACAGGAGGTGACACAGCTCTGTGACCAGATCCTTATTGAATCAGAGTCACCTCACACATTGCTTCTGGGTTAGGTGTAGGTAGGAATAGTGCTCTTGGAAAACCCTGGGTGGGTTGGGCAGATCCCTTTCCTCCTCCCTCTTTATAGAGCATCCCCTCACTGCAGCCTCTGCTCCATTTGTTGTTCATGTTACAGACCCAGAGACACTGTAACTACAGGCCCCAAACCTCGTCCAGAGTTGAAATGACAAACTCAGTTGAGTGATCATTGCTCGAATGGGAAGGAGATTTGGAGACAGAGAAAGATTAGAATAGGTCAAAAACGTGGGGTTATTGCAGAGACTGGGCAGGGAGTTGTCACAGAGAGAGAGAATGTACAGTGAAACACGTGTGCTCGTCATTGGGACTGGTTTGGGCATCTCGAGATAAATAGAAAGCTTACACCAGAACACGGTGTGCTCATCACTAAGAGCGGGGGGGGTGGGGAGGGGGTGGTGGTGCCGGGGGGAGGTGCGGGCGGTGGGGGAGCTTTAAGAGAGTTTGAATAAGTAAAACCAGAAATACAATGTCATTAGCATATCACAGGAAATAGTCAATTGATAACCTGGCAGAGAAAAAAAAACAGGCACACCTGGGGAGACGGACATCCTAAGGATTATCGAGCAGTATGATGGGGATTACGATTTAATTCTCAATAGAATATCTGAGGATGTCCAGAAATACAAATTTAAGATAAAAAAGGTTTGAGATAAGTTGGTTAATGGGGCACATCTGTGCACCTGACGGTTAAATAAAAGACACAAAGAATTGAAGGATGAGATGGACAGTTTACAGAAGGAAAATGAAGGTTGGTAGGAGAACATTGGCATCCTGTACAATCAGTTACTGTTGGATCAGGAGCCACATGATGGAGTATATTATCCAGAGAGAAAATTATAACAAATACTGGACCAAAACACTGAGTTACAGGCAGAAAGTCCCAGACTAGGGGAGGAGTTAGAAGATGTGAGGAGGGGCTATGAGGGAATTAGACCCGTGTTAAAGCTCTGCCTCCCCTGAAGCTGACCACGCCCTGTTTTGAGATAAAATCCGACAGTTTCAGACACAATCCGTCAACAGTGGGCTGTAGTGGCTGCTGTCTCCAAGCACAAAGTCAGATATCCCGGTTCTTCTTAGGACAACATATTTGTGAGCCTCACAGTTGCTGCTCAATCTCCTCCATACAAGGACGACATGATAACTGGAAATTACCAGGGTATGTACTAACCTGGGCCTAAACTGCAGACCAGTCTAAGAACAAGACTAACCACAGTCACTGACAGTGAGAGAGATGTCACCACCACAACCACACAGAGGTACCTTACAGCCGTTGAGTCTATGGCTCCAAAGCAGGAACTGGGAATGGTGCATATGAGCAGCAGCTCCCTCGATCTGAGTGTTCTGTGTTCCAATATCCAAATTATTTATATATATCAGAAAAATATCAGTGGTCCAAGCACTGCCCCTTGGGGAAACACCACTGTCTGCCTTCCTCCAGTCTGAAAAAAGCAACTGTTTTCCACAACTCACCGTTTTCTCTCATTAAGCCAGTTTATTGTTTTATCCAAGCTGACACTGACCCTCTTATTCCATGAGAATCAATGAACTGTCCAGCTGTCACAAAGAAACTAGAAGTTCAGAATAAAATTAAGTGAAATGCAGAATGCAACAGTTAACTAACTTTATTGTATTTAGTACTCTGTACAAGTAGTACTCCCTAAAACTGGACTCTCTGCAACTTACTGTATTTAGGGTTTAGGAACAGAATTCCAGAGCTCAGGGAAGAGAACAGAAAGTGCTGGAAATACTCAGCTGGTCTGGCAGCATCGGCGCAGAGAGAAACACTGTTAATGTTTCAGATCTGTGACCCTTCATCAGAACTGGTAAACGTCAGAAATGATGATGTACAAGCTGCAGATGGTGGGATCATGGACCTCCTGCTTTCCACCACCCCCAATCCCTCACCCCAACCCTCCCCTTCTGATGTTATACTTTCCAATGATAACCCAATAATACCAGCTTCCCAGTCACAGCAGCTCCATGAGATAGAAAGAGAGCAGCAGCACAGCACTGATGGTGAAGACCCATCACTTGGTCTGACCCTCACAGTCACCAGATCAAATACTTACAGTGCGTGTAACTTGGAGGCTGATATAGAGTCGGAATCTGCATGTGGTGAGTCACCGAGCATGAGTGAGCTGCAGCCAGGCCAGGGGGAAAGGATAGTCCATATGTCAGCTCACCGGAGGACGAGGTCACAAACGAGTTATAATACACAGGACTCAGATGTGAACATTGCTGGAGCTGCTGCCCATGTCGAGGTGTTGCAATCCGAATCCAAGCCCTCAAGTCACAGAGCTGCACGAGGACGTCCTGCAAGGCCATCTGCGGTCACCGCCAGTGAAACTCAGCCATGCTGCAGCCATTGGGGAAACACTATGTAGGAGAACTAGGCAAGTTGAGGAAATCCACAAGACAGGCACTCAGGGGATACACAAGGGTGAATAGTTCAGTTTTGTTGGTACAATTGGATGTGTTGTTGGATAAAGATGCTAATAAAAAGGTTTTTGTTGGTGGTGTTTGTTGCAGGATGGTGATAAAGGAGACACAGTGATGGGGCGTCTCAGATGGGTGTAATGGTGGAGAATGGGGGATCCAAGATGGGAAAGGGAGGTTGTCCGATGCGAACTGGAATCTTAGCAGGGACTCTCCAACAGCCTGTCCGGGTCGAAGGCATCCACGAAATATACTCCCTGCCTCCTCCTCCTCCTGAGTTAGCCTCCGGATTCCTGGTGCCAATGCTTGTGTCCTCATGATGGTGAGGATTATGAAGGGTGCAGCAGAACACCATGAACTTGAACACCTGATCCAGTGTGTACTGGAGGACTCCCCCCGAGCGGTTCAGACATCGGAACCATTGCTTCACCTGGTGGTTTTGTGTGGGGGAAGAGGTGTCTAGAGTTTCGAGGTCATGAGCCACATTCTGGTTCTGTATGGAGGCCTGACGTGTTGGGAATGGCTGACTGCTTCAGAATGAAGGTATGGTGGCTGCTGCCAGGATAGTGGACATTAACCAACATGATGTACTGGGCATGCTCACACACCAACTGTACATCAATGGAGTGAGAGTTGTTTCAGTTCCTGTGCCTCTCCCCATTGACATGGGGGACCCGCAGAGATACCTACGCCATCAGGTATTCTGCTATCCTGACAAAGCCACGAGACCTCTCATCCTGCTTCTCCCTGCTGAGGTAGCAGACGGTATAATTCACCTCACCCAACATCGGTGGTCTCCGTCACACAGCAGATACATCAATAGACAACATAGAGAGAGATAATGGATCCTTCAGCCGCTCTTGCCTGGATAAATCCAGATAAGAACATAAGAACTAGGAGCAGGAGTAGGCAGTTCAGCCCCGCGAACCTGTTCTGCCATTCAATATGATCATTGCTGATCTCATCTCGGCCTCTACTCCACTTTTCTGCCCGTTCTCCATAACGCTTCAACCCATTTCTAATAAAAATCTGTCTATCTCCTCCTTAAATGTACTCAATGTCCCGGCATCCACCGCACTATGGGGTAGTGAATTCCACAGACTCACGACTCTTTGAGGGAAGAAATTTCTCTTCATCTCTGTTTTATATCTGCACCCTCTTTATCCTAATGCTATGACCTCTCGTTCTAGATTGCCCCACGAGAGGAAACATCTTCTCTACGTCTACTTTATCAATCCTTTAATGATCTTATATACCCCATTAGATCTCATCTCATTCTTCTAAACTCTAGAGAGTAAAGGCATAAACTGCTTAATCTATCTTCATAAGACAAACCCCTCATCCCTGGATTCAATCTCGTGACCCTCCTCTGAACTGTCTCCAATGCAACTGCATCCATCCTCAAGTGAGCAGACCAAAACTGTCCGCAATACTCCAGGTGCGGTCTCATTAATGCCTTGTACAGTTGCAGCAACACTTCCCTACTTTTATATTCTATTCCTTTAGCAATAAATGCCAAAAATTGCTTTCCGTATCACCTGCTGTACCTGCAAACTAGTTTTCTGTGATTCATGCACGAGACCACCCAGATCCCTCTGGACCGAAGTACTCTGAAGTTTCTCTCTATTTAGACAATAATTTACCTTTCTATGTTTCTGACCAAAATTGATAACCTCACACGTAACCACGTTAAACTCCATCTGCCAAATTTTGTCCCATTCACCAAACCTATCCATATCAATTTGTAAATTTCTTATGTATTTATTGCAACTTACTAATAAACCTATTTAAGTGTCATCTGCAAATTTGGCTATAGTACCTTCTATCCCTGCATCCAAGTCATTAATATAGATTGTAAATAGTTGGGGCCCAAGGACCAAACCCTGAGGCACCTCACTAATTACATCTTTCCAACCAGAAAAAAACTCATTAATCCCGACTCTCTGTTTTCTGTTGGTTAGCCAATCAGCTACCCAAGCTAATAAATTACCCCTAACACCATGTGATCTTACCTTGTGTATTAACCTTTTGTGTGGCACCTTATCAAATGCCTTCTGGAAGTCCAGATATACTACATCTACAGGATCCCCATTTTCCACATTTCTTGTCACAGCTTCGAAGCACTCTCGCAAATTCGTCAAACACGATTGACCCTTCAGAAAATCTGACTCTGATGGGTTGCTTTTGACTTTCTTAATGTCCTGTTATTACTTACTTAAAAATGGATTGTGACACTTTCCCAACGATAGATGTTAAACTATTAGCCACTAATTCAAGAATTCAAGATGGCTCCTGGGCTGGAAGCTCCCCAGGAATCTCCCTTACTGTTCAACGATATCCATGGCCATCTGCTCCCATTCCTAATGTTTTCTCCCCCAATCTACCCTCTTAAACTGTTTAAACTCCCCTGGCTCTTTATATCAGTTCATATTAGCCCGAATTAAAAGCTAACATTTTACTGTATTTTACCTGGGCCCACTGCCCTCCCCCAGCCACACCTGCTCTTTGTTTTCTCAATGAAATTGATCCGGATGAAACTGAAGAGCACAGCTGCCGATACTTTAATCTCCGATCCTGATGTCTTCACTGCCCAGAGTGTCTGCAGCCACGGCATGCGGTAAGTCCATTGAGGTGAAGAAGGAGCAGCGGGACCCGAGAGAAGTCTTGAGAAAAGGTGCCCCGAACACCCAAAAAATCCACGAACGGCCCCCCGGCCGCAACTTCAAAGTGCCCGTGGGAGATGGCTCGGAGAGCATCTGCAGCGCACTGTCGGCAATGCTGCATGCCTTTATTTAAACCACTGGGAAAAAGCCCTTAGTGAATGTAATCACCTCTGTAAGTCTGCCAAAAGATGCTTCACCTCCTGAAGGACGTGGATGAGTTTCCGGACGTCGATGGTGGGTACTGGGGACCTTATTACCTGCAACCTCTTTCCCCCCCTTTTCCCTCCTTCCCCTTCCCTGCTCCACCCTCTCAGCTCACCCCCCTACAACCCTGTCCCTGCCCACCACCCCTCGCACAATCTTCCCCCAACACCCGCTTCCCCTGCACCCCCCACCCCCTTACAGCCCCCTTCCCAGCTCCCCCTCGCACCTCCCCACCCTCCACACCACTCCTCCCTCCACCCCTCCCCCTCGCATCCCCTCCTCCCACAGGCACCATCCTACACCTGTGTAGGGGCCCTAACAGTCAAACTGCCTTGTGGGCGTCTCGGGAGAGACCAAGGCTAAGGGAGTAAACCCGAACAGATAATCCGGAGTGGAACCCCGTAGGCGGTCATGTGTCACCTTTGGCATGTTTCCGGCAGTTCCTGCAGCCATACCGGTGCCAAACGTCGTGTCCTGCACTCCTTTGGACCCCACCAGAAAGGCCGAGAGGGGGGTTTTGACGACTGGGCAACTCTCAACCTCCATAAACTTGCCCAGGCATGCGCCATGGAGAGGTCACTCCATAGTTGCCTCACAGCGACTGACACAACACGGAAGGCAGCAGTTACGGGTTATAAGTCCAGATAAATTGGCGTAGAAACTGGGCGCCACGGGTTGCCTTTGTTGGTGGGAGAGGTCATTGCACCTCACTGGACAGCTACTGCCCGCCTCAAACCGGGCAGCCCACGGTCAATAAGGTTCTGTCCCGCCACAGTCTACCTGCTTCAATGTGTGCTTGGAGCTCAGGGTCATTGCCCGAAAGGTGGACTGATACACCGCAGCAAACAACACGAAAAAAGGAAAGAAGGTCCCAGCTCTTCGCTTTGCAAGCTGGAACGTCAGAATTATGTGTCCTGGCCTGTCGGAAGACCTTACACAAATCAACGATTCTCGGAAGACCGCCATCATTAACAACGAGCTCAGTAGACTCAATGTAGACATTGCAGCACTTCAGGAGACACGCCTCCCCGCGAGTGGATCTCTAGCAGAGCAAGGCTACACCTTCTTCTGGCAGGGCAGGGATCCTGAAGAACCAAGACAGCATGGAGTGGGCTTCGCCATCTGAAACTCCTTGCTCAGCATGATAGAGCCTCCCTCAAATGGCTCGGAACGCATACTGTCCATCCGACTGCTCACCACCTCTGGTCCTGTACGCCTACTCAGCATCCATGCTCCAACACTCTGCTCCCCTCATGAAGCTAAAGACCAGTTCTACGAGCAACTCCATAACATTTTGGGTGGCACAGTGGCGCAGTGGTTAGCACTGCAGCCTCACAGATCCAGCGACCCAGGTTCAATTCTGGGTACTGCCTGTGTGGAGTTTGCAAGTTCTCCCTGTGTCTGCGTGGGTTTTTTCCGGGTGCTCCGGTTTCCCCCCACAAGCCAAAAGACTTGCAGGTTGGTAGGTAAATTGGCCATTATAAATTGCCACTAGTATAGGTAGGTGGCAGGGAAATATAGGGACAGGTGGGGATGTTTGGTAGGAATATGGGATTAGTGCAGGATTAGTATAAATGGGTGGTTGATTGTCGGCACAGACTCGGTGGGCCGAAGGGCCTGTTTCAGTGCTGTATTTCTAAACTAAACTAAATCATTAGCAGCATCCCCAACACCGAACACCTATTCCTGCTGGGGGACTTTAATGCCAGGGTTGGGGCCGACCATGACTCATGGCCCTCCTGCCTTGGGCGCTATGGCGTTGGAAGGATGAATGAGAACAGGCTGAGACTGCTTGAGTTGTGTACCTATCAGAACCTCTGCATCACCAACTCGTTCTTTCACACTAAACCCTGTCACCAGGTTTCATGGAGGCACCCAAGATCGCGTCGTTGGCACCAGCTAAACCTCATTGTCACAAGGCGAGCCGCCTTAAACAGTGTTCAAATCACACGCAGCTTCCACAGTGCAGACTGCGACACCGACCACTCCCTGGTGTGCAGCAAGGTTAGACTCAGACCAAAGAAGTTGCATCATTCCAAGCAGAAGGGCCACCCGCGCATCAACACTAGCAGAATTTCTCAAACACAGCTGTTACAAAAATTTCTAAATTCACTTGTAACAGCCCTTCAGAACACTCCCACAGGGGATGCTGAGACCAAGTGGGCCCACATCAGAGACGCCATCTATGAGTCAGCTTTGACCATCTACGGCAAAAGTGCGAAGAGAAATGCAGACTGGTTTCAATCTCATAATGAAGAGTTGGAACCTGTCATAGCCGCTAAGCGCATTGCACTGTTGAACTACAAGAAAGCCCCCAGCGATTTAACATCCGCAGCACTTAAAGCAGCCAGAAGTACTGCACAAAGAACAGCCAGGCGCTGCGCAAACGACTACTGGCAACACCTATGCAGTCATATTCATTTGGCCTCAGACACCAGAAACATCAGAGGAATGTATGATGGCATGAAGAGAGCTCTTGGGCCAACCATCAAGAAGATCACCCCCCTCAAATCTAAATCAGGGGACGTAATCACTGACCAACACAAACAAATGGACCGCTGGGTTGAGCACTACCTAGAACTGTACTCCAGGGAAAATGCTGTCACTGAGACTGCCCTCAATGCAGCCCAGCCTCTACCAGTCATGGATGAGCTGGACATACAGCCAACCAAATCAGAACTCAGTGATGCCATTGATTCTCTAGCCAGTGGAAAAGCCCCTGGGAAGGACAGCATTACCCCTGAAATAATCAAGAGTGCCAAGCCTGCTATACTCTCAGCACTACATGAACTGCTATGCCTGTGCTGGGACGAGGGAGCAGTACCCCAGGACATGCGCGATGCCAACATCATCACCCTCTATAAAAACAAAGGTGACCGCGGTGACTGCAACAACTACCGTGGAATCTCCCTGCTCAGCATAGTGGGGAAAGTCTTTGCTCGAGTCGCTCTGAACAGTTTCCAGAAGCTGGCCAAGCGCGTCTACCCTGAGGCACAGTGTGGCTTTCGTGCAGAGAGATCGACCGTTGACATGCTGTTCTCCCTTCGTCAGATGCAGGAGAAATTCCGTGAACAACAGATGCCCCTCTACATTGCTTTCATTGATCTCACCAAAGCCTTTGACCTCGTCAGCAGACATGGTCTCTTCAGACTACTAGAAAAGATTGGATGCCCACCAAAGCTACTAAGTATCATCACCTCATTCCATGACAATATGAAAGGCACAATTCAACATGGTGGCTCCTCCTCAGAGCCATTTCCTATCCTGAGTGGCGTGAAACAGGGCTGTGTTCTCGCACCCACACTTTTTGGGATTGTCTTCTCCCTGCTGCTTTGACATGCGTTCAAGTCCACTGAAGAAGGAATTTTCCTCCACACAAGATCAGGGGGCAGGTTGTTCAACCTTGCCCGTCTAAGAGCGAAGTCCAAAGTATGGAAAGTCTTCATCAGTGAACTCCTCTTTAATGACGATGCTGCTTTATCATCACACACTGAAGAGTGCCTGCCGAGTCTCATCGACAGGTTTGCGGCTGCCTACAATGAATTTGGCCTAACCATCAGCCTCAAGAAAACAAACATCATGGGACAGGATGTCAGAAATGCTCCATCCATCAATATTGGCGACCACGCTCTGGAAGTGGTTCAAGAGTTCACCTACCTAGGCTCAACTATCACCAGTAACCTGTCTCCAGATGCAGTAATCAACAAGCGCATGGGTAAGGCTTCCACTGCTATGTTCAGACTGGCCAAGAGAGTGTGGGAAAATGGCGCACTGACACGGAACACAAAAGTCCGAGTGTATCAGGCCTGTGTCCTCAGTACCTTGCTCCATGGCAGCGAGGCCTGGACAACGTATGTCAGCCAAGAGCGACGTCTCAATTCATTCCATCTTTGCTGCCTCCGGAGAATACTTGGCATCAGGTGGCAGGACCGTATCTCCAACACAGAAGTCCTCGAGGCGGCCAATATCCCCAGCTTGTACACACTACTGAGCCAGCGGAGCTTGAGATGGCTTGGCCCTGTCATTAACATGGAAGATGGCAGGATCCCCAAAGACACATTGTACAGCGAGCTCGCCACTGGTATCAGACCCACCGGCCGTCCATGTCTCCGCAATAAAGACGTCTGCAAACGCGACATGAAATCCTGTGACATGTCGTGGGAGTCAGTGCCAGCGTTCGCCAGAGCTGGCGGGCAGCCTTAAAGATGGGACTAAAATGTGGCGAGTCGAAGTGACTTAGTAATTGGCAGGAAAAAAGACAGAGACGCAAGGGGAGAGCCAACTGTGTAACAGCCCCGACAAACAAATTTCTCTGCAGCATCTGTGGAAGAGCCTGTCACTCTAGAATCGGCCTTTATAGCCACTCCAGGCGCTGCTTCATAAACCACTGACCACCTCCAGGCGCGTATCCATTGTCTCTCGAGATAAGGAGACCCAAAAGAAAAGAAGATGTTAAACTAATTGGTCTACTGTTTCCTACATTAAGCCTCCCTCCCTTTTTGGATAAGGGCGTTATTCAGGCATTTTTCCAATCCGCTGGAACCTTTCCCGCATGCAGGGAATCTTGGAATATTATAACCAATAGATCCACTATTTCAGTTGCTATTTCCTTTAAGACCCTAAGATGTAGGCCATCAGGCCCTGGGGATTTGTCTGCCTTCAATCACAATAGTTTGTTCAGCACCTTTTCCCTCGTGACTTTTTTTAAATTCATTCATGGGATGTGGGCGTCGCTGGCTAGGCCAGCATTTATTGCCCATCCCGAATTGCCCTTGAGAAGGTGGTGGTGAGCTGCCTTCTTGAACCGCTGCAGTCCACTTGGGGTAGGTATACCCACAGTGCTGTTCGGAAGGGAGTTCCAGGATTTGACCCAGCGACAGTAAAGGAACAGCGATATAGTTCCAAGTTAGGATGGTGTGTGACTTGGAGGGGAACTTTCAGGTGGTGGTGTTTCCAATCATTTTATACCCTTATCCTTCTAGTTGGTAGAGGTCGCGGATTTGGAAGGTGCTGTCTAAGGAGCCTTGGTGCATTGCTGAAGTGCATCTTGTAGATGGTACACACTGCTGCGACTGTGCGTCGGTAGTGGAGGGAGTGAATGTTTGTGGATGGGGGGGCAATCAAGTGGCCTGCTTTGTTCTGGATGGTGCTGAGCTTCTTGAGTGTTGTTGGAGCTGCACCCATCCAGGCAAGTGGAGAGTATTCCATCACACTCCTGACTTGTGCCTTGTAGATGGTGGACAGGCTTTGGGGAGTCAGGAGGTGAGTTACTCGCCTCAGGATTCCGAGCGTCTGACCTGCTCTTGTAGCCACGGTAATTCTATGTCTACTCCAGTTCAGTTTCTGGTCAATGGTAGCCCCTAGGATGTTGATAGTGGGGGATTCAGCGATGGTAATGCCAGTGAATGTCAAAGGGAGATGGTTAGATTCTCTTTTGTTGGAGACCCTCATTATCTGGCACTTGTATGGCAAGAATGTTATTTGCCACTTAGCTCAAGCCTGGATATTGTCCATGTCTTGCTGCATTTCTACACAGACTGCTTTTCAGTATCTGAGAAGTCACGAAGGGTGCTGAACATTGTTCAATCATCAGCGAACATCCCCACTTCTGACCTTATGATTGATGGAAGGTCATTGATGAATCAGCTGAAGATGGTTGGGCCTAGGACACTACCCTGAGGAACTCCTGCAGTGATGCCCTGGAGCTCAGAAGATTGACCTCCAACAATCACAACCATCTTCCATTGCGCTAGTTTTGAATCCAGCCAGCGGACGGCTTTCCCCTGATTCCCATTGACCTCAGTTTTGCTAGGGCTCCTTGATGCTATACTCGGTCAAATGCTGCCTTGATGTCAAGGGCAGTCACTCTCACCTCACCTCTTGAGTTCAGCTCTTTTGTTCATGTTTGAACAAAGGCTTTAATGAGGTCAGGAGCTGAATGGCCCTGGCGGAACCTAACCTGAGCATCACTGAACAGGTTCTTGCTAAGCAAGCGTCGCTTGATGGCACTGTTGAAGTCACCCTCCATCACTTTACTGATGATTGAGAGGAGGCTGATGGGGCGGTAATTGGCCGAGTTGGATTTGTCCTGCTTTTTGTGAACAGGACATACCTGTGCAAATTTCCACATTGCAGGGTAGATGCCAGTGTTTTAGCTGTACTGGAACAGCTTGGCTAGGGGTGCAGCAAGTTCTGGGCACAGGTCTTCAGTACTTTTGCCGGAATACTGTCAGGGCCCCATAGCTTTTTCAGTATCCAATGCCTTCAATCGTTTCTTGATATCACGTGGAGTGAATCGAATTAGCAGAAGTCTGTCATCTGTGATGCTAGGGACTTCAGGAGGAGGCCGAAATCAGCCTCAACTCAGCCCTTCTGGCTGAAGATTGTTGCAAATGCTTCAGCCTTAGCTTTCACAGTGATGTGCTGGACTCCCTCATCATTGAGGATGGCGATATTTGTGGAGCCACTTCCTCCAGGTAGTTGGATAATTGCCCACCACCATTCAGGGCTGGATGTGGCAGGACTGCAGAGCTTAGACCTGAACCGTTGGTTCTGGGTTCGCTTAGCTTTGTTCGCTTAGCTTACGCAGTTTTACACGCAGATAGTCCTGTGTTGCAGCTTCACCAGGTTGACAGCTTATTTTGATGTATGCCTGGTGATGCTCCTAGCATGCCCTCCTGCACTCTTCATTGAACCAGGGTTGGTCTCCTGGCTTCATGGTAATGGTAGAATGGGGAATATGCCGGGCCATGAGGTTACAGATTGTGGTTGAGTACAATTCTGCTGCTGCTGATGGCCCACGACGCCTCATGGATGTCCAGTTTTGCATTGCCGAATCTGTTGGAAATCTGTCCCATTTCGCAAGGTGGTAGTGCCACACAACACGATGGAGGGCATCCCAAATGGGATGTTGGGCCTTTATCTCCACAAGGACTGTGCGGTGGTCACTCCTACCAACACTGTCATGGACAGATGCATCTGCGGCAGGCAGACTGGTGAGGTCGAGTTCAAGTATGTTTTCCCCTCTTGTTGGTTCCCTCACCACCTGCCGCACACCCAGTTTTGGACTCGGTCAGCTCGGTCACTAGTGGTGCTACCGAGCCACTCTTGGTGATGGACATTGAAGTCCCCCACCCAGAATACATTTTGTGCCCTCGCCACCCTCAGTGCTTCCTCCAAGTGCTGTTCAACATTGAGGAATACTGACTCATCAGCTGAGCGAGGGCGGTAGGTGGTAATCAGCAGGAGGTTTCCTTGTCCATGTTTGATCTGATGCCATGAGACTTCGTGGGGTGCAGGGTCGTTGTTGAGGGCAAATCCGTCCCTTCTGTATGCCACTGTACCACCACCTCTGCTGGGTCTGTCCTACCGGTGTGAGAGGAGATACCCAGGGATGATGATGGCAGTGTCTGAGACATTGCCCGTGAGTATGACTTTGTCAAGCTGTTGCTTGAATAGTCTGTGGGAGAGCTCTCCCAACTTCGGCACAAGCCCCCAGATGTTAGTCAGGAGGACTTCGCAGGGTGGACAGGGCTGGGTTTTGCCGTGGTCATTCCCGGTCAATGCTGGGTGGTCCGTCCAGTTTCATTCCTTTTTATTGACTTCGTAGTAGTTAGTTACAACTGAGTGGCTTGCTAGGCCACTTCAGAGGGCATGTAAGAGTCTCTAGTTTATTAGTCCAGTGACAATACCACTACACCACCGCCTCCCCATATTATGATTGTTCTAAATTCCTCTCTTTCTGTAACTTCTGCATTACCTGTTACTATAGCGATGGTACTAGTGTACTCCACCGTGAAAACTGAGGCAAAATACTGACTTGGAGTCTCCGCCATTTCTGTGCCCCCCCCTCCCTCCATCAATATCCCAGTGTCATCCTCCAAGGGACCAATATTCACTTTAGCTACTCTCTTACCTTTCATATACCTAAAGAAGCTTTTGCTATCCGCGTTTATATTTTGTGCTAATTTTCTTTCATAATGTACTTTTTCCCTTTTTATTTATTTTTTCGTAACCCTTTGCTGATCTTTAAATATTTCCCAATCTTACAGCCTGCCAGTGGCCTTTGCAATATGGTAAGCCTTTGTCTTTATGTTTTCCTTAACTTCCTTGCTTAGCCATGGATGTCTTTCCCCCTCTTCGAATCTTTCTTCCTCTTTGGAATACATTTTAGTTGGGAGGAATTGAATTTCTCCTGAAATATCTGCCACTGCCCATCAACATTCCTCCCTTTTAGTCTTCCTGCCCAGTCCACGAGGGCCAAATCAGTCCTCATGTCTATGTAATTACCTTTGTTTAACTCCAGAACGCTGGAGTGGTACTCCAGTTTCTCGCCCTCAAAATGGATTTGAAATTCCAGCAAGCTATGATCACTGTTCCGTAGAGGATCCTTAACTATGAGATCATTAGTTAATCCCACCTCATTTCACAATGCCAAATCTAGAATAGCCTGCTCCCTGGTTGGTTCCACAACATATTGCTCCAAAAAAAATCTCGAATGCATTTAATGAACTCTCCCTCGGGGCTACCTTGCCAATTTGACTAATCCTGTCTATATACTTATTAAAATCACCCTTGCCGTACCTTTCTCACAAGCCCACAGTATTTCTGGGTTTATACTGTTCGCCACTGCGGAACTACTATTTGGGGACCTATAGATTACTTCTTCCCCTTTTTATTTCTTATTTCTACGCACACTGAATCTACATCTTGATCTCCAGTGCCTATATCATTTCTCACCATAGCACTGATCTTTTTCTTTACTAACAATGCTACACCTCCTCCTTTTCCTTCCTTTCTATCCTTCCAAAATATTGAGTACCCTTGGGTATTCAATTCCCAAATCTAGTTTCCCTGCAACCACGTCTCAGTAATCACCAATAAATCATACCCATTCGTCTTCATTTGTGCTGTTAACTCATTTGTTTTATTCTGAATGTTTCCTGCATTCAGATAAAAAGCCTTTAAGTTTGTTTGATCATCAATTTTCAAAGATGCATAACAGTTCAATGAAACTGAGACCTTAATAGCCACTGACAGCTCCGTTCTCACCCTGGTGTGAGGCTCCAGGTCGTGTTGCAAGAGTTGACACAGCTCTGTGACCATCTCCTTATTGAGTCAGAATCACCTCACACACTGCTCCTGGGTTAGGTGTAGGTGGGAAAAGTGTTCTTGGAAAACCCGGGGTGGGTAGGGAAGAACCCCCTCCTCCTCCCGCTTTACAGAGCTTCCCCTCTCTGTAGCTTCTGCTCCGTTTGTTGGTCATGTTACAGACCCAGATACACTGTAAATTCAGTCCCAATATCTCGCCCAGAGTTGGGTCACAAATCCTCTGTCCTCGCTGAATCTTTGCAGCAGCTCCCAACACAACCCCCAGAAAACCATCCACAGCATCTCCACTAACTTTACAATAGCAGAAGTAAGTCAAAAAACCCTCACCTGCAAATTGGATGGCTGGTCCTTTTAAATAACACTAGATGGGGTTACTCGTGGTGCTGAATGTGTGTTCAGCTGAGAGTGATTAACACAGGCAGTCAGTGGAGATGCACAGACAAAGTGTCAAAGAAGTAGATCAAAGCTGTCGGATTGGCTGATTGACGTCAATTCAAACCCATCCTCACACTAACAGGACATGCAGGGTATACCAGGCTAGATCGCTTCCCAGCATGTGGCACTGTGCTTTACACGCTAGAGGTGGCCGGCTGTGCAGTGCACATCATTCTCTCTATCTAGGTTTCATCGCGTTGGCACCAGTGCTGCCACAGAGTGAAAATCACCGCAGAGGAAGATATAGAGTGAAAGCAACTCACTTCAGAAAGGGAAATGGGAAAAGACTTGACGGCATAAGAATTTCAATACTATGTGAAATGGAAGGGAAATGGGACTAGTTGGAAGGGTGAGACCATGAGAATATTAAAATTAAGGTGCTGCCAGACCGGGAGCCAATGTAGATCAGTGAGTACAGGGGTGATGGGTGATCAGGATTTGGTGTGAGTTAGGATACAGGCAGCAGAGATCTGGATGGGCTGTGGTATATGGAGGTTTATAACTGGGAGGGTGACCAGGATAGAATTGGGATAGTCAAGTGTGGATTTTACAAAGGCACAGATGAGGGCTTATTCAGCAGATGGGCTGAGGCAAAGGTGATGATGGGTGATGTTACAGAGGTGGTAGTAGGTCGGGCTGGTGTTGGGGGGTGGGGGTGGAATATGGCGATGAATTCATCTCAGGTATAAATATAAAACAGAGGTTGCAAACAGTCTGTTTCAGCCTCAGACATTGGGTAGGTAGGGGAATACAGATAGTGGATATAGTGTGGCGTTTGTGACAGAGACTGAACACAGTGGCTTACGTCTTTCCAAGATTTACATGACAAGAAAACTAAATCAGTGAAATGTGGTTTATAGATCTAATGGTTGGATACAGAGACTTACCAGGGACACCAATAATAGCGAGGTTGGGATAGTAAATCGTTTCAATCATTTTCAGAGCATAATAGATCCGAAATTCTAATATCATCCAAACATAATCAGCAGTAACCAAGCCAAACCAAAAGGAGAAAGTCCTGCTGTCCATTGTTGTAATATTCCAATCTATTGTCCTCAGATTCTGACCCATTGTTGCAATATTCCTATCTATTGTTCGGAGATTCTGATCGATCTTCTCGCTCTCTCTCTGCAGCCATGGATCTCTGTTAGTGCCGGGGGTAATGCTCCCACTGACACTATGAGTTAACACATTGAAAGGACGCCCTGATTAATAGAACAGGGAAAACCTCCAGTGACACAATTAGTGTCCATAGGGACTGACATTAATTACAGTCAATGAGCAAACAGGTTCAGTTCACCCCTTTTTCTCCAACACTTTTTGCACCACAATCGTATTTAAAGTGTTCCTCAGTCTAGTTGGGATATATGAGGTTTGTTGAATAAAGGAATGGTGGAAATAGCAGAGGGACTGGCCAGAAGCTTTCAATCCTCCTTGGATCTGGGAGTTCTGACAGAGGACTGGAGGGTTGGAAATGTTACGACCTGCTTACAAAAGGAAGCATTAGCTCAACACTGTAACTACTGACCAGTCAGTCTAATGTCAGTGGTTGGAAATTTCTAGAGGCCATTACCCTGTACAAACATATATCTTTCTTGGAAAAACATGGTATAATAAATGACAAACAGCACTGATAGGTTAATGACTATTCACGTCTGATAATCATGATCAAGTTCGTTGATAACATAACTGAGTGTTGAAGAGGATAGTGCGTTCTGTGCTATGTATACGGACTTTCAAAAGGCCTGTGATGAAATTACATGTCATAGACTTGTTATGAAAAATGGTGCACGTGGATTAATGTGACAGTGATAGTGTGGATATGACATTGACTCAGGGACAGAAAGCAGAGTGAAGTGGTGAACAGTCATTGTTCAGACTTGTGGAGGGGGAGATTCAGTGTTGTTTCTCAGGGGTTAGTAATAGAATCAGTGCTCTTCCTGGCATGCAGATAGATGTACAAGTGATAGAGACTTATATGTAAAAAAACATAATTTCAATGCTTGCAGATGACATGAAACTCATAAATAAGGATGGCAAAGACGCAGAACACAGAATTATCCAATCTCACAGACATTGTTTATTTTTAATTTATTCTGGACTCCTATACAAATTCAAATTTATTTATCACTGTATAATTTATTTGTGTGATTTGCCTGTGAGTGTGCGCACTAAGTCTGTCCAAATCCCCTTGAAGCCGCTTTGCATCTTCCTCACAACTCACATTCCCACCTAGTTTTGTGTCATCTGCAAACTTTAAAATATTACTTTGGTCCCCTTATCCAAATAATCGATATATGTTGTGAACAGCTGGGGCCCAAGTACTGTTCCCTGCGGTACCCCACTAGTCTCATCCTGCCAACGCAAGAATGACCCGTTTATTCCTACTCTGTTTCCTGCCTGTTAACCAATCCTTACTGCATGTCAGTATATTACCTCCTTTCCCATGTGTTTTAATTTTGCTTACCAAGGTCCTGTGGCGCACCTTATCAAAAGCCTTCTGAAAATCCACTGGCTCCCCTTTTCTATTCTGTGAGTAACATCCTAAAAAACTCCAACAGGTTTGGCATGAATGATTTCCTATTCATAAATCCATGTTGACTCTGCCCAATCAGATCCATTTATCACATACTTTAGACTAGATTCTAGCACTTTCCCTCGTACTAATGGAAGCCTAACAGGTCTGTAATTCCCAATTTTCTCTTTCCCTCCCTTCTTAAATAGTGGGGTGACATTTGCGACCTTCCAATCTGCAGGAAGCGTTCCAGAATTGATAGAATTTTGAAAGTGGATCACCAATGTATCTACAATCCCCATAACTACTTCCTTCAACACTCTGGGTTGTAGAATATCAGATCTTGATGAATTATCAACCTTCAGCACGATTAAATTCGCCAATACAACTTCTTACTAATACTAATTTCCCTCAATTCCTCATTCTCCCAAATCCCTTGGATCTCTAATTCTGGGAGATTTCTTGTATCTTCCACAGTGAAGAAAGACACAAGATAATCATTTAGCTTCTCTGCCATTTCTCTATTCTCCATTATAAATTCTCCTGACTCTGCCTGTAATGAACCCACATTTGTCTTTGCTAAATGCTTCCTTTAAAAGTACCTATAGAAGATTTTGCAATGCATTTTTGAGTTTACTTTTGACCAGTAGATATGGACACTCAAGATAGAGCCCACATATGAAACCCTTAGAATGGTGATCCTTCTCCAGGAGTTTCCACTGTATTAAGGCAGGCCACCTCCCATTGAAACCCACATAGAGGAACAAAAGGTTCAAAGGGCCAGACAGGGAGCAATTCTGGCCGATGACTTTTCCTTTGTACACAAGGCCTTACCCCAAATGTAAACACTTCCCCAGTCACTCCAAAGACCCGAGAATAAAAGGTGGGAGGGTGATAGGAGCCCGAACAGCCATGGGCAAGAAGGAAAGGCTGGACACACAGGGGACCCTCCTCAGGCCAAATTGGATATTACTGAGAGCAGGAGGAATGGCCGAGACCTGTGTGTTTCCACTGTAATAAGGCAGGTCACCATCGAGCTGAATGCTGGAAGTTATGGGAAAACCTGTAGCGTTAATCAGGGTCCACCAGATCAGTGCAGGAAAAGGGGCCCTGATGGAAAGCACGGCAGATCAGGCTGTGCCTTTCACTGCAGCAATCAAACCCAGTAAACCTACCACTGAAATTGCGGGAAAACTTAACAAAATCCCTGAGAGTTACCAGAATGTTTTCCCAAGGAAAGGTGACCCGATACACCTCGACTGAGGCAAGCAAGTCCATAGTCATTTTCAGGGATACAGGGGCCACCCAATCCCTTCTGCTGGGAAAATACATGACCTTTCCTCCAGAGAGTGCAGTGAATGCTAGAGTGTTAGTGAATGGTATCGGAAGACAGTATATGCACCTTAATATGAGCTGCACTTGGAGTGTGACCCAGTTTCAGGACTGGTAACCATCGGGATTGTCCCTAGTTTATCAGTGTATGGGTCGACCTGCTCCTGGGTAATGCTCTGACAGGGGAAAAGGTGGTAGCTTCCCCAGTAGTTCTTTAGAGACCAAAAGAGGTCCGGGAGGCAGAGCAGTTACAGAAGAAGGTCCCCGGCATTCTCCCTGATTGTGTGGTGACTCGGTCCATGGCCAAACAATCCCCTGACCTAACACTGCAGACGGATGACCCTACTGTCTGTTTGGCTGAAACCTTCTTTGGGATGATAGAGGACCCAAAGGATGTGTTAAACAGATTTTCCTTAGTTGAGCCTCAACAACCTGACCCAGTGTTAAAAAGTAGCACAGAATGTCCAAACTAAAACTGAAGCAGAGGGAGTTGCAGAGTGTTACTATTTAAAGAATGAGGTGCTGATGAGGAAGTGTAGACCTCCTCACAGACCTGCGGATGAAGAGTGGACAGTGGTTCACCAGATAGTGGTGCCACTGAGGTACCTTAATATTTCTTCAAGAATGGCCCACGAGATTCCAATGACTGGACATGTCATTGCATGAAAAATCAAAGCCCGCATAAGACAGTATTTTGACTGGTCACAACTCCACAAAGATGTGGTGGAGTTCTGTAAAACTGCTCACACATGTCAGGTTCTGGGGAAGTCCCAACCTGCAATAAAACCTGCACCCCTAATTCCCATACCAACTTTTGGGGAACCCTTAAGCATAATGCTGGTGAATTGTGTGGGACAACTGCTGAAAACAAAACGGGACTACCAGTATCTTCTCACCATTATGGATGTGGTGACCCGATTCCCAGAGGCCACTGGCCCGAAGAACCATCTCTGCCAAGGTAGTGGTGGAGGGGCTAACCCAATTCTTTACTCGATATGGGCTGTCTGCTGAGATCCGGGTGGACCAGGGCACACATTTTACGTCCAGTATTTTTGAAAAGGTCATGGGTATTCTGGACATAACCTAGCTAAAGTCCGTAGCCTATCACCCACTGTCACAAGGGGCTTTGGAGCAGTACCACCCGATCCTAAAGACAATGGTCAGGTCATACTGCTATGAGTTACCCCATGACTGGGACAAAGGGTTGGGATTTCTCCTGTTGGATACCAGGGACTTATCCAATGATTCCACTGGCTTTAGTCTCTTTGAATTAGTTTATGGAGACAAGGCGAGAGGGCCTCTTAAACGAATCAAGGAGAGGTTTTTGGGACACAGGGATGAGTCTTCAATTTTCGACGACATTTCCATGCTCTGGGAGTGGCTCACGAGAGCCTGTGCAATGGCTCAGGAACACCTAATGACCTCTCAGGCAGCTATGAAAAGATAAGGAGACAGAAATGTCAAGGCTGGAACGTTTCAGCCCAGAGACCATGTATTGTTACTACTCCCAATTCAGGGTGAACCCCTGAAATCCCAGTTCAGTGGTCCATATCGAGTGACAAAAGGAAAATTCAGGTAAATTATTTAATTGACACCCAGACGAAAGGAAAACAAGTAAAGGCTGTGGAGGGGACAGACACGTACAGATCTGTCAGACAGTCAGGAGCGAAGGATTGGAAAGGACAGTGAGGACAGGTTAGAGGAGGGCCAGGAGTACTCCCAACTGGAACCCCCTGCTCTCCGATTAGTCAACCCTGAAATGCTAGATAGATTAGACCCCACGCTCTCCTCCTTAAATGCAGGTCAAAGAGGCACCCTAAAAAGGCTCAGAACAGCATTTACAGAAAAGCGCAAGGGCAAGGAAAGTTCCCAAAAACGGTGGCAATGGTGTGGGAGATGCCTTACCTAGTCAAAGTGCCGCAAGAGAGTGCAATGAAAGTTGGACAGACACTTGCGAGCGGTAATGTCCCCAAGGACATAGGGCAGATCAGAAAAAAGATGCTCCCCATCGTAAAGGGAAAAGGGAACGGCAAACGCCCTAAAGTAAACAGCACTTGTGTACCTCACCAGAAAGCTAAAAGTAAGGTCAGTGTGGATCTACCCACTGAAGAACCCAATGATCAGGTCCCAAACCCAAAGCTCATCAAACTCAACCATCCTCGTCAAAGCTCCAACACAATTAGATCAGTACACCTGTAACAGACAATGTCAGCTGCAGTAAATCCAAGATTAATGTGTGAATTTGTGAAGTTATTATTGAGAATGAATGTGGGTTTCCTTCTATTTCTTCCCACAATTCTGTCATGAAATGTCCCTATTCTCACTTTTCTTTCCATGTGCTGCGGCAGTGTCAAGATAACACGATGTGCCAAATGAGGAATTTTAATTCATCAGTTGGAAACTTACACTAAACATTTAATGGAGAAAATCCTGCAGTTAACCTTGAAAAAACAGGCAGCCAAGATGGCCACCACAATTGTTATCTGAAACACCTTTTCACATTCCAAGGCCTCCAACAGGAGACACATATATTATGAGCCTGGACCCAAATCACTGGCTTGCTCTAGTGCTTCATTTACCTAAGCTTACAATCATTAACACGGCATACGAGGCCATCCTGACACATTGACTTTGAAAGAGCAAACTTCTCCAACAGTAAATAGCAGTTTTCTGAGCCCTGGGGAGATATAATTTCTAATCTTGAATCTCATTATAAGGGTACAAAGATTACACTGCATCAGTCATGAGACCTTCTGTCCATCTCTGTGAAAGCTGGGAGTTTCCCCTGGACAAAGACAGACAAGCCAGTGATTCAAACTGTGCAGAAGCAGAAGGGCTGTGCCCCCGCTCCACCCCTCCCCCCCCACCTCTCAGTCCGTCTCTCTCTCCAGATAACATCACAAGTTTGAAAAAAACATGCGACTGTGGGCCCTCCAAGCCTTCCAATTGCTGCAGACAGAGTAACCAGTTGAAGAAAGCCACCTACAAATCTGCCTCCAAGAAAACACTGAGCCATGTGTGCCTGCCACAAATGCACTTCAACCAGCCAAAAACTTCAGGAAAACAATTTCCGCCAGAAGACCACCGAATCGTCCAACCTCACAGAATAACAAAGAAGAAATGACAAAGAACAGTGCAGCACAGGAACAGGCCATTCGACCCTCCAAGCCTGCACCGATCTTGATGCCTGCCTAAACTAAATCCTTCTGCACTTCCGGGGCCCATATCCCTCTATTCCCATCCTGTTCATGTATTTGTCAAGATGTCTCTTAAACGTCGCTATCATACCTGCTTCCACCACCTCCCCTGACAGCAAGTTCCAGGCACTCACCACCCTCTGTGTAAAAAACTTGCCTCGCACATCCCCTCTAAACTTTGCACCTCGTACCTTAAACCTATGTCCAGTAGTAACTGACTCTTCCACCCTGAGAAAAAGCTTCTGACTATCCACTCTGTCCATGCCGCTCATAACTTTGTAAACCTCGATCATGTCAGCTACCAGGAAAGGTTATATAGTCTGGGGCTGTTCTCCTTGGAACAGAGAAGGCAGAGGGGAAATGTGATTCAAATGTACAAAATTGCGTGGGGCCTGGATAGAGTGGAGGTGAAGGGTCGATTCACCTGAGCAGAGAGATCAGTGACGAAGTGGCATAGATTTAAAGTGCTTGGTAGAAAGACTATAGGGGAGATGAGGACTTTACTTTCTCCCAGAGGGTGGTGGGAGTCTGGAATTCATTGCCCGGAAGGGTAGTTAAGGCAGGAACCCACAACTCATTCCAAACAGAATATGCACCTCATGTGCCGTAATCTATCAAATGCTGGAAGGTGGGATTAGAATGGGTGGATCATTTTCAGCTGGTATTGACACGATGCGCCAAGTGGTCTCTTTATGTGCTATAAACTTTCTATGATTCTAAGATGCAACTCAGGCAATGTTGAAAGACGAGGTAGGTCAGATACTAGACTGGTTTAAAATTGAGAAAGAGGAAGTATTAGATTAGCTATCTGTACTTAAAGTGAATAAAAACCAGGACAAGTTAACATGCATCCAAGGATACTGAGGGAAGTGAGGGTGGAAATCGCAGAGGTAATGACCATAATTTTTCAATCTTCCTTAGACTCGGGGGTGATGACAGAGGGCTGGAGAATTGCAAACGTTACACCCTTGTTCAAAAGAGGGTGTAAAATTAAGCCCAGCCACTACAGGCCAGTCAGTTGAACTACAGTGGTGGGAAAACTTCTAGAAAAAATAATTTGGGACCAAATCAATAGTCACATGGGCAAATGCGAGTTAATAACGGAAAGCCAGCATGGATTTCTTAAGGGAAAATCATGTTTAACTAACTTGCTGGAGTTTTTGTGGTGGTAACAGAGAGAGTTGATGAAGGCAATGGTGTTGATGGGGTTTACATGGACTTTCATATAACAGTCTATTCAGATTCAATTGAACCATTACTTCGATCTTGGAATTCAGAGTAGAATCTCAGAATTTGCCGATGACACCAAACTTGGAGGAGTGGAAAACAGTGAGGATGATATAAACTGCCTACAACAGGATAGAGATAGGCTATCAGAATGGGCAGAGAAGTGGCAGGTGGAATTTAATACAGAGGAGTGTGAGGTGATGCATTTTGGCAGGAGCAATAGTGTGAGGCTATGCAGACAGAATGGTGCAGTTCTAAAGAGTGTGAAGGAACAGATGGACCTGTGTGTGGATGTGCAGAGATCTCTGAAGGTGGCAGGACATATTGAGAGAATGACTACAAAGCATATGAGATCTTGAGCTTCTTAAATAGAGGCATAGAGTACAAAGCAGGAAGTTATGCTGATAATGTATACAACTCTGGTTAGGACCAAAGTGGAGTATTGTGTCCAGCACTGGTCATCCTACTTTAGGAAGGATGTGACTGTCCTTGAGAGGGTGCAGAGGAGATTTACCAGAATTGTTCCAGGGATGGGGTTTTTGTTACAATACTAGGTTGGAAAAGCTGGGGTTGTTCTCCCTGGAGTAATTGCGATTGAGGGAATATTTCCGAGAAGTGTATAAGATTATAAGAGAATCACAGAGAATGACAGAGCTGCTGCAGCACAGATGGAGCTCATTCAGCCCATTGCATCTGCACCTGTTCTCCGAGTGAGTAATTCACTTAGCGCCATTTCCCTGCCTTTCCCCCATAATCCTACACATTCTTCCTTTTCAGGTGTCTAAATAATTCCCTTTCGAATGTGTCAAGTGAACCTCTTTCAATCACACTCTCTGACAGTGCATTCCAGATCCTAACCACTAACTGTGTGCAAATATTTTCCTCATGTTGGCATTGCTATTTTTAAAACCAAATACATTAAATCTCAACCCATCCGTTCTTGATCGTTTGCCGAGTGGGAACAGTTTTTCCCTACCTACTCTGTCCAGACCCCTCATGATTTTGAAAGCTTTAGATAAGATAGAGACAAGGAAAAACTGTTCCCATTAACTGATGAAACACGGACCAGGGAACACAGATGGAAGGTTTTGGGTAAGAGATGCAGGGGGAATATGAGGAAGAGTTTTTTTACACAGTGGATGGTAATGAGCTGGAACTCATTGCCCATGAGGGTGGTGGAAGCCGAGAAAATCAATGATTTAGGAACATAGGACCATAAGAGCAGGAGTAGGCCATTCAGCCCATCCAGCCTGACCTGCCATTCAATATGATCGTGGCTCATCATCCACTTCAATGCCTTTTCCCCACACCATCCTCATATCCTTTTATCTCATTGATATTTAGAAATGTATCAATCTCTGCTTTGAACATAAACAATGACTGAGCTTCCACAGCCCTCTAGGGTAGAGAAATCCAAAGATTCACAACCCTCTGAGTAGTGAAATGTTTCCTCATCTCTGTCCTAAGTGGCTTCCCACTTATTTTGAAATTGTGTCTGCTAATTCTAGATTCCCCAACCAGGGGTAACATCTTATCTGCATCTACCCTGTCTATCTCCTAAAGTATTTTGTAGGTTTCAATGAGATCACCTCTCATTCTTCGAAACCATAGAGAATAGTTTCCCCAATCTCTCTTCATAGGACAGTCCCGCCATCCCAGGAACAAGTCTGATGAACCATCGTTGCACTCCCTCTATGGCAATAATATCCTTCCTACGGGCGGCACAGTGGCGCAGTGGTTAGCACCGTAGCCTCACAGCTCCAGGGACCTGGGTTCGATTCTGGGTACTGCCTGTGTGGAGTTTGCAAGTTCTCCCTGTGTTTGCGTGGGTTTTAGCCGGGTGCTCCGGTTTCCTCCCACATCCAAAGACTTGCATGTGATAGGTAAATTGGCCATTGTAAATTGCCCCTAGTGTAGGGAGGTGATAGGGAATATGGGATTGCTGTAGGGTTAGTATAAATGGGTGGTTGTTGGTTGTCACAGACTCGGTGGGCCGAAGGGCCAGTTTCAGTGCTGTATCTCTAAAGTAAGGGGACTAAAACTGCGCACAATACTCCAAGTGCGGTCTAACTAAATTTTTGTACAATTGTAGCAAGCCTTCACTACTCCTGTACTCAAATCCTCTTATGATAAAGGCTAACATGCCATTAACCTTTGTAATTGTTTGCTGCACCTGCATGTTAGCTTTCAGTGACTTATTGGCAAGGACACCCAGGCTGCTTTGTACATCTACACTTCCTAATTTATCATTTAGGAAATACTCTGCACATCTATTCCTCCTACCAAAGTGGATTACCTTCTATTTTTCAATATTATATTCCACCTAACATGTTCTTGCCCACTCACTAAGTCTGAACAATTCCCCTTGAAGCGGCTTTGCATCTTCCTCACTGTACACATTCCCACCTAGTTTTGTGTCAGACGCAAACTTGGAAATATAACATTTGGTCCCCACATCCAAATCATTGAAATATATTGTGAACAGCTGAGGCCCAATCTCTGATCCCTGCAGTACCCCACTAGTCATAGCATGCCAACGCGAAAATGATCCGTTTATTCCTCCTCACTGTTTCCAATCTGTTAGCCAATCCTTAATCCATGCCAGTATATTACCTCCGACACCATGTATTTTAATTTTGCGAAGCAAGCTCCTTTGGGGGTTCTACAAACCTTCTGAAAATACAAGTATACTATGTCTGCCAACTCCTCTTAATCAATTCTGTTGTTATAATCCTCAAAATCTCCAACACGTTCGTCAAACATGATTTCCCATTCATAAATCCATGTTAACTATGCCCAATCAGATCATTATTATCCAAATGTCCATTTATAACATCATTTAGAATTGATTATAGCAGGTTCCCAACGATTAATGTAAGGCTAACAGCTTTGTAATTCCCTGTTTTCGCTCTCCCTCCCTTCTTATATAGTGGGCTGACATTTGCATCCTTCCAATCTGCAGGAACCGCTCCGGAATCTACAACATTTTTGAAGATGATCAGCAATGCATCCACTATCTCCATAGCTATCTCGTCAACACTCTGGGACGTAGAATATCAGGTGCTGGGGATATAGCAACCTTCAGCGCCATTAATTTCTCCAATACAACCTTCTTAGTCATACTAACTTCCTTTAATTCATTGCAGTTCTGAAGAAGGGTCACTGACTTGAAACGTTAACTCTGCTTCTCTCTACACAGATGCTGCCAGACCTGCTGAGTGTTTCCAGCATTTCTTGTTTTTATTCAAGATTTCCAGTATCCACAGTATTTTACTTTTAATTTCCTTCAATTCATCATTCCCCCAATCCCTTGGATCTCTAATTCTGGGAGATTTCTTAAATGTGTCTCGGTGAAGACAGACACAAAATAATCATTTAGCTTCTCTGCAATTTCGCTGTTCCCATTATAAATTCTACTGACACTGCCTGTGATGGACTCACATTTGTCTTAGCCAAATGTTTCCTTTTTACGTACCTGTAGAAGCTTTTTACAGTCCGTTTTTATATTTTTCCAGCTAACATTCATATTTTATTCACCCTTTCTTTATCAGTTTCTTCATTCTCCTTTGGTGTATTCTAAAATCCTCCCAATTCTCAGGTTTGCTACAATTTATGGCAACTTTATTGTCCTTTAATAGAGTCATAGCGTCATAGAGAGATACAGATACGGCTCTTCGACCCACCGAGTCTGTGCCTGCCAACAAACACCCATTTATATTAATCTGACATTAATCCCATATATCTTACCACATTCCCACCATTCTCCTACCACCTACCTACACTGGGGGCAATTTACATTGGCCAATTTACCAAGCAACCTGCAAGTCTTTGGTTGGAGGAGGAAACTGAAGCACTCAGCTGAAACCTACGTGGTTACAGTAGAACTTGCAAACTCCACTTAGGCAGTACCAAGAACTGAACCCGGGTTGCTGGAGCTGTGAAACTGCAGTGCTAACCACAGTTTTAATCTTATACAATCCTTAACTTCCTTTGTTATCCACAGTAACTACCTTTACTTTTGGGATTTATGTGCCTGCAAGCAATGTATAGGTGCTGTAAACTATATAATATTTATTTAAAGACTATCGATTGCCTATGTACTATCATACCTTTTAATGTATTTTTCCAACCCACCTCGGGCAATTTGCCCCTCATACCTTCATAACTTCTTTTGTTAAAATTTAACACCCTGGCTTAAGAGTGAACCACCTTACTTTCAAGCATAATGTAAAATTCTATCACATTATGGTAATTCATCCCTAAAGGTAACTTTACAATAAAATTATTAATTATCCTTGTCTCATTACATAATACTAGATCTACAATAGCCTGTTTTCTAGTCGGTTCCTCAACATACTGCTCTAGAAAACCATCCCTAACACACTCCAGAAACTCGTCATTCATAGCATTTGTTCTCATTAGGTTACCCAGTCTATATGAGGATTGAAGTCACCCATGATGACTGTATTGCCCATGTTATATGATTCTCTCATCTCCATTAATGCCATTCCCCACAAAAACACTACTGTTTGATGGCCTACAAACAGCTCCTACCAGTGTTTTCTTCCCCTTGTTGTTTCTTAGCTCCTCCCAAATAGATTCCATATTTTGTTCTTCAGAACTGAGATCCTCCCTTACTAATGTACTGATACCATCCCTTATTATCAGAGCAACATTATGTCCTTTCCCTTTTTGCCTGTCCTTCCTAAAGGTCGAATCTGCTTGCGTATTCAGTTCTCAGTCTTGGTCACCCTGTAGCACATTTCCGTTATGACAATTGGATCATACTCATTTACCTCTATTTGGGCCTTTAAATCATCTACCCTGTTCTGAATACTGAGTGCATTCAGGTACAGTGCTCATAACCGTGTCTTATTGACATTCTGCATTCTAGTTGATGCTCACCTTTGTTTCACCTACCTTCGAATGTCACCTTCTACTTTTCTACCTCCTGTTACCAGCTTTACTTCCTTCCAATTTGATCCTTCCTCCCAATTTCAAAAGAAAACTGGATGGGTGCTTGAAGGAAGTGACCTTGCAGGGCTACGGGATTGAGTTGTGGAGTAAGACTGACTGAATTGCTCCACAGAGAACCAGCACGGTCTCGATGGGCCTAATGGAATCCTTCTATGTGGTAAGTGACTCTGACTCTATCACTGTCTATGACTGAATGTTGGATATGTCTCCCATTCCTGCCGGAAAGGTCCGGATACATAAAATGTCAATGAAACTGTGACGTTAACAACCACTGACAGCTCCTTCCTCACCCTGGTCTGAGGCTCTAGTTCTCGTTTCAGGAGGTGACATAGCTCTGTGACACATCCTTATTGAAACAGAGTCATCTCACATACTGCTCCAGGCTTAGATGTTGGTAGGAAAAGTGCTCTTGGAAAACCCGGAGTGGGTAGGGCAGAGCCCCCTCCTCCTCCTTCGTTACAGAGCTTCCTCTCTCTGCAGCTTCTGCTCCATTTGTTGGTGATGTTACAGAGCCAGAGACACTGTAACTACAGTCCCCATACCTCGTCCAGAGTTGGGGCACAAAATCCTCTGTCCTCCCTGAATGTTTGCAGCAGCTCACAACCCAACCTCCAGGAAACCATCCACAGCACCTTCCACTAACTTTACAAGAGCAGAAGTAAGTCAAAAGCCGATAAGTTGCATGCCTGGTCCGTTTAAATAACACTAGAGGGGGTTCCTGCTGCTGCTGCTGAATGTATGTTCAGCTGAGAGTGACTAACACAGGGGTCAGTGAACATGTACAGACCAAGTTTCAAAGACACACATCAAAGCTGTTGGAATGGTACATTGACATCAAATTCAAAACCAACCTCAAATGAATAACGCGTACATGGAACGATTGACGTAGAGCCCTGCCCAGCGTGGGGCATTGTGCAGGCCACAGTAGAAGTGCCCATCTGTGCAAATCACACTAACAGCACATACATGGTGCTATTGACCTAGAGCACTGCATCAAAGCTGCTGGAATAGCAGTTTGACATGACATTCCACAACTCCTCGTGCTACTGGTGCACACAACGTACACCCGGGCTAGAGTACTGCACAGCATGGGACAGTGTGCAGGCCACACCGGAAATGGCTGGGAGCTCGGCTCATACCCTTTTATAGATCCCGGTTTCCACAATGTGGGCAACAGTGCTGCTGTAAGAGCTGAAAATCACCACCAAGAAGAGGTAGAGAGGGAAGGAAATTCACTTTAAAAGGGGACATGGAAATAGACTTGATGGAAGATTTTCAAGAATATGGGAATGGACAGGGGAATGGGACTAATTGGATGGGTGAGGCCATGGAGGGATTCAAGCACAAGAATGAGAATATTAAAATTAAGGGTGTTGCCAGACCGGGAGCCAATGTAGATCAGTGAGCACAGTTGTGATGGGTGATCGGGATTTGGTGTGAGTTAGAACACAGGCAGCAGAGCTCTGGATGGGCTGTGGTTTATAGAAGTTTATAACTGGGAAGGTGACCAGGATACAATTGGAAAAATCAAGTGAATAAAGGCACAGATGAGGGTTTATGCAGCAGATGGGCTGAGGCAGAGGTTGCGATCGGTGATATTACAGAGGTGGTAATAGGCAGGGTTGGTGATGTAGGAAATATGGAGATGAATTCAGCTCAGGTATAAATAGAACATAGATGTTGTAAACAGCCTCGGATATTGGGCAGGGTGGGGTAGGTGATTCACAGATAGGAGATGGAGTTTGTGATGAAGACCAATGGCACTGGCTTCAGTCTTCCCAATATTTACATGACAGAAGAGTATTTCAGTGAAACAGGGTTTACAGATCACCTAGCGGGAAATAGAGACTTATCAGGAGCAAAGACAGGACCCAAGATGAAAGATGAATTTACAAGAACTGTAATACAATTAGCAATGGGTTGACAGCTAATAGCTGGAGGTAGAGATTCACCAGCAACAGTAGCAGCAGCAAGAGGGGCAGAGTAAACTACAGGAGCAGTAATGCAATTAAACATGGTTCATAGAATTAATAGCTGTATCGAGAGACTTACCAGGGACGCCAACAACAGCCAGGATGGGATAGTAAATATATTGAATTATCTCAAGTGCATACAGGATCCGATCGTCTAATGAGTACCAAACCCAATATGTAGAAAGATAGTAAAGATCCGAGGATAGACTCCTGTCCATTGTTGTAACATTCCAATCTATTGTTCTCAGATTCTGATCCATTGTTGTAACATTCCAATCTACTGTTCTCAGATTCTGACCCATTATTGCAACATTCCAATCTACTGTTCTCAGATTCTGATCTATCCCTTCCCTCTCTCTGGAGCCACTGATCCTTGTCAGTGCCGAGCGTGATGTTCCCTTTGACGCTATGTGATAACACATTGAAAGAGTCCCTTATTAATAGAAAAGGAAAACCCTCCAGTGACACAATTAGGGCCCATGGAGACTGACATTAATTACAGTTACTGAACAAATAGGTTTAGTTAACCCTTTTCATTTCAACACTTTTTGTACCACAATCAACGATAACATTTGCCCAGTCTGAATGGGTTGTATGAGGGTTGCTGAGGGAGGGAAAGGTGGGAATAGCAGATTCACAGGCCAGAATCTTCCAATACTCCTTGGATATGTGAGTCGTGGCAGAGGACTGGAGGGTTGTCAATGTTGCACCCTGATTAAAAAAGGAGAGGTGGAGTAAACTCTGTATTTACTGTCACTGATGGGGAAATTTCTAGAGTTCACATCCCAGGACAAACGTATTTGATGCTGGAGAAAAGAAAAAAAGCATGGACAACAAATGGCCAGCAGGAAGTATATAGTAAGACAAGTCATGTCTAGTAAATGTCAACAACAACAGCTTATATTTATATAGTGCCTTTAATGTAATAAAACATCTCAAGATGCTTCACAGGAGCATTATGAAGCAACGTATGACACAGAGACACAACAGGAGATATGAGGTCAGATGACCAACAGCTTGGTCAAAGAGGAAGTTTTTATGTAGTATCTTAAGGGAGGAATGTGATGTAGCGTGGCAGTGACAGTGGGAAACTGGCAATCTCACCGAACTAGTAATCTAGAGGCGCAGGCTCATTCCCTGGGGACATGGGTTCAAATCCCACCATAGCAGATGGTGGAATTTAAAATTCAATTATGTAATGCATTCAATTGATGAATAAAAACTGGAATTGAAATCTGGACTTAATAATGTTGCTATGAAGCCATCATCGATTTTTATAACAATCTATCTGGTCCATTAATGTCCTTTAGGGAAGGAGATCTACCATCCTTATCTGTTCTGGTCTCCATGTAACTCAATGTGGTTCACTTTTAACTGTCCTCTGAAATAGTCTAGCAAGCCACTCAGTGTCAAGAATAATTATGGATGGACAATAAAGATGTAGGAATGGTATTCCAGAGATTTTCATAAGGGTCGTTAACCAGTCTAGGACATAACTCTGGACACAGGTCTTTGTGTCTACATTCCTGGCAATGATAATGTGAAGCCTCATGTCCACATATATAAACAAATATTGTTTATAAACTGTCTAGAATATAACTCTGGACACAGGTCTTTGTGTCTACATTCCTGGCAATGATAATGTGAAGCCTCATGTCCACATATATAAACAAATGTTGTTTATAAACTGTCATCTTTTTGATTGGTTACTCTATGGTTCAAACATGAGAATTACAAGAAAGAATGAGACAGCACTCAAAGTTTAAATTAAACACCAATGACTGTACTAGGTTCAGTAGGAATACTACTAGTTAACAATTATACAAAATACCCATTCGCAATGTACCGGTGAACAATACACCCATTAGTCACAAACATGTTGCAAAGAGTCATGCATACATGATAACCCAGTGAGCATTTCCCTCCCTGATAATCGTTCTGTCGCTGACCAATCTCCTCGACCTTATCACAGAATCACTATTTCCAATGATTTTTACACCTTTCATATCAAGGTGGGCTGAATGTTCCACTGACAAGATCACACTGTCCTATCAAAATCCACCGTAGGCTACAATTGTCCAATGAGATGTCTAATTCTTTGTTCAGACTATGATATGAGAGACTGCCTTGCTGGTGAGCATGTGTTTACATTTCCTTCAGTATTTTCATGACCCCTTGTGGATGTTACAGATGCATCAGGATTGTTATCAGAACAAAAAATAGCAGATTTCATTCCTGGTCACAGACACATTTTAAATCACAGGACAATTAAACAACCCAATCCCTTACATTCCTGTCGTCTTACAAACTGTTACTTCGAGAATTTCTAGTTTATTTGCATTTCAAAACAAGACATTGTAAAGGAATTCATAGAGTCTAGGCAGCTGGAATCTAGAGGCCCCTCCCCCCCCCACCCCCCACTGAACGATAAAGACAATGACTTAAACCAGGCTCAAGGTACGATCATGGAAGGGTAGTTAGTTCATGACTGACCAATCAAATGAACAGAAATGGCCTTTTACCTAATATGGAACAGAACCAAGCTGGGAAATGTGTATAAATTAAGAGCTTGTAAGACCCCAAAAGGGCACATCATCATCAAGAAGAAGACAGAAGATAGACTCCAATGAAGAGACAAGGTTCCACAGATAACCGGAGGTTGAGGACCGGGTGTTCCATTGTGAACACAACTGCTGACCACTTCCCTTTGCTCAGTATCACCATGTTCTGCTCATTGTGCAGAACTTCATTCAGTCTGTGAAGCTTGTGAAAACAGCCTTGTATCCATGTAGTTTGATAACTAGTCTGAGCTGCAAGTCCCTTTTAGATCTGATCTCCCAACATAGACAGTCATTGTAATTGACCTAAGACTGACAATTACATTAAATCAAACCCCAGATCTTACAAGTGGAGCTGAAACCCGGGACGTTGACTACAATGCAAACCGAGGATGTTGTAGCAAAGTTTTGCAAACATAGGAACATTCGTTTGACCAGTGAAAACTCTTGCAGGGATAAACTCTTTTGAGGGGCAGACGATTATACTGACCCAGTGATGTCTCTTTAAATGCACATTATGTCACAAAAAGACAATGGGAAGAAGGGTCTCTGGGAAACATATGAGGAAGAGTTAAGCACTAAGTGTAATATGGACAGTATCCAGTCCTTGTTCGGAGACTGTGTATGGAAGCATGAACACGTTCCTTTTAAAATATAGTGAAGTTTATCCAGGCACACGTCTTGGCTAAACATCAGAATGGTGAAAAGGCTTTAAATCTGACTCCATATCCAGCATTACACCGTGCACAGTGCGATGAGGAAGTGATAGAGTCACAGGTGAGAGAAATGGTAGCTCAAAGTGAACAGACCCAGCAGCAGCAGCAGACACAGCTACATGAGTTACACAATAAGCTGGTGTACTTTAATGTCACTATACAACAACAGCCACTTAATGCAGGACATGCTTGTGCAGTTCAGCAGCAGTTAGAGTTAGCAGAGAAACATATTGTCACTGTCACACAGGATAATGTCCAGTTGACCCAGCAGTTAGAGGATTCTAGAGGTGTCCTTAGGGAGTTACAGGAGTGACCCCACCATAAGACAGAGCATGCACAGTGCAGGTCCAACTTTCAGTGATTGCAAACCCAGAGGGAAAGCAGCTCCCAGGCGGGTGTAGCAGCCATCACAAAAAGCAGAGTATCACACAGGTGGTACTAAAACGGAGCAGGAGGCCTCAGAGGTGGACAATGTTGGAGCGGGAGAACGTTTACCAATCTGTCCCGTTAAGGTAACCTCCTTGACAGGCTGTGCCATAAATGTGGTGACAACACCGAATGGAACAGTCTGTTACTCTCAATCCCACCAAGACACCTGTGAGGTTGAGATATAAAAGGAAAGGAAATCTTTCGGAGCAACAGTAAGGCTGAAACAATGTCTGAAGAGAACAGGAGGAAAAGCTTGTGTTTGAGTAAGTGGGTCTGTTTTTGTATTTGAAGTTTCCTGTTTGATTTCTTTGTCTGTCTCAGCCAGTGTCTATTACGGTCAGTTACGTCTGGTCCTGCATGCTGTCTGAAAGTAGTTGGTTGTTTAACATGTGTGTATAGTTATATTTTAAATTGGTGTGAGTGAGGAGGACAAAAGTTTTGATAACATGGATGTTGGAGTGTTAAATAGCAATTGCTTTCTGCTGGGAAGGAGACAGAGAGAAAGAGAGACAGAGAGAGAGAGAGAGAGAGTGAGAGAGGGAGTGAGTGAGTGAGTGAGAGAGAGAGAGAGAGGTGCTCCTCCAGGGGGCATAATGAGTAATGACACTCAGGGACAGAGGAAATGTGAGCTCTGGTACTTTGATTGTTCCTGTAGGTAAAAATCTTGAAAACCCTCTTTCCACCTCCTGCCGCTATGGGTGTGGATGACACGGACTGATGTTCCTGTGTTTAACCGGGATCTATTCAGAATCTGGCACACTTGAGGCCTTCCACCATCGGTGGGTACCGCAGGGGCTGGGATACAAAGAAAAAAGATGCATCAGTAATGCCGAGAATGGCATTTTAATTTGAGCATTTGGTTTATTTATCAATTTTAATAAAATTATTTTAAAATCTATATAAAGAGGACCTGGGGAATAAAGTCCCCATCGACAAAAATACAAAAGGGGCCTGAGGTATAAAGGCCAGCTTTAAAACAAACGGGGTTAGATCCAGAGTAAATCTCCCTCTACACAGTGGAGGGTTTGGAGGTAGAAACAGAGATGTCTAATGAGACCGAGGTCTCTGAACCTCCTCACCTCTCCATGAATAAGAGAAGGAGGCGTCCCTTCACTGCAGATTGCGAGAGGAACAGGGTCTGTCTCCTGGTTGGTCCTCGGACTCCCCGCGCTACCAGTACCATTGGAGCTCGAGGCCTAAGTTCCAGCTTTTTATCCCACAAAATGGAGTGGGTACAGAAGCCTCTGTACCTTTCACAACACGCGAGGTTGGGGGGGGGCGTAGTGGTGAAGCTCCCCTCCCCTGATGGGGGAGACTGTGGATCCCCCAGGAGAAAACATTCCATCTCCCACTTGGTCCGGTGTCCTGGGTGGGGCTGAGACCTGTGAGGGTCAACGCTCTCGGCCACCTGTTCCTGCCATCCAGGATGGATCCGCCCTGGAGGTTGATTTGAATAATGTTAACAGTGCCCTGTCTGCTGGTATTGTGGCGCTGGCAGAGTGGGAGATGGCCTCCTCTCTCTACCTCGGGTCCCGCTCCGGCTGGATTTCCAGTGTCGAGACACAACTGCCTCCCCCTAGGCTGATCACAAGCCCGGGGACGGAGGGGGAGAGGGTGTCCTGAACCACAGGCACTCATATTCCTAGTTTCCCCAGAGGAATCTAGGAATGACTCCTCCACCATCGATCCTGCGGGTTCGATCATGAGGGAGGTGAGACTAGCTGTCGTGGCCTGGATTTCCACTCCACAGAGTGTGGTGGATGTGTAGGCCACGGGCGGTGACGGCACGGAGGAGGATGGGGACTCGGTGTGGGGCACGGAGGACGACCTTGAATCCATTGCCACTGAGGCGGTGGACTCCCTCATGCCTCCTACCGAGTCTCCTCTCATGCCCATTGCAGAACTCCGGAACTTCATTGCTGCTTGCAGGGATTGTCACAATAAAGTTCAGCTGGCCCTTGACCAGTGTGTGGAGCTGGCGCTGATCATCAGGTCTGTCCGTCTTGCCCTCAAGGTGGGTGGTAAATGTGAAAAAGATCGTGCGATGTCTGTTCAATGTGTCCTCTCTGGGTTGCTGGGGGAGTGGAAGGCGATGAGCAGTTCCACTCTCTCCTCACAGTAAGGTATTGGTGACAGGATGGTGGTATTGTTGACATGAAGATATCCATA
Organism: Heterodontus francisci; assembly: GCF_036365525.1. Taxonomy (NCBI): domain Eukaryota; kingdom Metazoa; phylum Chordata; class Chondrichthyes; order Heterodontiformes; family Heterodontidae; genus Heterodontus; species Heterodontus francisci. Next base: position 2,560,714 of record NW_027141414.1, read on the forward strand.
GCCAGACTCAACATCAACAGGAGCAGGGGGCGTCTCTCAGCCGTTTTCACAATCTCACAGTCCTCAGGGAAGGGAGATATGCGATGAGCTTTCTGCAGGAAACCCACATTGGGAGACGATGCTACCTGGCTCCTGGAGTGGCAGGGTGACTTGATGGATCAACTCCCTCGACTTGGTGGTCGCCTGGTGGAATCTCCATCCCAACTCCAGTGCCCTCATCAGGAGGCCTCAGGAGGAGAGTTCCGAATTGACCGACTCTACATTTCACAGACATACGCCTCCTGCATCTTGGTGGCCTTCATGTGGCTGGCGCCGTGCTCAGACTACCACCTGGTGTGGGCGGAGTTAACTCCACTCTGCACACGGGAGGGTACCGTGTACTGGCACTTTTTACAACTGGCTGCTGGAGGACGAGCGATTCCATGACTCATTCCGTCGATCTGGGCCGGCTGGAGAAGGAAGCAGGGGGGCGTCCTCTCCCTGAGTCTATGGCGGGATGTGGCAAGCCTCACATCCATGTCTTCTGTCAGAAGTAAGCAAAGGGGTCGACCAAGAGGCGGGAAACCGAGAATGGCGCCTAGAGAGGGAGGTGCTCGACTTGGAGTCCCATCTCAATCAGGCCATCACAGACCCCACGCTGTGACAGGTGTGCAAAGAGAAGAAGGGCGCGCTGAGGGACCTGCAATTCATATCGTCCCGAGGCGCATATTTAAGGTCGCAGATCCAGATCCTGGTAGATTTGGACTGGAAGATTTCCTGTTTCTTCTACTCACTGAAAAAATGGCCGGGGGTCCATAAGCAGCTCGTTGAGCTGCTGGCAGATGACGGATCCTCCATCACAGATCCAGAGGGAATGGGCTTCCTGGACCGTACCTATTACAGTGTGTTGTTTTCTCTGAACCCCTCCAGCGAGGACACGTGCAGTGTTTTATAGGAGGACCTGCCGACGGTCAGCCCGGAGGCTGCCAAAGGATTGGAGTCTCCGCTCACATTGGCGGAGCTGTACGGTACCCTCCACCAGTTCTCAAGGAGCAAATCACTGTGGCAGGATGAGCTGACCGTGGAGTTTGGCAGCGTGTTCCTGGACGTCCTGGGGGACAAATACATGCGGGTCCTGGGGGAAAGCCTGGCGACCCGTGAGGTGCCCCTCTCGTGGCACAGGGCGGTTGTCATCCTGTTGCTGAAGAGGGGTGATCTCTGCTTGCTTACGAACTGGCGTCTGGTCTCCCTCCTTAACACGGATTATAAGATCTACCCCGTCCAGGAATTCCCAACACAAAGAGAGAAGCATCTCGAGAGACACTGTAACTACAGTCCCCAAACCTCGTCCAGAGTTGGGTCACCAAATCCTCTGTCCTCCCTGAATGTTTGCAGCAGCTCACAACACAACCTCCAGAAAACCATCCACAGCACCTCCACCAACTTTATAATAGCAGAAGTAAGTCAAAAGCCCCTCACCTTTAAGCTGGATGCCTGGTCATTTTAAATAACACTAGAGGGGGTTCCTTGTGCTGCTGAATGTATGTTCAGCTGAGAGAGACTGACACAGGCAGTCAGTGGATAAGCACAGACCAAGTTTGAAAGACGTATATCAAAGCTGCCGGAATGGCTGATTGACACCATATTCAGACCCCTCCTCACGCTACAGACACACACACACGTTACACCCACGCTAGCACCCCGGCCAGCCTGGGTGTCCTGTACAATGTACTGGATGTGACCGGCAGTGCAGCTCACACCATGTTATGGATCCAAACTTCCACAGAACCAGTGGAGCTGGAGAGATGAAATGTGTGGTCAGTTTCAGGAATATTGGAAATGGACAGGGGATTGGGATAATCAGAGGGGTGATGCCATGGAGGGATTTGATCATACGAGTGGGAATATTAAAATTGAGGTGTTACTGGACTAAGAGACAATGTAGGCCAGTGAGCACAGGGATGTTGGGTGAACAGAATTTGGTGTAAATTAGAAGAATGCAGCAGAGTTTTGGATGACCATAAGGTTACAGAGAGTAGAATGTGGGAGAGCAGCCACGAGTGTGTTAGAATAGTCAAGTCTCGAGGTAACAAAGGCATGGATGAGGGTTTCAGCAAAAGCTGAGACCATCCAGTGTCTACACCTGTCCACCTCAAAGACTGCCCTGTGTCCTATCCTCAGGCTGGTGGGGTATCAATGGACCCTCATCCAGTATCTACCCCTGTCCATATCAAAGACTGCCCTGTGTCCTATCCTCAGGCTGATAGGGTATCAGTGGACCCTCATCCCTCGATTTGCAGAGACTGTGCCTCCTCTTTATGAACTACCCAATGATGGCGATGACCAGGTTTAACCCGGTTGGACTGAAGAGATCACGGAAGCAGTAATACAATTGGAGAAATCTGTCGCACAACGTGTCGTATCTCACCTAACCCTGACAATACTTTCCACATGGAGTTGGGGGACACAGTGAAAAGCCTGACTGCTGACCTATGTAGAGAAAACCAGGAGAAACTACTCCCTATTGTGAATGATCCAGAATTGTGTGTGGGTCTGAACTGATTTACTCAGTTTGTGAAGGACATTTATTAACCACGTTCTGGGGCATCAAACATTTCACTTACATCACGGGGTTCAACAGGGTGATACTGCCCAGTCCATTATAAACTTTCCCATTACAGGAAAGCAGCAATAATAGTATTCCGCTGTCAGAGAGTCGTGGTCATTTCAGCAGGGAATGAGGCCATTCGGCCCATCGAGTCCATGCCAGCTGTTTGTAGATAAATCCAGTCAGCCTCATTCCCCAGCTCTGTCTCCATGTTCCTGCAAGTTTATTTCCCTCAATTGTTCATCCAATATCCTTCTGAAATCATTCACCATCTCTGTTTCCACCACCCTCGTAGGCAGTGATTTCCAGGCCTTTCCCACTCGCTGTGTAAAAAAGTTGTTCCTCACATCCTCCGTATCACTTGTCCACAACCTGAACACTAGTCCTTGCACCATTAACTAATGGGAACATATTTTCCTGTCTACATTATCCAAACATGTTACCATCTTATATACCTCTATCAAATCTCCTCTTAATCTCCTGTACTCCATGGAAAACAATCCGAGCTTTTCCAAACTAACCTTGTAGCTAAAATCCTCCATCCCTGGAACCATTCTGGAAAATCTCCTCTGCACCCTGTCAAGGACCCTCAGATCCTTTATAAAGTGTGGTGAGCAGAACTGGATGCAGTCCTCCATTTGGGGCATAACGAGAGCTTTATACATTTTCAGCATGACTTTACTTATTCTGTACTCACTACCTCTATTTACGAATCCAAAGATCCCATATGCTTTACGAACGACTCTCTCAATATGTCCTGCCACCTTTAAGTATCTATGCACATGAAACCTATGTCCTTCTGTCTCTGCACACTCTTGAGAAGTGTACCACACTCTTGAGAACTGTGCCATTAAGTGTACACTGCCTCAACCTGTTGCTTCTGATAAAATGTATCACCTCACACTTGTCTATATTAAATTCTATCTGCCTCTTGGCTGCTCGTTCTGCTAGCTTATCTATGTCCTGTTACATTGATCGGTATCAACCTCACTGTCTGCTGCGCCTCCAAGTTCGTCATTATCAGCAAATTTTGAAACATTGCTCTGTATTCCAATCTCCAAATTATTTATACATATCATAAAAAAAGCAGTGGTCCTAGCACTGACCCTTGGGGAACACCACTGTCTACCTTCCTCCAGTCTGAAAAACAACTATTTACCACAACTCACTGTTTTCTTTCATTAAGCCAGTTTCTGTATTATCCAAGCTGTCCTACCCTCCTATTCCATGATCATCAATTAACTGTCCAGCTGTCACTAACAGACTGTGAAAGAAACTACAAGTGCAGATTAAAATTAAGTGAAATGCTAAATGTAAAAAATAACTACATTTTGGAAAGAGATCAACTCAAAATTCAGTCGCTCATTAACTTTACTGCATCTAGCACTCTGTACAAGCCGTACTCACTAAATCTGAACTCTGTGCAACTTACTGCATTTAGAGTTTAGGGAGAGAATTCCAGGGCTTAGGGATGAGAACAGAAAGTGCCGGAAATACTCAGCAAGTCTGGCAGCATCTGTGTAGAGAGAAATAGAGTTAATGTTTCAGATCTGTGACCATTCATCAGAACTGGAAAACGTTAGAAATGTAACAGTCTTTGAGCAAGTGAAAGAGGAGAAGGGGAAGAAGAAGAAGAAGGAAGGACAGTCATGGGATGGAGAGGGGAGAGATTAAATGACAGACTGTCACATTTCTAACGTTTACCAGTTCCGATGAAGTGTCATAGATCTGAAACATTAACTCTGTTTCTCTCTACACAGATGCTTCCAGACTTGCTAAGTATTTCCAACACTTTATGTTTTCATTTCAGAGTTCCAGCATCCGCAGTATTTTGTTTTTATTTTAGTGTTTAATTCACTGCCACTTCTCCTCCAGGAATGCCAACCTTGAAGAAGTTCTGCTCTTCGCTTCCAGAGCTTAGGGCCTCGGCAGCTGAAGGCACGGCTACCAATGGTAGAGTAATTAAAATGGGGGATGCCCAAGAGGCCAGAATTAGATGTGTGCTGATATAGGGAGCGGTGAGGCAATGAGGGATGAGAAAAGAAGGCTAAGAGTTTTAAAATTGAGGTGTTACTGACCAGGATCCAATGTAGGTCAGTGAGTACATGGTGTGATGGGTAAACAGGACTTGGTGTGAGTTAGGACATGGACAGCACTGTTTTGGATCACCTCAAGTTTATAGAGGGTAGAATGTGGGAGACCAGCCAGGAGTGTGCTGAAATAGTCAAGTCTACAGGTAACACAGGCAAGGGGAAGTGTTTCATCAGCAGAACAGCTGAGAGAGGGGCAACGTTGTGTGATGATACGGAGGTGGAAATAGTCAATTTTAGTGACAGCGTGAATATTTGACAGGAATATCATCGCAGGGTCAACTATGACAGCAGTTTGTGAACAGTTTGATTTAGTCTCAGACAGTTGTCAAGGAGAGGGATGGAGTATGTAGCGAGGGAGGGTTTGATGTGGGGTTTGAAAACATTGGCTTCAGTCTTCCTAATATTTAATTGACATGGCAGATGTGTGAGGTGGTACGTTGTGGGAATATTTTACTATATTATTTGTTCATGGGATGTGGGTGTCGCTGACTAGACCAGCATTTATTGTCCGTGCGAAGGTGATGGTGAGCTGCATGCGGATGCATGAGGAGAGATAATATAAGCTAAATGGTTCCACTTTACAAGTGGTGAGAATAAAAGAGAGACCTGGGGTGTTTGTGTGCAATCTTTGAAGTTAGCTGGACAGGTTAACAAACAGTTAACAAAGCAAATAGATACTTAGGCTTTATTAATAGAGACACAGAGTAGAATAGGATGTTATATTAAACCTATAGAAAAGACTAGTTCATCTCCACCTGGAATATTGTGTCCAATACTGGGAAACCCACTTTAGGTAGCACATGAAACCTTTGGAGAGGGGATAAAAAAGTTTTGCTGGAACGGCTCCAGGGATGAGGGATTACAGTTATGTAGCTGAGATGGCTCACCTTAGAGAAGGGAAATTTAAAAGGAGATCTGATCGAAATGTTTAAGATTATGTGGAGTTTAGATAAATTAAATAAAATGAAATTGTTTCCAACGTGTGAGGGGCCATTAACCAGGGGACACAGATTTACGGTGATTGGAAATAAGAAGCAGAGGTGACACAGGGATTTTTTTATGCAATGGGTGTTTCGGATTTGCAATGTATTGTCTGATAGGCTGAAGGATACTGATTCAATAGTAGATTCCAAACGGCAATTGGATAGATATCTTAAGGCGAACGAAATGGAAGAATCTGGGAAAGAGCCCGGGTGTGGGACTAACTGGAAGCTCTGCAAAGGTGACAGCGCAGACTTGATGGACCAAATGGCCTCCTTCAGTGCAATGCTATTCTATAATTCTATGATTGTTCCTGCCTGTACTTTCCCAATACTCCTATCCTTTCACCAGGTGTTTGATAATGTACCACATAACAGCTGTGTTACAAAATAAGAAACACATGGGATTAAAGGGCCAATGTCAGCCGTGGCTCAGTTTGCAGCTCTCTCCCCTTTCAGTCACAAGCTTCCAGGATCAAGTGTCACTGCAGGACTTGATCACAGGAATCAAGGCTGACACTGTAGTGCAATACCGATGGAGTATTGCACTGCCAGATGTACCATCTTCTGAATGAAACGTTAAACCAAGGCCCCGTCTCTCCTCTCAGGTGGATGTTAAATATCCCATCGTACTATTTAGAAGCAGAGTAAGGGAATTATTCCCTGTGTCCTGGTCAATATTTATCATTCAATCAACATCACAAAAACAGGACTGATTATTATCATATTGCTGCTTGTGGGAGTTTGCTCTCCTTCATTGATTACAAGAGTGACCACACTTTAAAAAGTACCAGTTGGGAGTAAGATGCTTTGTGACGTCCAGTGGTCATGAAAGGCGCTATAGAAATGCAGTTCTTTTTTATATTCAATGCCAGCATGCAGGAAATTAGCTAAGTGACAGAAAGCAGAGAGTAGTGGAGAATGGTTGTTGTTCAGTCTGGAGGGAAGTACACAGTGGGATTCCCCAGGGTCACTGTTGGGATCACAGTTGCTGTAAGTTAATACAATGGGCTTGTGTACAGAGGGGATAATGTCAAAGTTTTCAGATGGCAGGAAACTCAGAAATGTTAATAAACAGTGTGAAGGATAGGAACAGACTTCAGGAGGACATAGACTGACTGGTAAAATGGGCAGGAACATGGCAGATGTAATTTAACACAATGAAGTGTGAAGTGAGACATTTGGTGAGGACGTATGAGGAGAAACAATATAAACTAAATGGTACCATTATAAAGTGGGTGAAGGATTAGAGAGACCTGTGCTGCACACACACAGATCATTGAAGGTAACATGTAGTGTCCTTGGTGTTAGAGAGAGGCACAGAGTAATAAAACTCAGGAGGAAATGCTGATTTTTACACATCATTGGTTTGGTCCCAGCTGGAGAATTGTGTCCAATTCTGATATGATTTTCAAGAATATGGGATATGGACAGGGGAATGGGACTAATTGGAGGGGTGAGGCCGTGGAGGGATTCAAACGCAAGAATGAGAATATTTAAATTAAGGTGCTGCCAGACTGGGAGCCAATGTAGATCAGTGAGCGCAGGGGTGATGGGTGATCAGGATTTGATGTGAGTTAGGATACAGGCAGCTGAGTCCCGGATGGGCTGTGGTTTATGGAGGATTATAACTGGAAGGGTGAGCAGGACAGAATTGGAATAGTCTAGTGTGGATTTAACAAAGGCACGGATGAGGGTTTATGCAGGAGATGTTTTGAGACAGAGGTGGAGACGGGTGATATTACAGAAGTGGCAGTAGGCAGGTTAAGTGATGGAGAAAACATGGCGATGAACTCAGCTCAGGTATAAATAGAACATAGAGGTAGTAAACTGTCTGGTTCAGCCTCAGACATTGGCTAATGAGGTGGATACAGACAGTGGATCGGGAACAGATTTTGTGAGAGAGACTGAAGACAGAGGCTTCAGTATTCCCAAGATTTACATGGCAAGAACACAAATCAGTGACATATGGTTGATAGATATAATAGTTGGATACAGAGACTTACCAGGGACACCAATAATAGCGAGGATGGGATAGTAAATCGTTTCAATCATCTTTAGTGCATAATAGATGCGCATTTCTAATGTTCTCCAATAATAATCTGCAGTAACTTCGCCAAACCAATAGGAAAAACTCTTGCTGCCCATTTTTGTAACATTCCAATCTATTATTCTCAGATTCTGATCCATTTTTGTAACATTCCAATCTATTGTTCTCACATTATGATCCATTGTTGTAAAACACCAATCTATTGTTCTCAGATTCTGATCAATCCTTTTCCGCTCTCTTTAGCTGCTGTTAGTGTGGGGGTGACGCTCCCGGCTTGGAACAACACATTGGAGGAACTCCCTTATTAATAGAAGTGGAAAACTCTCCAATGACACAATTAGGGTCCATGGAGACTGACATTAATTACACACACTGAACAAACAGATACAGTTAACCCCTGTCAAACCAGCATTTAGTGTTCCAAAATAAAGAATAACAGTGACCCAGACTGGATGGGATGTATGAGGTTTGTTGAGGGAAGGAGTAGAAGAGGCACTGGCCAGAAGCTTTCACTCCTCCTTGGCTATGGGAGTAGTGACAGGGGAGTGGAGGACTGTAAATGATACACCCTGTTTAAAAAAAGAGATGGGATAAACCCTGTAACTTCTGACCAAACAGTCTTATGTCGGCGATTGGAAATTTCTGGAGGCCATAACCCAGCTCAAAAATATATCTTTCTTGGAAAAACATCTGATAATAAATGACAAACAGGATGGATAGCTTGATAACCAATCATGTCTGATAATCTTGATCAAGTTAGTTGATGACATAACTGTGAGTGTTGATGAGGTCAGCGTGTTTCGTGTTATGTATATGAACTTTCAAAAGGCCTGTGATCAAATGACATTTCATAGACTTGTTACGAAAAATGGAAGACATGGATTAATGTGACAATGATAGTGTGGATTTGACATTGACTCAGGGACAGAAAGCAGAGAGAAGTTGTGAACAGACATTGTTTATTCTGGGGGAGGTGGAGTGTACAGTGCTATTTCTCAGGGGTCAGTGTTAGAACCAGTGCTGTTCCTGACATATAGATAGATACATGATATAGAATTAAATGTAAAAATAAACAATTTCAACTCCTGCAGATGACATGAAACTCATATGCAAGAGTGGCAAAGGCGCAGACCACAGAATTATCCAACCTCACAGACTGTGTATTTTTTTTTATTTATCATGGACTCTCATCCAACACCAGTGTATTTCTCACTCTAATTTATTTGTGTATGATTCTCGTGTCTGCGTGAATGTGTAGCGTACATGTTTATTATTTCATTTCGATCCAGTTTAGTTTGTTAAGTATAATAAACTCACCTCTTGTTTAATCTCAAGAAAACCTGTCTGATTGGCTCTTTCACGAGCACAATAAAAGTATAAGGTAAAATACTCACTGAGGTGGTCAGCACGTCCACTGCTAAAAAGGAATAAAGCCTATTGTGGTCAAATCTGAGATAGGACAAGAGGGGACCTGGGACCACTCCTCACATGGCTGTAACAGAAATTGATTGTAACCCAATGACAAACGAGAAATTAGAAGTAGGAAAAACAATTGATTCCCAGAAAAAAAATGAAGATTTCAATGTAGGTTTTATTGTGGCGTTCGCTGCTGCAGCACTAAATAGTTCACATTCGAAGCCAGTACCATCCCAAGCCACAGTTTATGAAAATATGAACAGATGAATTAGGAGCAGGAGTAGGGCACTCGGCCCATCAAGCCTGCTCTGCCATTCAATAAGATCATGACTAATCTGATTGTAAACTCGACTTCACATTTCCACCAGCCCCCGATAACCTTCAACCCCTTGCTTATCAATAATCTATCTACCTCTGCCTTGCAAATATTCAAAGACTCTGCTTCCAGCGCCTTTTGAGGAAGAGAATTCCAAAAATCCACGATCCACACAGAAAAAAAATCTCCTCATCTGTGTGTTAAATGGGTGACCCCCCCCCCCCTTATTTTTAAATAGTGACCCCTAATTCTAGATTCTCCCACAATGGGAAACATCCTTTCCACATGCACCCCGTCAAGACCTCTCAGAGTCCTATATGTTTCAATCAAGCCGCCTCTTACCCTTCTAAACTGCAGCGGATACAAGCCTAACCTGTCCAATATTCCCTCATAAGACGGCCCGCCGATTCCAGGTATCAGTCTAATAAGCCTTCTCTTTACTGTCCCCAGTACATTTACATTCTTCTATTAACAAGGAGACCAAAACTGTACACAGTACTCCAGATGTGGTCTCACCAATGCCCTGTGAAACTGAAGCATGACCTCCATACTTTGGTATTCAATTTCTCTTGCAGTAAACGATAACATTCTATTAACTTTCCAGTTACGTGCTGTACCTGCATACTAGCCATTTGTGATTCATACACTTGGACACCCAGATCCCTCTGCATCTCAGAGCACTGCAATCTCTCACCATTTAGATAAGAGGCTTCCTTTTTATTGTTCCTGCCAAAATGGGCAATTTCACACTTTCCTGCAGTATACTCCATTTTCCAGGTCTTTTCCCACTCACTTAACCTATCTATATTCCTTTGCAGTCCCCTATGTCCTGTTCACAACTTAGTTTCCTACATATCTTTGTGTCATCGGAAAATTTAGCAACTATACCTTCGGTCCCTTCATCCAATTCATTTATATAAATTGTAAAAAGGTGAAGCCCCAGCACTGATCACCGTCGCACACCACTCGTTTAATCTTGCCAACCAGAAAATGACACATTTATGCCGACACTCGGTTTCCTGTTCGCTACTCAATCTTCTATCCATACCAATAAGTTACTCCCTTCACCATGAGCTTTTATTTTCTGCGATAAACTTTGATGTGGCATCTTATCAAATGCCTTATAGAAATCTCAGTACAGTACATCCACCGGTTCCCCTTCATCCGCAGCACATGTAACTCCATCAAAGAACTCCAACAAACTGATTAAACATGATTTAACTTTCATAAATCCATATTGATTCTGCCTGATTACCTCGATTTGGTCTAAGTGCCGATTATACCACCTCTAATAATAGCTTCCAACGTTTTCCCCAAGACAAATGTGAAGCTAACTGGCCTGTAGTTTCCTGATTTCTGTCTGCCTCCCTTTTTGAATAAAGGAGTTACATACAGAGTGAAGTAACTTGGTACAGGTTAAAACCCTGTCTGCTGGAAAGTTGAGTAATGTAGCTGGAAGGTTAGGGATTACACTCCGTCCAAAAGCTAGGAAACCCGAAATGGTAAGACTGTGACCAACCATATTTCACTTGAAGCTGAAGGCTCAAACAGGGTTAGAATCACTAACAGATAGAGTAATGGTAAAACTAGCACAGAAGAGAGTTGAATTAGAATTCCAGAGAGAGCGAGAAAGAGCAGAATGAGAGTCAAGAAAGGGAAAATATAAGAGTGTTCCAGAAGGAGAAGGAGAAAAGGGAGTTAAGGTGGCTCAAACAACTAGAGGAATTCCCAGTACACCCAGTGAAGGCACAGCTGCTGACGGAGCTATCCCTAGCTCAGGACCATGTGCTGAGCTCTGAAAGTTCTCCCAGTTCATTCTAAAGTTCAATGAGGAGGATATGGCAGCACTTTTCATTACTTTTAAAAAGTTTTTAAAGCAACTGCAATGACCGTCAGAGAACTGGATGCTGTTTTTACAAAATAAAATGACAGGAAAGATGAAATTTCATCAGATTATGAGCGGACTGAAAATGCTATCCTGGCCCAAATGAGATAGTACTGGAGCTGGACCAGCAGAAATTCAGAATCTTTGGAAAGCAGCTTGACCAAACCTACCTGGCGTTTGAAAGAGTTAAGCAATTTCGGAACATTGGAACATCGGAGCAGCAGTAGGACATCGAGCCTGTTCCACCATTCAATATGATAATAGCTGATCATCCACTTCAAAGCCTTTTTCCGACACAATCCCCATTTCCCGTTATGTCACTGGTATTTAGGCCGAGGCATTGAGGAACAGAGTCGGGACGTCATGTTACAGTTGTGCATAACTTGGTTAGGCCGCATTTGGAGTATTGTGGGCAGTTATGGTCGCCGCACTACACAAAAGATGTGATTAAGCTAGAGAGGGTGCAGAAAAGATTCACAAGGATGTTGCCTGGTTTGAAGGGATTGAGTTATAAAGAGAGACTGGATAGGCTGGGTCTGATTTCCCTGGAACGAAGGAGGCTGAGAGGAGACATGATAGAGGTATATAAAATTATGAGAGGCATAGATAGGGGTGATAGCCAGAGTCTGTTTCCCATGGTAGGGGTGACTAAAATTAGAGGGCATAGATTTAAGGTGAGAGGGAGGAGGTTTAAAGGGATCAAAGGGGTAAATGTTTCACACAAAGAATAGTAGGTATCTGGAATGAACTGCCTGAGGAGGTGGTGGAGGCAGGAACAGTAACGACATTTAAGAGGCATCTGGACAGGTACTTGAATGAGCAAGGCATAGAGGGATATGGAATTAATGCAAGCAGTTGGGATTAGTATGGATCGTCATTATAGTCAGCCCAGACGCGGACGGCCGAATGGCCTGTTTCTATGCTGTACTACTCTATGACTCCATTTATAAATCTGTTAATATCTGCTTTAAACATACTCAATGACTGAGCTTCCACAGCCCTCTGGGGTGGAGAATTCCAAAGATTCTCAACCCTCTGAGAAAAGACATTTCTCCTCATCTCTGTCCTAAGTGGATTTCCACTTATTTTGAAATTGTTTCCCCTGGTTCTATACTCCCCAACCAGCGGAAACATGTTAGCTGCATCTTCCCTGTCTATCACTTTCAGTATTTTGTAGGTTTCAATAAGATCACCTCTCATTCTTCGAAACTCTAGAGAATACAGGCCCAGTTTCCCCAATCTCTCTTCATGGGATGGTCCCGCCATCTCGGGAACAAGTTTGATGAACCGTCATTGCACTTCCTCCAGGATCATAACATCCTTCCGCAGGTAAGGTGACCAAAACTGCACACATTACTCCAGGGGCAGTCTAACCAAGTTTCCATACAATTGCAGCAAAACGTCACTACTACTGCACTCAAATCCACTTCAATAAAGGCTAACATACCATTAGTCTTCCTAATTGCTTTCTGTCCCTGCATGTTTGTTTTCAGTGACTTACTGATGAGGACATACAGGTCCCTTTGTACAACTACACTTTCCAATCTCTTCCCGTTTAAGAAATACTCTGCACATCTGTTCCTGCTACCGAAATGGATAACCTCACATTTTTCCACATTATATTTCAACTGCAATGTTCTTGCCCACTCACTACGGCTGTCCAAATCCCCTTGAAGCCGCTTTGCATCTTCCTCATCAACACTCATTCCCATCTAGTTTACTGGCATCGAAAACCTGGAAATATTACACTGGTCCCCACATCCAAGTCATTGATACGTATTGTGAACTGCCGGGGCCCAAGCACTGATCCCTGTAGTACCCCGCTAGTCACAGCCTACCAAGGCAACAATTGCCCATTTATTCCTACTCTCTGCTTTCTGCCTGTTATCTAATCCTTAATCCATGCCAGTACATTATCTCCTATCCCATGTGCTTCAATTTTACTAACCAACCTCCTGTCGGGGACTTTATCAAAAGCTTTCTGAAAATCCAAGTATACCACGTCCACCGAATTCCCTTTATCAATTCTGTGAGCAACATCCTCAAAAAACTCCAACAGGTTCGTCAAACATTGTTTCCCATTTATCCATGTTGACTCTACCTAATCAGATCCAATTATCACATTCTTTGGAATAGAGTATAGCTTGTTCCCAGCGACTGATGTCAGGCTAACATGTCTGTAGTGCCCTGTTTTCTCTCTCCGTCCATTCTTAAATACTGGGGAGACATTTTCTATCTTCTAATCTACAGGAACAGTTCCAGAATCTACAGAATATTGAAAGATATTCACCAATGCATCCACTATTTCCAAAGCTACCTCTTTCAACACTCTGGGATGTAGAATATCAGGACCTGGGGACTTGTCAACCTTCAGTTGCATTAATTCCTCCAAGACAACCTTCTTACTTATACTAATTTCATCCATTTCCTCATTCACCCGAATCCCTTGGATCTCTAATTCTGGGAGATTTCTTGTATCTTCCTCAGTGAAGACAGACACAAAGTAATCATTTAGCTTCTCTGCCATTTCTCTATTCCCCATTATAAATTCTCCTGACACTGCCTGTAATGGACCCACATTTGTCTCAGCGGAACGTTTCCTTTTCACGTATCTATAGAAGATTTTACAGTCCATTTTTGTGTTTGTTTTTGGCCAGTGATATGAGCGCTCAAGATAGAGCCCACATATGAAACCCTCAGAGCGGTGATCCCTCTCGAGGAGTTCACAAACTCGCCCCCCTCCCAGTAAAACCCACATAGAGGGACAGAAGGTTCAAAGGTATTCTGGCTGATGAATTTTCCCATGTACACAAAGCCTTAACCCCAGAGGAAAACCTATTCCTCGTCACCCCAAAGATCCGAGAATAAAAGGTGGAAGGGAGATCGGAGCCCGAACAGCCATGGGCAAGAAGCGAGACACACAAGGGTTCATCCTCAGGCCAAATAGGTGCTGAGAGCAGGAGTAATGGCTGAAGATCTGCGTGTTTCCACTGTAATAAGGCAGATCACCATCGAGTTGAACAATGGAAGTGACGGGGAAAACCTGTAGGATTATTCAGAGTCCACCAGATCAGTGCTGGAAAACGGGCCCTGATGGAAAGCACAGCAGGTCAGGCTGTGCCTTTAACTGTAACGGTCAGACACAGTAACCCCACCACAGAGAGTGCGGGAAAACTTAACAAAATCTCTGAGAGTTACCAGGAATTTGTATTCCAAGGAAAAGTGACCCCATACCCCTCGAGTGGGGCAAGCAAACCCATAGTCATACTGAGGGATACAGGCGCCAAACAAACCCTTCTGCTGGGAAAGGACCTTTACCCGAGAGAGTGCAGTGAATACTAGAGTGTTAGTGAATGGTATCGGAAGATGATATATGACCATACCTGTATATCGACTGCTCTTGGAATGTGACCCAGTTTCAAGACCGGTAACCATGAGGATTGTACCTAGTTTACCGGTGGAGGGGTCGATCAGCACCTGGGTAATTATCTGACAGGGGAAAAGGTGGCAGCTTCCCCAGTAGCTCTGGAGCGACCAAAAGAGGTCAGGGAGACAGAGCAGTTACAGGAGAAGGTCCCTGGCACTCTCACTGATTGTGTGGTGAATCGGTCCATGGACAAACAATCCCCTGAACTGACACTGCAGACGGATGACCCTACTGTCTGGTTATCTGAAACCTTCTTTGGTAAGTTAGAGGACCCAAAGGATGTGTTAAACAGATCGTCTTAGTTGAGGCTCAACCACCTGACCCAGTGTTAAAAAAGGCACAGACTGTCCAAACCAAAACTGAAGCAGAGGGAGTTGCAGAGTGCTACTATTTAAATAATGAGGTGCTAATGAGGAAGTGGAGACCACCTCACAGACCTGCGGATGAAGAGTGCACAGTGCTTCACCAGATACGGATGCCGCTGAGGTACTTTAGAACATAGAACATTACAGCGCAGTACAGGCCCTTCGGCCCTCGATGTTGCGCCGACCTGTGAAACCATCTGACCTACACTATTCCATTTTCATCCATATGTCTATCCAATGACCACTTAAATGCCCTTAAAGTTGGCGAGTCCACTACTGTTGCAGGCAGGGCGTTCCACGCCCCTACTACTCTCTGAGTAAAGAAACGACCTCTAACATCTGTCCTATATCTATCACCCCTCAACTTAAAGCTATGTCCCCTCGTGTTTGCCATCACCATCCGAAGAAAAAGACTCTCACTATCCACCCTATCTAACCCTCTGATTATCTTATATGTCTCTATTAAGTCACCTCTCCTCCTCCTACTCTCCAACGAAAACAACCTCAAGTCCCTCAGCCTTTCTTCGTAAGACCTTCCCTCCATACCAGGCAACATCCTAGTAAATCTCCTCTGCACCCTTTCCAAAGCTTCCACATCCTTCCTATAATGTGGTGACCACAACTGCACGCAATACTCCAAGTGCGGCCTCACCAGAGTTTTGTACAGCTGCAGCATGACCTCGTGGCTCCGAAACTCGATCCCCCTACTAATAAAAGCTAACACACCATATGCCTTCTTAACAGCCCTATTACCCTGGGTGGCAGCTTTCAGGGATTTATGTACCTGGACACCAAGATCTCTCTGCTCATCTACACTACCAAGAATCTTCCCATTAGCCCAGTACTCTGCATTCATGTTACTCCTTCCAAAGTGAATCACCTCACACTTTTCCGCATTCAACTCCATTTGCCATCTCTCAGCCCAGCTCTGCAGCCTATCTATGTCCCTCTGTAACCTACAACATCCTTCAGCACTATCCACAACTCCACCGACCTTCGTGTTATCCGCAGATTTACTAACCCACCCTTCGACACCCTCATCCAGGTCATTTATAAAAATGACAAACAGCAGTGGCCCCAAAACAGATCCTTGCGGTACACCACTAGTAACTAAACTCAAGGATGAACATTTGCCATCAACCACCACCCTCTGTCTTCTTTCAGCTAGCCAATTTCTGATCGAAAGCACTAAATAACCTTCAATCCCATACTTCCGTATTTTCTGCAATAGCCTACCGTGGGGAATCTTATCAAACGCCTTACTGAAATCCATATACACCACATCCACGACTTTACCCTCATCCACCTGTTTGGTCACCTTCTCAAAAAACTCAATAAGGTTTGTGAGGCACGACCTACCTTCACAAAACCGTGCTGACTATCTCTAATGAACTTATTCTTTTCAAGATGATTATAAATCCTATCTCTTATAACCTTTTCCAATATTTTACCCACAACCGAAGTAAGGCTCACAGGTCTATAATTACCAGGGCTGTCTCTACTCCCCTTCTTGAACAAGGGGACAACATTTGCTATCCTCCAGTCTTCCGGCACGATTGCTGTCGACAATGACGACATAAAGATCAAGGTCAAAGGCTATGCAATCTCCTCCCTAGCTTCCCAGAGAATCCTAGGATAAATCCCATCTGGCCCAGGGGACTTATCTATTTTCACACTTTCCAAAATTTCTAAAACCTCCTCCTTGTGAACCTCAATCCCATCTAGCCTAGTAGTCTGTATCTCAGTATTCTCCTCGACAACATCTTCTTTCTCTACTGTAAATACTGACGAAAAATATTCATTTAACGCTTCCCCTATCTCCTCTGATTCCACACACAACTTCCCACTACTTTCCTTGATTGGCACTAATCTAACTCTAGTCATTCTTCTATTCCTGATATACCTATAGAAAGCCTCAGGGTTTTCCTTGATCCGGTCCGCCAATGACTTCTCGTGTCCTCTCCTTGCTCTTCTTAGCTCTCCCTTTAGATCCTTCCTGGCTAGCTTGTAACTCTCAAGCGCCCTAACTGAGCCTTCACGTCTCATCCTAACATAGCCGCCTTCTTCCTCTTGACAAGCGCTTCAACTTCTTTAGTAAACCATGGCTCCCTCGCTCGACAACTTCCTCCCTGCCTGACAGGTACATACTTATCAAGGACACGCAGTAGCTGCTCCCTGAATAAGCTCCACATTTCGATTGTGCCCATCCCCTGCAGTTTCCTTCCCCATCCTGCGCGTCTAAATCTTGCCTAATCGCATCATAATTAGCTTTCCCCCAGCTATAATTCTTGCCCTGCTGTATATACCTGTCCCTGCCCATCGCTAAGGTAAACCTAACCGAATTGTGATCACTATCACCAAAGTGCTCACCTACATCTCAATCTAACACCTGGCCGGGTTCATTACCCTGTACCAAATCCAATGTGGCATCGCCCCTGGTTGGCCTGTCTACATACTGTGTCAGAAAACCCTCCTGCACACACTGGACAAAAACTGACCCATCTAAAGTACTCGAACTATAGTATTTCCAGTCAATATTTGAAAAGTTAAAGTCCCCCATAACAACTACCTTGTTACTCTCGCCCCTGTCAAGAATCATCTTCGCTATCCTTTCCTCTACATCTCTGGAACTATTCGGAGGTCTACAGAAAACTCCCAACAGGGTGACCTCTCCTCTCCTGTTTCTAACCTCGGCCCATACTACCTCAGTAGATGAGTCATCAAATGTCCTTTCTGCCGCTGTAATACTCTCCTTGATTAACAATGCCACACCCCCGCCCCCCCCTCCCGCCCCTCTTTTACCATCTTCTCTGTTCTTACTGAAACATCTAAATCCCGGAACCTGCAACATCCATTCCTGTCTCTGCTTTACCCAAGTCTCCGAAATGGCCACAACATCGAGATCCCAGGTACCAGCCCATGCTGCAATCTCACCCACCTTATTCCGGATGCTCCTGGCGTCGAATAGACACACTTTAAACCAAGTTCTTGCTTGCCAGTGCCCTTTAAGAAATATTAAGAATGGCCCACGAGATTCCAATGACTGGACATGTCAGTATATGAAAAATCGAAGCCTGCATAAGACAGCATCTTCACTGGCCACAACTCCACAAAGATGTGGTGGAGTTCTGTAAAACTAGTCACATGTGCCAGGTCGTGGAGAAGCCCCAAACTGCAATAAAACCTTCTGTCCTGATTGCCATACCAGCTTTTGGGGAACCCTTCAGCAGAGTGCTGGTGGATTGTGTGGGACACCTGCTGAAAACAAAACGGGATTACCAGTATCTTCTCACCATTATGGATGTGGTGACCCGATTCCCAGAGGCCATTCTCCCGAAGAACTATCTCTGCCAAGGTCGTGGTGGAGGGGCTAACCCAATTCTTTACCGATATGGGCTGCCTGCTGAGATCCAGATGGAACAGGGCACACATTTTATATCAAGTATTTTTGAAAAGGTCAAGGGTAATCTGGACATAACCCTGTGCAAGTCCTCAGCCTACCATCCACAGTCACAAGCGGCTTTGGAGCGGCACCACCAGACCCTAAAGACAATGATCAGGCCATACTGCTATGAGTAACCCCATGACTGGGACAAAAGGCTGGGATTTCTTCTGTTCGTTACCAGGGACTTATCCACTCTGTCCACTGGCTTTAGTCTCTTTGAATTAGTTTATGGACACGAGATGAGAGGTCCTCTTAAACTAATCAAGGAGAGGTTGTTTGGGGTAGAGGGATCAAACTTCCATGTTAGACTACATTTCCTTGCTCCGGGAGTGGCTCACGAGAGCCTGTGCCTTGGCTCAGTAACACCTAAAGACCTCCCAGGCAGCTATGAAAAGGTAATCAGACTGAAATGCCGAGGCTGGAACATTTCAGGACAGAGACCATGTATTGTTACCACTCCCACTGCAGGGTGAACCCCTGATATCCCGGTTCAGTGGTCCATATCGAGCGGCAAAAGGAATAGTCAGGTAAATTATTTAATTCACACCCCAGACCAAAGGAAAAAAGCAAAGGCTTTGGAGGGGACAGACATGCACAGACCTGTCAGACAGTCAAAAGGGGAGGATTGAAAAGGACAGTGAGGACAGGTTAGAAGAGGGCCGTGAGGATTCTCAACTGGAATCCCCTAGTCTCCGATTAGCCAACCCTGAAATGTTAGATAAATTAGACCACACGCTCTCCTCTTTAAATACAACCCAAAAAGGCAACCTAAAAAGGCTGCAAACAGCATTTACAGAAAGCTGCAAGGGCAAGGTAAGTTCCAAAATAGGCAAGCCGATGGTGAGGGAGATGCCTCACCTCGTCGAAGTGCCGCAGTAGAGTGAAGTGAAAGCTGGACAGACACTTGCGAGCACTAATGTCCCAGAGGACATAGGGCAGATCAGAAAAAAATAATGCTCCCTATAGTAAAGGGAAAAGTGAGGGCAAAACACCCTAAAATAAATAGCATTTGTGTCCCTCACCAGAAGCTAAAAGTGAGGTCAGTGTGGATCTACCCGCTGAAGAACCCAATGATCAGGTCCCAAACCGAAAGCGAAACAAACCCAATAAAAGAACCAATTTATTACACATTGTCAGTTTAGGGAGGAAGTTTCGTCAGGAACCTGAATGGTGAAAGCTTCATTGCAGGAGAGAAAAAAAAGGTCGAACCCGACACATCATCATCCCAGACAAACACCAAAAAATTAAATCAACACAGCTGTAATAGACAATGTCAGCTGCAGTAATTCTCAGATTAATGTTTGAATTTGAGAAGTGATTATTGAGAATGAATGTGTGTTTCCTTCTATTTCTTCTCACAATTCTGGAATAAAATGTTCCTATTATCACATTTCTTTCCATGTGCTGCAGCGGTGTCAAGATAACACAATATGCCCAATGAGGAATTTTAATTCATCGATTAGACACTTACAGTAATCTTTTAATGGAAAAAATCCTGCAGCTAACCTTGAAAAAACTGGCAGCCAAGATGGCCACCGCCATCTTGAAACACATTTTCACATTCCAGAGGCAACAGGAGAGACATGTCTGATGAGCCTGGACCCAAAACATTGGCTTTCTCCATTGACTGAATTACCTAAGGTTACATTCATTAACACGGTATACAAGGACATCCTGACAAATTGACTTCAAAAGAGCAAACTCCTCCAAGTGTAAATAATGGTATCCTGAAACCTGGGGAGATAGAAGTTCCTAACTTTGAATCTCTTAATAAGGGTCCAGCAAATACAGTGAGGCAGTCAGGGGACCTTCTGTCATCTCTGTGAAAGCTGGGAGTTGCCCCTGGACAAAGACAGACAAGCCAGTAATTCAAACTGTGCAGAAGCAGAAGGGCTGTGTCCCCCTCTCCCTCTCTCTGTCCAGATAACTTCACAAGTTTGAAAACCACGTGCGGCTGTGGGCCCTCCATATCTACAGATTACTACAGACAGAGACACCGGGGGAAGAAAGCCACCCACAAGTCTGCCTCCAAGAAAACCCTGAGCCACGTGGGTCAGCCACAGAGGGCACTTTGACCATTCAAAGAATTCAAGAATATAACTTCAAAGAAAGAATAAAGAACAAAGAAAATTACAGCACAGGAATAGGCCCTTCGGCCCTCCAAGCCTACGTCGATCCAAATCCTCTATCTAAACCTGTCGCCTATTTTCTAAGGGTCTGTATCTCTTTACTTCCTGCCCATTCATGTATCTGTCCAGATACATCTTAAAAGACGCTATCGTGCCCGCGTCTACCACCTCCGCTGTTAATGCGTTCCATGCACCCACCACCTTCTGCTTAAAGAACTTTCAACGCATATCCCCACTAAACTATTCCCCTCTCACTTTGAACTCGTGTCCCCTTGTAATTGAATCCCCCACTCTGGGAAAAAGCTTCTTGCTATCCACCCTGTCTATACCTCTCATGATTTTGTACACCTCAATCAGGTCCCCCCTCAACCTCCGTCTTTCTAATGAAAATAATCCTAATCTACTCAACCTCTCTTCATAGCTAGCGCCCTCCGTACCAGGCAACATCCTGGTGAACTTCCTCTGCACCCTCTCCAAAGCATCCACATCCTTTTGGTAATGTGGCGACCAGAACTGCACGCAGTATTCCAAATGTGGCAGAACCAAAGTCCTATACAACTGTAACATGACCTGCCAACTCTTGTACTCAATACCCCGTCCGATGAAGGAAAACATGCCGTATGCCTTCTTGACCACTCTGTTGACCTGCGTTGCCACCTTCAGGGAACAATGGACCTGAACACCCAAATCTCTCTGTACATCAATTTTCCCCAGGACTTTTCCATTTACTGTATAGTTCACTCTTGAATTGGATCTTCCAAAATGCATCACCTCGCATTTGCCCTGATTGAACTCCATCTGCCATTTCTCTGCCCAACTCTCCATCTATCTATATTTTGCTGTATTCTCTGACAGTCCTCTTCAGTATCTGCTACTCCACCAATCTTAGTGTCGTCTGCAAACGTGCTAATCAGACCACCTATACTTTCCTCCAAATCATTTATGTATATCACAAACAACAGTGGTCCCAGCACGGATCCCTGTGGAACACCACTGGTCACACGTCTCCATTTTGAGAAACTCCCTTCCACTGCTACTCTCTGTCTCCTGTTGCCCAGCCAGTTCTTTATCCATCTAGCTAGTACACCTTGGACCCCATGCGCCGTCACTTTCTCCATCAGCCTACCATGGGGAACCTTATCAAACGCCTTACTGAAGCCATGTATATGACATCGACAGCCCTTCCCTCATCAATCAAATTTGTCACTTCCTCAAAGAATTCTATTAAGTTGGTAAGACAGGACCTTCCCTGCACAAAACCATGTTTCCTATCACTGATAAGCCCATTTTCTTCCAGATGAGAATAGATCCAATCCCTCAGTATCTTCCGCAGCAGCTTCCCTACCACTGACGACAGGCTCACCGGTCTATAATTACCTGGATTTTCCCTGCTACCCTTCTTAAGCAAGGGGACAACATTAGCAATTCTCCAGTCCTCCTGGACCTCACCCGTGTTTAAGGATGCTGCAAAAATATCTGTTAAGGCCCCAACTATTTCCTCTCTCGCTTCCCACAGTAACCTGGGATAGATCCCATCCGGACCTGGGGACTTGTCCACCTTAATGCCTTTTAGAATACCCAACACTTCCTCCCTCCTTATGCCGACTTGACCTGGAGTAATCAAACATCTGTCCCTAACCTCAACATCCGTCATGTCCCTCTCCTCGGTGAATACCGATGCAAAGTACTCGTTTGGAATCTCACCCATTTTCTCTGACTCCACGCATAACTTTCCTGCTTTGTCCTTGAGTGGGCCAATCCTTTCTCTAGTTACCCTCTGTCTCCTTATATATGAATAAAAGGCTTTGGGATTTTCCTTAACCCTGTTTGCTAAAGATATTTCGTGACCCCTTTTAGCCCTCTTAATTCCTCGTTTCAGATTGCGCCTACATTCCCGATATTCTTTCAAAGCTTCGTCTTTCTTCAGCCGCCTAGACCTTATGTGTGCTTCCTATTTCCTCTTAGCTAGTCTCACAATTTCACCTGTCATCCATGGTTCCCTAATCTTGCCATTTCTACCCCTCACTTTCACAAGAACATGTCTCTCCTGCACGCTAATCAACCTCTCTTTAAAAGCCTCCCACATATCAAAGGTGGATTTACCTTCAAACAGCTGCTCCCAATCTACATTCCCCAGCTCCTGCCGAATCTTGGTTTAGTTGGCCTTCCCCCAATTTAGCAATCTTCCTTTAGGACCACTCTCGTCTTTGTCCATGAGTATTCTAAAACTTACGGAATTGTGATCACGATTCCCAAACTAGTCCCTTACTGAAACGTCAACCACCTGGCCTGGCTCATTTCCCAACACCAGGTCCAGTATGGCCCCTTCCCGAGTTGGACTATTTACATACTGCTCTAGAAAACCCTCCTGGATGCTCCTTACAAATTCTGCTCCATCTAGACCTCTAACATTAAGTGAATCCCAGTCAATGTTGGGAAAATTAAAATCTCCTATCACCACCACCCTGTTGCTCCTGCAGCTTTCCATAATCTGTTTACATATTTGTACCTCTATCTCACGCTCGCTGTTGGGAGGCCTGTAGTACAGCCCCAACATTGTTACCACACCCTTCCTATTTCAGAGTTCTGCCCATATTGCCTCACAGCTCGAGTCCTGCATAGTGCCTTCCTTCAGCACAGCTGTGATATCCTCTTTGACCAGTAATGCAACTCCTCCACCCCTTTTACCTCCCTCTCTATCCCGCCTGAAGCATCGGTATCCTGGGATATTTCGTTGCCAATCATGCTCTTCCCTTTTGCATGTCTCAGTAATAGCAACAACATCATACTCCCAGGTACTAATCCAAGCCCTAAGTTCATCTGCCTTACCTACTACACTTCTTGCATTAAAACAAATACACCTCAGACCACCAGTCCCTATGCTTTCATCATCTGCTCCCTGCCTACTCTTTCCCTTAGTCACGCTGACTTCATTATCTAGTTCCTTACAGGCTTTAGTTACTACATCCTTACTCTCCACTGACCTTTTTAGAACATTACAGCGCAGTACAGGCCCTTCGGCCCTCGATGTTGCGCCGACCTGTGAAACCATCTGACCTACACTATTCCATTTTCATCCATATGTCTCTCCAATGACCACTTAAATGCCCTTAAAGTTGGCCAATCTACTACTGCTGCAGGCAGGGCGTTCCACGCCCTTACTACTCTCTGAGTAAAGAAACTACCTCTCACATCTGTCCTATATCTATCACCCCTCAACTTGAAGCTATGTCCCCTCGTGTTTGCCATCACCATCCGAGGAAAAAGACGCTCACTATCCACCCTATCTAACCCTCTGATTAGCTTATATGTCTCTATTAAGTCACCTCTCCTCCTCCTTCTCTCCGACGAAAACAACCTCAAGTCCCTCAGCCTTTCCTCGTAAGACCTTCCCTCCATACCAGGCAACATCCTAGTAAATCTCCTCTGCACCCTTTCCATAGCTTCCCCATCCCTCCTATAATGCGGTGACCAGAACTGCACGCAATACTCCAGGTGCGGTCTCACGAGAGTTTGGTTCCCATCCCCCTGCCACATTAGTTTAAACCATCCCCAACAGCGTTAGCAAAAGACTTCAGCCAGAGTACTACCGAATCATCCAACCTCACAGAATGTGTATTTTTAAAAAAATTTATTTAGGACTCCAATCCAATCACAAATCTGCTTCTCACTCTGTAATCTATTTGCATGTGATTCTCGTGTGAGTGTGTGCATAAATGTGTGGTGTATTTTTTATGGTTTTATTTAGATACGGTTTAGATTGCTAAGTATAATAAACTCACCTCTTTCCTGTTTAAACTCTAGACAACCAGTCCGATTGGTTCCTTCACCATCACACCAAAGGGAAAAGGGAAAATACTCACTGACATGGTTGCCACATCCACTCTCTAGAAAGGGCACACCCTATTGCGTTCAAATAAGAGGAAGGGCACGAGGAGAGACTGTGACCCCTCTTCACCTGGCTGCAACAATAGGCAGGGTTGGAGATGGAGAGAACACGGGAATGAAGTCAGCTCAGCATTAAATTGCAGAGGTTGTTAACTTCCTGGTTCAGCCTCAGACAATGGCCAGCGAGTAGGATGCAGATCGTGGATGGGGAATATAATTTGCGACAGAAACTGAAGACAATGGTTTCAGTCTGCTCACGATATAAATTACGAGAACACTAAATCATTGAAATATGGCTTATGAATCTAATAGTTGGATTCAGAGACTTACCTGGGACACCAATAATAGCGAGGATGGGATAATAAATCGATTGAATCATCTTCAGAGCACAAAAGATCCGCTCTTGTAATGTTATCCAGTAATAATCTGCAGTGAGCCAGTAAAAGCAATAGGAGAAACTCCTGCTGCCCATTGTTATAACATCCCAATCTATTGTTCTCAGATTCTGACCCATTGTTGTAACATTCCAGTCTATTTTTCTCAGACTCTGACCCATTGTTGTAACATTCCAATCTATTGTTCTCAGACTCTGACCCATTGTTGTAACATCCCAATCTATTGTTCTCAGATTCTGACCCATTGTTGTAACATTCCAGTCTATTGTTCTCAGACTCTGACCCATTGTTTTAACATTCCAATCTATTGCTCTCAGATTCTGACCCATTGTTGTAACATTCCAGTCTATTGTTCTCAGACTCTGACCCATTGTTGTAACATCCCAATCTATTGTTCTCAGATTCTGACCCATTGTTGTAACATTCCAGTCTATTGTTCTCAGACTCTGACCCATTGTTGTAACATTCTAGTCTATTGCTCTCAGATTCTGACCCATTGTTGTAACATCCCAATCTATTGTTCTCAGATTCTGACCCATTGTTGTAACATTCCAGTCTATTGTTCTCAGACTCTGACCCATTGTTGTAACATTCCAATCTATTGTTCTTAGACTCTTACCCATTGTTGTAACATTCCAATCTATTGTTCTCAGACTCTGACCCATTGTTGTAACATTCCAGTCTATTGTTCTCAGACTCTGACCCATTGTTGTAACATTGCAATCTATTGTTCTCAGATTCTGAACCATTGTTGTAACATTCCAATCTATTGTTCTCCGATTCTGACCCATTGTTGTAACATTCCAATCTATTGTTCTCAGACTCTGACCCATTGTTGTAACATCCCAATCTATTGTTATCAGATTCTGACCCATTGTTGTAACATTCCAATCTATTGTTCTCAGATTCTGATCTTTCGTCTCCCTCTCTCTGGAGCTGCTGATCTCTGTTATGTTCCCGCTGACATTATGGGATAATACATTGAAAGGAGCTCCTTATTAATAGACGATGGAAAACCTCCCAGTGACACAATTAGGGTCCATGGAGACGGACATTAACTACAGTCACTGAACAAACAGGTTCAGTTAACTCATTTCAATCTAAACGTTTTTGTACCACAATAAAGTAGAACATTTATCCGGTCTGGATAGGATATCTGAGGTTTAATGAGGAAAGGAATTGTGGAAACACAGCGGCACTGGCCAGAATCTTCGAATCCTCCTTTGATATGGGATTGGTGACAGAGGACTGGAAGGCTGTAAATGTTACACCCTATTTAAAAAGAGGAGAGGTTGGACAAACCCTGTAACTACTGACCAGTCAGTCTAATGTTGATAGTTGAAAACTTCTGGAGTCCGTAACCCAGCACAAAGTATTTCTTGCCTGTAAAATCATGGTTAATAAATGACAAGCAGCATAGATGGGTTAATGGAAAATCATTTTCTAATCTTGATCGAGTTCGTTGAGGACGTAACTGTGAGTGTTAATGAGAATAGCGTGTTTCGTGTAATGGGATCAGAGAATCATCGTGAGGTTAAGGCACAGAAAGAGGCCACTTTGCACGGTATTGCTGTGCCAGCCGATAAACGATCCACTATTCTAATCCCACCATCCAGCATTTGGCCAATAACCCTGAAGATTGTGGCACCTGAGCTGCATATCCAGACTCCTTCTGAATGGGTAGAGTGTCCCTGCCTCAACTACCCTTTCAGGCAGTGAGTTACAGCCTCACACCAAAGCAAGAGACCCAATGCTAAGCCTTGCAGAACGCCGCTGGAAACATCCCTCCTGACTCTAAAATACCTGTCAACAATTACCCTTTGTTTCCTGCCACTGAGCCAATTTCCTATTTCTGGGTGAACAGGTGTTTCCTCAACTCCCCTCTAATCTTTCCATCAATCATTTTAAATCTATGCCCCCTCATCACTGATCTCTCTGCTAATGTGATTATACCCTTCACCTCCACTCTATCCAGGCCCCTAAAAATATATACATTTCAATCAGATCTCCCCTCAGCCTTCTCTGTTCCAAGAAGAACAACCCCAGCCTATCCAATCATTCCACATAGCTGCATTTTTCCAGTCCTGGCAACATCCTCGTAAATCTCCTCTATGCCCTCTCTATTGCAATTACATCCTTTCTGTAATGAGGTGACCAGAACTGCACAAAATATTCAAGTTATGGTCTACCCAAAGAGTTATACAGTTCCAGCATAACCTCCCTGCTTTTGTATTCTATACCTCGGCTAATAAAGGAAAGGATTCCGTATGCCTTCTTAACCATCTAATCAACCTGTCCTGCTACTTCGGGGATCTGTGGACATTGACTCCAAAGTTCCCTCACTTCCTCTGCACGTCCCAGTATTTTCCCATTAATCGTGCATCCCTTTGCTTTGTTTGAACTCCTCAATTTGCATCGCCTCATTCTTAATCAGGTGGAATCCCATTTGCCACTTTTCTGCCATCGATATCTTCCTGCAACCGACAGCAATCCTCCTCGCTATCTACCACACGGCAAATCTGTGTGTCATCGACAAAACTCTTGATCATGCTTCTACATTTACGTCCAAGTCATTAATATATACCACAAAAAGCAGGGGACTCAGTCCTGAGCCCTGTGGAACACCATTGGAAACAGTCCGAAGGTCTGTCTGAAACAGTCCGGGGTTCCGAAGAAGGGTCACTGACCCGAAACGTTAACTCTGCTTCTCTTTCCACAGATGCTGCCAGAGCTGCTGAGTGATTCCAGCATTTCTTGTTTTTGTTTCAGATTTCCAGCATCCGCAGTATTTTACTTTTATTATATTGGAAACAGCCCTCCAGTCAATAAAACACCCATCAACAATTGCCCTTTGTTTCCTGCCAATGAGCCAATTTTGTATCATCCTTGCTGTATTTCCCAGGATTCCATGGGATTTTATTTTTTTTAACCAGTCTGACATGTGGGACCTTGTCAAAAGCCTTGCTTAAATCCATGTAGACCACATGAACTGCACTACCCTCATCTATCTTCCTTGTTACTTCTTCAAAAAATTCAATCAAGTTGGTCAAACGAGAGCGTCCCTTAACAAATCCATGCTGACTATCCTTGATTAGCCTGTGCCTTTCTAAGAGACAGTTTATCCTGTCTCTCATTATAGATTCCAATAATTTGCCCACTACTGAGGGTAGACTGACTGGACTGTAATTTTTCATTCTAACCCTGGGGTCCTTTATAAACAGAGGTTCAATGTTAACAGGACTCCAATCCTCTGGCACCACACCTGTACCCAGTGAGGACTGGAAAATGATGGTCAGACCCTCTGCTATTTCTTCTCTTGCTTCTTTTAACAGCATAGGATGCATTTTATCTGGATCTGGTGACTTATCAACTTTCAAGGATGCTAATCCCATTAATACCTCCTCTCGCCCTAAGTATATCACATCAAATACTTCATATTCCTCCTTCTTAGCTACAATATCTGCATCATACCCCTCTTTGTAACGTGAAACACGAAGTATTCATTATGAACCATACCAACATGTTCCACCCCTGCACCTGCATATGCAATTATGTATATACACTTTTGTGAACAGACTTTCAAAAGGCTTGTGATCAAATGGCATTTCATAGACCTGTTATGAAAATGGAACACATGGATTAATGTGACAGTGATAGTGTGGATATGACACTGACTCAGGGACAGAAAGCAGAGAGAAGTAGTGAACAGTCATTGTTCAGACTGGTGGAGGAGGGGGAGTATACAGTGCAATTTCTCAGGGGTCAGTATTAGAACCAGTACTCTTCCTGACATACAGATAAATAGATGCATGACAAAGACTTACGTGTGAAGAGCAGAGTCTCAACATTTGCATAAGCCAGGGAAATTATAAATGTAGTAACCAGTGTGAAGGATAGTAGCTGCTTCAGGAGGACATGGACAGTCAGATGGTGAAATGAGAATACACATGGCGAATGAAATTTAACACATAGAATTGGGGAAGTGATTATTTTGTGAGGGAGAATAAGGGGAGTGAATAGAAACTAAACTGCACCATTTAAAAGATGGTACCGGAGCACAGAGACTGGGTGCGTATGTACACAAATCTTCAAGGGTGGCCGGATAAGTTCTGAAGATTTTAAAAAGGCATCCGGGATCCTTAGCTTTATAACCAGAAGCAAAGAATTTAAAAAACCACAAGAACATTCTGCTAAGACTAGAAATGAATGTTTGAGCCTCAGCTGAGATATTGTGTCCAATTCTGGACACCACACTTTATGAAGATTCCAAGGTCTTGTAGATGGTGCCTCGGTGTTATACTAGAATGGTAACAGGGATGAGGGACTTCAGTTATGTGGAGAGAAGCTGGGATTGTTCTCCGTAGAGCAGAGAAGCTAAAAGGGAGATTTAATAGAGGGGCTTAAAATAATGATGTGTTTTGCTAGAATAAATAAAGAGAAGCTGGTTTCACTGGATGAAGGGTCAGTAACCAGAGAAAACAGTTTAATGTTGATTAACAAACAAACAGAGGAGAGATGAGCAGATTTTCATTTCTTTACACAGCTAGTGTTTATGATTTGGAATGCAGTTCCTGAAAGCGTTGTGGAAGCAGATTTAACAGAAACTTTCAA
Organism: Heterodontus francisci; assembly: GCF_036365525.1. Classification (NCBI taxonomy): domain Eukaryota; kingdom Metazoa; phylum Chordata; class Chondrichthyes; order Heterodontiformes; family Heterodontidae; genus Heterodontus; species Heterodontus francisci. The sequence continues at coordinate 2,590,301 of NW_027141414.1, forward strand.
AAGGGAATTGGATCAGTACTAACAGGATGATTTACTGGACTGGGAGAAAAGAACAGGGGAGAAGAATAATTGAAAATCTCCTTCAAACAGCTGGAACTGGTACGATATGTTAAATAGTCTCCTCCTGTGCTGTGTGATTCTTTGAGTGTCTGATAACAGAAACCATTGAGTACGTATCTCATGTGTACAATTGACATTCAGCAGTTTTTAATCCCGAGATTAATTGTTACTTGTTTTCTGATGAAGACAACAGCAGAAAGACAGACACAAGGGGCTGGTGAGATAAATTGTGTTGATAATTTGTTTATTGGGTTATGACGTCTCTCTCTCTTATCACAGACCTCGCCTGGTTTCAATCCGTCAATTACAAACTCATTGCTTTTATTCGTATTTTATTTCCTGTTTATTTATTCTCAGGATATGGGTGATACTGACAAGGCCAGCATTACTTCCCCATCCCTGGTTACCATGAAAAAATGGTGAATCTTGAACCACTGCAGTCCCTGTGGTTCTAACAAACAAAATAACATTTAGTATTTTGATGAGGCAGTTTCATCACTGGACCGTTCAGAATGAGTTAGGTTTGAACATGAGGATGAGAGTTTTAAAATCAAGATGTTGCCAGAGCAGGGGCCAATGTAGGTCAACGAGCACTGGAGTGATGGATGAACGGGACTTGCTTTGAGTTTAGATACAGGCAGCAGAGTTTTAGATGAACAAATATTTGTGGCAGAGTCAGTACAGGTTAGATGCAGTGTAAAGCTCACTCTACACTGTGCCCATCAAACACTGCCATGAAAGGTATAGCACGGCTAAGATACAGAATAAAGCTCACTCTGCACAGTCCCCCATTAAATACTCCCAGGACAGGTACAGCACTGGGGTTGGCTGCTGCCTAATTGGAGGTGCTGAGTAGTTAACGAGGTTCAGCTGCCTGTGGCTGTGTGAAGAGGCTGGAAGCTGTGTGACTGCTGCAAGAGGGAGAAACTGAGATTGAAGGAAAGTTTTTTCCATTGGCAACAGGAGTCTGGGGAAAGAGGAGGGGAGAGCAGCTAATTAGATAGCTATTTCAAAGAGACAGTACTGACATAATGGGCTGAAAAGCCTCCTTCTGTGCTGCACCAATCTCTAATTCTATGAACAAGAGACAGAGAGTGAAGTGAGTGAGGGAGAGAGAGAGAAAAAACGTGAAAGAGGGAAAGGTCAATAGGAAGTGCGAAAAAATCGTGTTTGCATCACTTTTTCAGCAGAGGAGTCATGATTTGCCCGTCCCCGTTCCTGTTGAGACAGGTGACACACAAACGTCCTGCTGCCTCCTCATTTCCATGCATTCTACGCACACCACAAAGCGACCCGCGCTGCTGTCTGTCTGCAAGTTTAACAGGGGCCTAACTGTGTGTGAGGCTGGCTCGTGTTTCAGCCAGGCTTCAGCTCTTAAAGACAGTCTGTCCCTCTTAACGGGAAGTTGTACTGAATCACAGGAGGCTGCTGTTGCTGATTGGGAACGCTGCAATTGGAGACAAGGCAAATGGAATACTACGACAGAGAGAGGGCTCTGTTGTTCACGGATGTGATGCTGGAGGCCTTAGTCATGGTGGGTGACAGGAGTAGAGAGGCCATGTTTCCTTGGGGTGTGCTGGAGACACTCAAGGAACGTCCTCCGAATGGAATGGGAGCAGGAGGCCAGGGAGATCAATGCAAGATGTCTGGCCCCGAGGACTTGGCAGCAGAGCCAGAAGAAGTTTAATGAGCTTACACGGGTGGTCAATGTCAGTGAATTTATCTCCACATGGCATCTCCTACCCCCAACACCACCAACCTCTCACACTGCTCAATGTACCACACCCCCATCACTCACCCATCAGCAGTCCCTAACACTCAGGACTCATACCTAATATTCACATACTCCACCTCACCATCACACACCTTCAAATGATACCAGCCTCACACCCACCTCTCACTGCCTCCACATAGCTCCAGCTATTCAGCTATGGCAGGCACATCACCCAAACACAGTGCAACACAATCACTGACATTCTGCCCTCTCTCTTACAGGACAAGGTGGCCCATAATCACAGGGAGCTGCAGTGATCCGGTGGGGGCCTGGCATACCTTCATCCCCTGAGCCTGAGGGAGGAGATGGTTCTCCATATCATGGGACCGGCTGTGACAGAGCCCGTGGTATCCGCCATCACCGACAGCATTCAGGATGATGCTATGTTCCTGCCTTATGTCCCTTCTTAACTCCCAATTCCCCCTCATCCTGCTGGGATGGGATGATGTACAAGCTGCAGATGATGGGACCATGGACCTCCTGCTTTCCATCACATCCCCAATCCCTCAACCCAACCCTCCCCCTCTGATTTTATACTTTCCAATCATAACCCAAAACTGCCAGCTTCCCAGTCACAGCAGATCCAGGAGACAGAGAGAGAGAGAGCAGCAGCACAGCACTGATGGTGAAACCCCATCACTTGGTCTGATACTCATAGTCATCAGATCAAATACTTACACTGTGTGGACCTTAGAGGCTGGTATAGCTTCGGAATCTGCACATGGTGAGTAACCGAGCACGAGTGATGTGCAGCCAGGCCAGGGGGAAAGGATAGTTCATGTGTCAGCTCACCGGAGGGTGAGGTCACAAACGAGTTACAATACACAGGACTCAGATAAGAACATTGCTGGAACTGCATACAGGAGAATGCTGATGGACATGTACACTGAGAGACTTTGTCAATTGACAGGCCTGTCAGACAGTCTGTTATCACTGTCAAGGAACATGGAGGAGTCTGGCTCCAACATCACACAGGACATTGCACTGAGTTTGAAGCCCATTCATTCCCCTGTGGAAGTGGTCACTAACTCCATGACAGCACTAGCGGACTTAGCCCTGATACAGTGTCTGGTGAACATTGTCTCAGCTTCCACTGCAGCACAGACGGCAGACAGCCAACGTCTCAGTGCTGCAGTGGAAGCTCAGACTGAGGTCATGAGATCCATGTTTGTTGCCATGCAGGATCAGACTGCTGTCAACATGGCTGTGGATGTCAATGTTCAAAGGGGTTTGCAGGCTCTCACAGCAGTCCACCAATCTTTGATCCAGTAGATTACTCGGATTACTGAGGTGTCGCCCCGTGGCAGTGACAGTGTCTCCTTGGAGCATGAACCTGCTGTCCTCTCTCAGGATGACAGTATTTGTTCTCCCTTCACTGTCACTCCACCAGTGTCCTTGCTGTTACCCATCAGCCAGCCCAGGCTGCTGCTGTCCATGTCGTGGTTGTGCAGTCTGAATCCGAGGCCTCAAGGCCCAGATCTGCTCGAGGACGTCCTGCAAGGCCACCTGCAGTCTCCCCAGTGAAAGTCAGCAGCCTTCCACCAGCCGTGCTGCAGTCATTGGGGAAACACTGTGCAGGAGCACTAGGCACGTCGAGGGAACCCACAAGACAGGCACTAAGGGAATACACAGGGGTGCATAGTTCAGTTTTGTTTGTATAATTGGATGTGTTGTTGGATAAAGATGTTAATGAAAAGGTTTTTGCTGGTGGTTTTTGCTGTGATGGGGCGTCTCAGGTGGGTGTAATGGTGGAGAATGGGGATCCATGGTGGGAAATGGAAGTTGTCCTGTGGGAACCGGAATCTTAGCAGGGACTCTCCGAAAGCCTGTCCGTGTCGAAGGCATCCAGGAAATATCCTCCCTGCCTCCTGCTCCTCCTCCTGAGGTTTCCTGCGGATTCCTGGTGCCAATGCCTGTGGCCTCATGATGGTGATGATATGAAGGGTGCAGCAGAACACCATGAACTTGGACACCTGCTCCAGTGTGTACTGGAGGGCTCCCCTCAGGCGGTTCGTACAGTGGAAGCATTGCTTCATCACACCGATGGTCTGTTCCACCTTGTTCCTGATGACTCCATTGCTCAGGTTATACACATGCTAATTGTGTGAGGTTGGTTGGCGGTGGGAGGTGGTTTGGGGGAGTAGAAACATGAGCTGTGTCTGTGGGGGGTTTCCTTTGTCTCCGAGGTGTCACATCCTGGTTCTGCATGGAGACTCGATGTGTAGGGACCGGCTGACTGCTTCAGAATGAAGGTATGGTGGCTGCTGCCAGGTTAGTGGACATTCACCAACATGAGGTACTGGGCATGCTCACACACGAACTGTACATTAATGGAGTGAGATTTCTTTCAGTTCCTGAACCACAACCCGTTGACATGGGAACAACACAGAGCCACCTACACCATCAGGAATCCGCTATCCTGACAAAGCCATGGGATCTCTCATCCTGATTCTCCCTGCTGATGGAGAAAATGATGACATAGATGGTCACCCTCACCTCCCAGAATTATCAATGGACAACAGACAGGCCTAGTAACTACTGGTCAGTTAGTTTATCATCTGCGGTGTGGAAGGTTTTAGAAATAATCAGGGATAAAACAGCATTCATCTGGACAGGTTTGAATTAATTAAGGATAGCCAGCACAGATTTACAAAAGGAAAGTCATGCTTGCCAAATCTATTTGGATTTTTTGATGATGTAACAGAGAAAGTTGATGATGGATGTCGTCTCTATTGAGTTGAAGAATGTGTTTGATAAAATACCACATAAGAGATTAATTACCAAAAGAAAAGTCTCATGGAATGGGAGGGTCAGTGTCCAATTGGATAACCAATAAGTGGCTTATGTACAGAAAACAGTGTGTCATAGTAAATGGCTGTTTTCCCTACTGCAGCATGTTGGATTGTGGGTGTTTCCCCAGGGTCAGTGCTCGGGCCATTGTTTTATGTTGCTGTGTATAATTGATCTGGATCTAGAATACAGAGTAGAATTTCAAAATCTGCCTCTGATATCAAACTTAGAGCTGTGGCAAACAGTGAGGATGTTGATAACCAACTGCAACAGGACACAGATAGGTGAGTAGAATGGGCAGACAAGTGGCAGATGGAAGTGTGAGACAAGTGTGAGGTGTTGCATTGTGACTGTAGGGGTAGGAAAGCAATACAGAATTAATAGCACAGTTCTAGTCAGTGTGCAGGAACAGAGAGACCTGTGGGTGCATGTGTATCCATCTTTAAAGGTGACAGGACATATTGAGAGAGTGGTTCGTAAAACACATATAATCTTGGATTTCATAAATAAAGGTATTGAGTACACAAGCCGAGAAGTTCTGATTAATGTTTAAAAATGTCTCGTTAGGTCTCAGCTGGACGATTGTGTCCAATTCTGGTCACTACACTTCAGAAAGATTGTGAAGGTCCTTGAAATGGTGCAGAGGAGATTTAACAGAATGGTTCCAGGGATGGAGGATCTATGTTATTAGGTTAGGTTACAAGATTTGGTCAGGCTTGGATAATTTAGACAAGGAAAACCTGTTCCCATTAACTGATGGAAGAAGGATTAGTGACACAGATTGAAGGTTTTGGACAAGGAATGCAGGGGGAATATGTGGAAAAAATGTTTTTATGCAGCGGGTGTTAATGATCTGGAACTCACTGCCCACAAGTTTAGTTTAGTTTAGAGATACAGCACTGAAACAGACCCTTCGGCCCACCGAGTCTGTGCCGACCATCAACCACCCATTTATACTAATCCTACACTAATTCCATATTCCTACCACATCCCCACCTGTCCTTATATTTCCCTACCATCTACCTATTGCTAATGGCCAATTTACCTATCAACCAGCAAGTCTTTGGCATGTGGGAGGAAACCGGAGCACCCGGAGGAAACCCACGCAGACACAGGGAGAACTTGCAAACTCCACACAGGCAGTACCTAGAATTGAACCCGGGTGGTGGAAGCAGAGAAAATCAGTTATTTCAAAGGAATGCTGATGGGCACTTGAAGGAAACTGATTTGCTGCCGGTATTGGGACATTGGGGCATTGGGACTGACTGGATTGCTCCATGCAGTGACAGCATTGACATGATGGACCGACTGACCTCCTTCAGTGCCGTAAGTGACTGCATCACCCTCAATGACTCTTTGTTGGATATGTCTCCCGCTCCTGCCTTAAAAGATCCAAATACATAGAAGTTCAATGAAACTGTGACCTTAACAGCCACTGACAGCTCCGTCCTCACCCTGGTGCGAGGCTCCAGGTTGTGCTACAGGAGGTAACACAGTTCTATGATCAACTCCTTATTGAATCAGAGTCACCTCACACACTGCTCCTGGGTTAGGTGTAGGTAGGAAAAGTGCTCTTGGAAAACCCGGGGCGTTTATTTTTATTCTTTCATGGATGTGGGCATTGCAGGCCAGGCCAGCATTTATTGGCCATCCCGAATTGCCCATTCCTAACTCGCCCTTGAACTGAGTGGCTTGCTGGGCCATTTCGAGGGCATATAAGAGTCAACCACATTGCCGTGGATCTGGAGTCACATGTAGGCCAGACCAGGTAAGAACAGCAGATTTCCTTCTCTAAAGGTCATTAGTGAACCAGATGGGTTTTTAAAAACAATCCACAATGGTTTCGTGGCCGTCATTAGACTGGCTTTAAAATTTCTGATTTATTAATTTAATTCAAATTCCACCTTCTGCTGTGGTGGGATTCGAACCCATGTCCCCAGAGCAATGCCTCGGTCTCTGGGTTATTAGTCCAGTGACAATACCAGTACGCCACCACCTCCCCTTCAGGGTAGGGCAGAGCCCTCTCCTCCTCCCTCTTTACAGAGCTTGCCCTCTCTGCAGCCTCTACTCCATGTGTTGGTCATGTTACAGACACAGAAACATTGGAACTACAATCCCTAGAACTCTTCCAGAGTTGGGTCACCATATCCTCTGGCCTCCATGAATGTCTGCAGCAGCTCACAACACAACCTGCAGAAAACCATCCACGACCCCTCCAATAACTTTGCAATAGCAGAACTAAGTCTAAAGTCCCTCACCTGTAAATTGGATGCCTGGTCCTTTTAAATAACACTAGAGGGGGTTACTCGTGCTGATGAATGTATGTTCAGCTGAGAGTGACTAACACAGGCGGTCAGTGGACAGGCACAGACCAAGTTTCAAAGACGTACATCAAAGCTGCTGGCATGGCTGATTGGTGTCACTTCAAACTCCTCCTCACACTAGCAGCACACGCTTGGGGAACTGGGGCAAGAGCTCAGACCAGCCTGGAGCACTGGCAGTGACAAGCAGCTCAGTTCCTACCATTTTATGGATCCAAACTTCCATGTCATTGGGGTCAGTGGCGTTATAGAGCTGAAAATTGTGGCCAAAGAAACCTACAGAGAAAAATTAATTTACTTTTAAAGATAATCGAAAAGAGTAGAATGCCAAAAGGAACATGAGAATGGTCAGGGGAATGGGACTAATCATAGGGGTGAGGTCATGGTGGGAGTCAAACACAAGAATGAGAATATTAAAATTAAGGTGTTGACAGACTGGGAACCAATGTAGATCAGTGAGCACAGGGGTGATGGGTGATCGGGATGTGGTGTGAGTTAGGATACAGGCAGCAGATTTCTGGATGGGCTTTGCTTTTTGGAGGTTTATAACTGGGAGGGTAAACAGGATAGAATTGGAATAATCAAGTGCGGATTTAACAATGACTTGCATGATGGTTCATGCAGCAGATTGGCTGAGGCAGAGCAGGAGACGGGTGATATTACAGAGGTGGTAGTCGGCAGGTGTGGTGATGGTGAGAATATGGAGATTAGCTCAGCTCAGGTTTAAAAGAATACAGATGTTGTAAGCCATTTTGGGCGGCACAGTGGTGCAGTGGTTAGCACCGCAGCCTCACAGCTCCAGGGACCCGGGTTCAATTCTGGGTACTGCCTGTGTGGAGTTTGCAAGTTCTCCCTGTGTCTGCGTGGGTTTTCTCCGGGTGCTCCGGTTTCCTCCCACAAGCCAAAATACTTGCAGGTTGATAGGTAAATTGGCCATTATAAATTGTCACTAGTATAGGTAGGTGGTAGGGAAATATAGGGACAGGTGGGGATGTTTGGTAGGAATATGGGATTAGTGTAGGATTAGTATAAATGGGTGGTTGATGTTCGAGACAGACTCGGTGGGCCGAAGGGCCTATTTCAGTGCTGTTTCTCTAATCTAATCTGGTGCAGCCTCAGTCATTGGCCAGTGAGGGGTATGGGTTCACAAATAGGGGTTGGAGTTTCCGATGGAGACCAATGTCACTGGCTTCAGTCTTCGAAAAAAATTAAGTTCCAGATCAGTATTTGTGAAACAGGGTTTACATACCTCATCGCTGGAGCTGGAGTCTTACCTGGGCAGCAACAGAAGCAAAGATGAGAGAGTAATTTACACAAACCCTAATACAGTTAGCAATGGTTGATAAGGGTAATAGCTGGAGATAAATGTTTATAAGGGATACCAAAAGCAGCAAGGGCAGAGTAAATCACAAGTACAGTAATGCAGCTAACATGGTTTATAGAATGAAGATAAAAGCAAAATACTGTGGATGCTGGAAATCTGAAATAAAACAAGAAATACAGGAACCACTCAGCAGGTCTGGCAGCATCTGTGGAAAGAGAAGCAGAGTTAACGTTTCGGGTCAGTGACCCTTCTTTGGAACTAGCAAATATTAGAAATGTCAAAGGTTATAAGCAAGTGAGCAGGGGGTGGGGCAAGAGATAATAAAGGAGAAGGTGCCGATTGGACAAGGCTACGTAGCTGACCAAGAGGTCATGGAGCAAAGGCAAACAATATGTTAATGGTGTGTTGAAAGTTGATGTTCAGTGGAACACTGCAGCAAGCCCAGGATAGAGATGTGAGCATGAGAGCAGGGGGGAGTGTTGAAATGGCAAGCAACCGAATAGAGGAACAGCATCTCATTTACCAATTGGGCACACTACAGCCTGCCGGACTGAACATTGAGTTCAATAATTTCAGAGCATGTTGGGCCCCCCATTTTACTTTTATTTTTAGTTATTTTTTCTTTTTTCTTTTTTACATTTTTTACAATTTTTTTCTTTTGTTTAACTCATTTCATCGTAGTTTGTTCAATTTGCTTATCCACTGTTTTTTCATGTTTGTACTTGCTGCTGTTCAATCTTCAGTCCGTGAACACCCTATCTGTACTAATGCTTTGTCTTTCAACACACCATTAACATATTGTTTGCCTTTGCTCCATGACCTCTTGGTCAGCTATGTGGCCTTGTCCAATCTACACCTTCTCCTTTGTTATCTCTTGCCCCAGCCCCACCTCACTTGCTTATAACCTTTGACATTTCTAATAGTTGCCAGTTCCGAAGAAGGGTCACAGACCCGAAACGTTGACTCTGCTTCTCTTTCCACAGATACTGCCAGACCTGCTGAGTGGTCCCAGCATTTCTTGTTTTTGTTTCAGATTTCCAGCATCCGCAGTATTTTGCTTTTATTTTAGAGTTTTATATAGTTCCATGATAACCTCCCTGTTCTTATATTCCATGCCTCGACTAATAAAGGCAAGCATCCCACATGCCTTCCTAACCACCATATCCACCTGTGCTGCTGCCTTCAGAGATCGATGGACAAGTATACCAAGGTCCCTCCGACCTGCTGTACTTCCGAGTGTACTATCCATTGCATATTCCCTTGCCTTGTTCGTCCTCCCGAAATGCATTACCTCACGCTTTTCAGGATTAAATTCCATTTATAGAATGAAGAGTTGGATATAGAGACTGACAAGGAGCACCAACAATAGCGAGGATGGGATCGTAAATGTGTTGTATAATCCTCAGTGCACGATAGATCCTAGAGTCTAATGGTAGCAGATCATAATATATAGAAAGAATGTAAAGATGCCAGGATAAACTCCTGCCCATTGTTGTAACATTCCAATCTATTGTTCTCAGATTCTGATCTATCCTCTCCCTCTCTCTGGCGCCGCTGATACCTGTTAGTGACGGGGATGATGCTCCCGATGACACTATGGGATAACACATTGAATTGAGTCCCTTATTAATAGTAGATGAAAAACCTCCAGTGACACATTTAGGGTCCACAGTGATTGACATTAATTATAGTTGCTGAACAAACAAGTTCAGTTAGCACCTTTCATTCCAACACCTTTTACACCACAATAAAGTAGAAAATATACCCTGTATGGATGGGATGTGTGAGGGCTGCTGAGGGAAGGAATGGTGGAAATAGCAGAGGCACTGTCCAGAATCTTCCAATCCCCCTTGGATATGGGAGTGATGACAGAGGACTGGAGGGCTGTAAATGTTACACCCTGATTAGAAACGGAAAGATGGAGTAAACCCTGTAATTACTGACCAGTCAGACAAGAATCACTACTGGGGAAATTTCTTGGGGTCACAACCCAGGAGAAAAATATTAGTTTCTTAGAAAATCATAGGATAACAAACAACAAGCAGCAGGGGTCTGGTAATGACACATCATGTTTGGTAAATTTCAACAACAATTTATATTCATATGGCACCTTTAACATAATGAAATTTCCCAAGGTTCTTCACGGAATCATTATGAAGCAAAGCATTGCACTATAACACAACATGAGATATTCGGTTAAAGCTAGGTCGAAGAAGTATGTTTTAAGGGGTGTCTTCAAGGATGAAAGCGAGGTGGAGAAACAGAGAGGTGAAGGGAGGGTATTTCAGAACTTGGAGCCTCATTAACTGAAGGTGCTAGTGGTGGAGCGATGAAAATCGGGGATGCACAAGAGGCAAGAATTAGAGGTGTGCAAGTATCTCGGTGGGTTGTGGGGCTGGAGGAACTTACAGAGATAGGGAGGGGTGAGGCCCTGGAGGGTTCTGAAAACATGGATGAGAATTTTAAAACCAAGACATTGCTTGACTGGGAGCCAATGTCGGTCAGTGATAGATTAGGAGGACTTGGTGTGAGCTAGGACATGGACAGAAGAGTTTTGGATGACCTCATGTTTACAGAGAGTAGAATGTGGGAGATCAGCCAGGAGTGAGTTGGAATAGTCACATCCAGAGTGACGAAGACATGACTCACAGAATTGTTACAGCACAGAAGGCCATTCAGTCCATCATGTTTGCATCAGCTGTCAGAAAGAGCAATTCACCTAGTACCATTCCCCCGCCTTCTCCGCATAACCCAGAACATTCTTCCTTTTCATATAACAGTCTAATTCCTTTTTGAATCCTTCAATTGAACCTGTCTCCACCACATTCTCAAGCTGTGCATTCCAGATCTTAACCACTCGCTGTGTAAAACAGTGTTCCCTCATGTCACTTTTTCTTCTTTGACCCATTACTTTAAATCTGTGCCCTCTCGTTCTTGATCCTTTCACGAGCGGGAACAGTTTATTTCTATCTATTCTGTCCAGACTCCTCATGATTTTGAACACCTCTATCAAATCAATTCACCTCTCAGCCTTCTCTTCTCCAAGCAGAATGATCCTAACCTCTCCAGTCTATCTTCATAACTGAAATCCCGCATGCCTGGAAGCATTCTCATGGATCTTTTCTGTACTCTCTCCAATGCCCTCACCACCTTCTTAAAGTGTGGTGCCCAGAATTGGTCGCAAAACTTCAGCTGAGGCTGAATCAGTGTCTTATATAAGTTCAACATAACTTCTTTGCTCTTGGACTCTATGCCCCTATTAATCAAGCCCAGGATACTGTATGCTTTATTAACAGCTCTCTCAACCTCTCCTGCCACCTTCAATGGTTTATGCACATATACACCTCGGTCCCTCTGCTGCTGCACCTCCTTTCGAACGGTACCCTTTATTTTACATTATCCCTCAATATTCTTCCTACCAAAATGAATCACTTCAAATTTCACTGCATTGAAATTCATCGACCACCTGCCTGCCCATTCCACCAAGTTGTCTAAGTCCTTTTGAAATTCAACACCATCCTCCTCACATTTCACAATGCTTCCAAGTTTGGTATCATCTGCAAACTTTGAAATTGAGCCCTGTACACCATGGTCTAGATCAGTAATCTTCTTTGGCCTCCTTGTCTCGAGAGACACTGGGTATGCGCCTAGAGGTGGTCAGTGTTTTGTGGAGCTGCGCCTGAAGTGGCTACAAAGGCCAATTCTAGAGAGACAGACTCTTGCACTGGCGCTGCAGATAAAATTGGTTGTCGAGGCTGTTTCACAGTTGGTTCTCTCCTTGCACTTCTGTCTTTTTTCCTGCCAACTGCTAAGTCTCTTTGACTCGCCACTCTTTAGCCCCACCTTTATGGCTATCGAACAGCTCTGGCGATCACTGACAACTAACTCCCACCACTTGTGGTCAATGTCACGGGACTTCATGTCGCGTTTGCAGACGTCTTTAAAGCGGAGACACAGACAGACAGTGGGTCTGACACCAGTGACGAGCTCGCTGTACAATGCGTCCTTGGGGATCCGACCATCTTCCATGCGGCTCACATGGCCAAGCCATCTCTAGCGCCGCTGGCTCAGTAGGGTGTATATTCTGGGGATGTGTGGCCGCCTCGAGGACTTCCACATTGGAGATACGGTCCTGCCACCTGATGTCAAGGATTCTCCAGAGGCAGCGAAGATGGAATGAGTTGAGATGTCGCTCTTGTAATATCAGGAAAATCAAGGGTCCCAACACTGATCCCTGAGGACCTCCAGCCTTTCCTCCAGCCCAAAAAACATCCACAAGCTACTTTCTTTCCTGTCACTCAGGCAAATCCGTATCCATGTTATTACTGTCCCTTTTCATTCATGAACTATAAGTTTGCTCACAAGTCTGTTACAAAGAACAAAGAACAAAGATAATTACAGCACAGGAACAGGCCCTTCCGCCCTCCAAGCCAGCGCCGATCCAGATCCTCTCTCTAAACATGTCGCCTATTTTCTAAGGTTCTGTATCTCTTTTCTTCCTGCCAATTCATGTATCTGTCTAGATACATCTTAAAAGACGCCATCGAGCCTGCATCTACCACCTCCGCTGGCAACGCGTTCCAGGCACCCACCACCTTCTGCGTAAAGAACTTTCCACGCATATCCCCCCTAAACATTTCTCCTTTCACTTTGAACTCGTGTCCTCTAGTAATTGAATCCCCCACTCTGGGAAAAAGCCTCTTGCTATCCACCCTGTCTATACCTCTCATGATTTTGTACACCTCAATCAGGTCCCACCTCAACCTCCGTCTTTCTAATGAAAATAATCCTAATCTACTCAACCTGTCTTCATAGCTAGCGCCCTCCATACCAGGCAACATCCTGGTGAACCTCCTCTGCACCCTCTCCAAAGCATCCACATCCTTTTGGTAATGTGGCGACCAGAACTGTACGCAGTATTCCAAATGTGGCCGAACCAAAGTCCTATACAACTGTAATATGACCTGCCAACTCTTGTACTCAATACCCCGTCCGATGAAGGAAAGCATGCCGCATGCCTTCTTGACCACTCTATTTACCTGCGTTGCCACCTTCAGGGAACAGTGGAACTGAACACCCAAATCTCTCTGGACATCAATTTTCCCCAGGACTTTTCCATTTACTGTATAGTTCACTCTTGAATTGGATCTTCCAAAATGCATCACCTCTCATTTGCCCTGATTGAACTCCATCTGCCATTTCTCTGCCCAACTCTCCAATCTCACTATATTCTGCTGTGTTCTCTGACAGTCCCCTTCACTATCTGCTACTCCACCAATCTTAGTGTCGTCTGCAAACTTGCTAATCAGTCCACCTATACTTTCCTCCAAATCATTAATGTATATCACAAACAACAGTGGTCCCAGCACGGATCCCTGTGGAACACCACTGGTCACACGTCTCCATTTTGAGAAACTCCCTTCTACTGCTACTCTCTGTCTCCTGTTGCCCAGCCAGTTCTTTATCCATCTAGCTAGTACACCTTGGACCCCATGCGCCTTCACTTTCTCCATCAGCCTGCCATGGGGAACCTTACCAAACGCCTTACTGAAGTCCATGTATATGACATCGACAGCCCTTCCCTCATCAATCAAATTTGTCACTTCCTCAAAGAATTCTATTAAGTTGGTAAGACATGACCTTCCCTGCACAAAACCATGTTGCCTATCACTGATAAGCCCATTTTCTTCCAAATGGCAATAGATCCTATCCCTCAGTATCTTCTCCAGCAGCTTCCCTACCACTGACGTCAGGCTCACCGGTCTATAATTACCTGGATTATCCCTGCTACCCTTCTTAAACAAGGGGACAACATTAGCAATTCTCCAGTCCTCACCCGTGTTTAAGGATGCTGCAAAGATATCTGTTAAGGCCCCAGCTATTTCCTCTCTCACTTCCCTCAGTAACCTGGGATAGATCCCATCCGGACCTGGGGGCTTGTCCACCTTAATGCCCTTTAGAATACCCAACACTTCCTCCCTCCTTATGCCGACTTGACCTAGTGTAATCAAACATCTGTTCCTAACCTCAACATCCGTCATGTCCCTCTCCTCGGTGAATGCCGATGCAAAGTGCTCGTTTAGAATCTCACCCATTTTCTCTGAGTCCAAGCATAACATTCCTCCTTTGTCCTTTAGTGGGCCAATCCTTTCTCTAGTTACCCTCTTTCTCCTTATATATGAATAAAAGGCTTTGGGATTTTCTTTAACCCTGTTTGCTAAAGATATTTCATGACCCCTTTTAGCCCTCTTAATTCCTCGTTTCAGATTGGTCCTACATTCCCGATATTCTTTCAAAGCTTCGTCTTTCATCAGCCGCCTAGACCTTATGTATGCTTCCTTTTTCCTCTTAGCTAGTCTCACAATTTCACCTGTCATCCATGGTTCCCTAATCTTGAAAATTTCTATCCTTCATTTTCACAGGAACATGTCTCTCCTGCACGCTAATCAACCTCTCTTTAAAAGCCTCCCACATATCACATGTGGACTTACCTTCAAACAGCTGCTCCCAATCTACATTTCCCAGCTCCTGCCGAATTTTGGTATAGTTGGCCTTCCCCCAATTTAGCACTCTTCCTTTACGACCACTCTCATCTTTGTCCATGAGTATTTTAAAGCTTACGGAATTGTGATCACTATTCCCAAAGTAGTCCCCTACTGAAACTTCAACCACCTGGCCGGGCCCATTCCCCAACACCAGGTCCAGTATGGCCCCTTCCCGAGTTGGACTATTTACATACTGCTCTAGAAAACCATTCTGGATGCTCCTTACAAATTCTCCTCCATCTAGACCTCTAACACTAAGTGAATCCCAGTCAATGTTGGGAAAATTAAAATCTCCTATCACCACCACCCTGTTGCTCCTACATCTTTCCATAATCTGTTTACATATTTGTACCTCTATCTCACGCTCGCTGTTGGGAGGCCTGTAGTACAGCCCCAACATTGTTACCGCACCCTTCCTATTTCTGAGTTCTGTACATATTGCCTCACTGCTCGAGTCCTCCATAGTGCCCTCCTTCAGCACAGCTGTGATATCCTCTTTGACCAGTAATGCAACTCCTCCACCCCTTTTACCTCCCTCTCTATCCCGCCTGAAGCATCGATATCCTTGGATATTTAGTTGCCAATCATGCCCTTCCCTCAACCAAGTCTCAGTAATAGCAATAACATCATACTCCCAGGTACTAATCCAAGCCCTAAGTTCATCTGCCTTACCTACTACACTTCTTGCATTAAAACAAATGCACCTCAGACCACCAGTCCCTTTATATTCATCATCTGCTCCCTGCCTGTTCTTCTCCTTAGTCACACTGACTTCATTATCTAGTTCCTTACAGGCTTTTGTTACTACCTCCTTACTGTCAACTGACCTCAATTGCTTCCCATCCCCCTGCCACATTAGTTTAAACCCTCCCCAACAGCGTTAGCAAAAGCACCTCCAAGGACATTGGTTCCAGTCCGGCCCAGGTGTAGACCGTCCAATTTGTAATAGTCCCACCTCCCCCAGAACCGGTCCCAATGTCCCAAAAATCTGAACCCCTCCTTCCTGCACCATCTCTCAAGCCACGCATTCATCCTGACTATTCTTTCATTTTAACTCTGACTATCACGTGGCACTGTTAGTTACGTGGCACAGTATCACATGCCTTTTGAATGTCCATTACACCACATCAACAGCATTGCCCACATCAACCCTCTCTGTTACCTCCTCAAAATCTCCAGTAAGTCAGTTAAACAGGATTTTCCCTTATGGAATCCATGCCGTTTTCCTTAACTAACTCGAATTTGTTCATGTGACTATTAATTTTATCCCGAATTATTACTACTAGATGTTTCCCCACCACTGAAGTTAAACTGACTGGCCTGGAGTTGTTGGGATTATTTTAATACCCATTTTTGAACAAGGTTGTAACATTTGCAATTCTCCAGTCCTCCGGCATCACCCCCGAGTCTAAGGAAGATGACAAATTAAGGCCAGTGCCACTACGATTTCCACCCTCACTTCCCTCATTATCCTTGGATGCATCTCATCTGGCCCGGGTGCTTTATTCACTTTAAATACAGACGGCCTGCATAACACATCCACTTTATCAATTTTAAACCCTTGTTGTTTCTGAATCACCTGCTCTTTCACCATTGCCTGTGTTGTACCTTCTTCCTTGCGTTATGACTGAGGCGAGAGGAGTGCACTGTTAATTCAGTCCAGCTTCTCCACAATTCACAACCTTTTTTTTCTAATTTCCCCACTTGCTGAAACAGTCAACCAGATACAATATTTCCAACAGATTAGAACACACTTTACTGAATAAAAATATTAACAGTTTATTTGGCAAGTCATGTTGCAGCTGTACAGAACCTTAGTTAGGCCACACTTAGAATATTGCGTGCAATTCTGGTCGCCACACTACCAGAAGGACGTGGAGGCTTTGGAGAGGGTACAGAGGAGATTTACCAGGATGTTGCCTGGTCTGGAGGGCATTCTCTATGAGGAGAGGTTGGACAAACTCGGATTGTTTTCACTGGAACGACGGAGGTGGAGGGGCGACATGATGGAGGTTTACAAAGCTATGAGCGGCATGGACAGAGTGGATAGTCAAAAGCTTTTTCCCAGGGTGGAAGAGTCAGTTACTAGGAGACATAGGTTTAAGGTGCGAGGGGCAAAGTTAAGAGGGGATGTGTGAGGCAAGTCTTTTACACAGAGGGTGGTGAGTGCTTGGAAGTTGCTGCCAGGGGAGGTGGTGGAAGCAGATACGATAGCGGCGTTTAAGAGACATCTTGACAAATAAGATGACTAGGAAGGGAATAGAGGGATACGGGCCCGGGAAGTGAAGAAAGATTTAGTTTAGGCAGGCATCAAGATCGGCGCAGGCTCGGAGGGCCGAATGGTCTGTTTCTGTGCTGTACTGTTCTTTGTTCTTTGTTTTTGTTATTATAAAACAAGCTGGTGAAATGCTAGGAATCCTGCAACGAGTAACTCACCTCCTGACTCCCCAAAGACTGTCCACAAACTACAAGGCACAAGTCAGGAGTGTGATGGAATATTCTCCACTTGCCTGGATGGCTGCAGTTCCAACAACACTCAAGAAGCTTAACACCATCCAGGACAAAGCCGCCCGCTTGATTGGGACCCCATCTACAAACATTCACTCCCCCAACCACCGATGCCCAGTGGCAGCATTGTGTACCATCTACAAGATGCACGGCAGCAACGCACCAAGGCTCCTTAGACAGTACCTTCCAAACCCGTGAACTCTACCACCTAGAAGGATAAGGGGAGCAATTGCATGGGAACATCACCACCGGCAAGTTCCCCTCCAAGTCACACACCACCCTGACTTGGAACTATATCGCCGTTCCTTCACTGTCGCTGAGTCAAAATCCTGGGACTCCCTTCCTAACAGTACTGTGGATGTACCTAACCCACATGGACTGCAGCGGTTCAAGAAGGCAGCTCACCACCACCGGTTCAAGAAGGCAGCTCACCACCACCATCTCCAGGGGTGTGGAGAAATGGGCAATAAATGCTGGCCTGACCAACGATATCCTAAGTATGAATAATAAAGCCTCAACTAGTGATGAAGTAAAATATCACACATATCATTTTTTTAAAAATGCAACAATTATTGTTTTCATTCCCTTTTGCACAGTGGCGCAGTGGTTAGAACCGTAGCCTCACAGCTCCAGCGACCCGCGTTCAATTCTGAGTACTGCCTGTGTGGAGTTTGCAAGTTCTCCCTGTGTCTGCGTGTGTTTCCTCCAGGTACTCTGGTTTCCAACCACAGCCAAAAGACTTGCAGGTTGATAGGCAAATTGGCCATTATAAATGGCCCCTGGTATAGGTAGGTGGTAGTGAAATATAGGGACAGGTGAGGATGTATAGGGACAGGTGAGGATGTGGTAGGAATATGGGATTAGTGTAGGATTAGTATAAATGGGTGGTTAATGGTCGGCACAGACTCGGTGGGCCGAAGTGCCTTCTTCAGTGCTGTATCTCTAAATGTAAAAATCTAAATCCCACCTTAACCAAACTTCAGAGTCCCTTTTTACCTGAACCAATTTTTACAGTCACTTTTTTACCTTGGTCCCTTCAAACTCACACACAAACATATACACTGGTTAACCGAAAACAAGATTTAAAAAAAAAGATTTTTCCATCAGAGCTCTGTTCCAGACAAAAAGCATTTGGGTTAACTAGTTGCTCATTTTTGAAGGAAACAGCAGATGAGATATATTGTTCCAAACTAGCATGCAGTCTCACTTCTGAGCACACACAGCCAGGTTACCAGACAACAGTTCTCTTCACGCGGCATTGAGAATAATTTTTTTGCAGGCTTTCTTCAAATACAGGAAATAAGACGACTGGACACCGTGGACTTCATAGGGTCTGTTCTGGAATTTCTGGAAAATGAGCTGGGTTGTGGTCTTCTCTTCTTTCTTGACCTTTTCTTCAGACTTGACTTTACCTCCTTCCAGAAGGTAAAATCACACACACTGACCGACAACCAGAAAGCTTCGCAGTTTTTCTGCCCAGCCCAGGTGCTCTCTGATACTAATGGGCTTGTCCAATCAAAGGAGCACTTATCACTTTTCTGCCCCCTACCAGGGTTTCGGCTTCATCACCAACCCGAGCCTTGTGATTACCAGCAACTCTGTTGCCAGTCCAGCTCCCTCTCAGTGTCCTCTTGGTGGTTCAATTTGTAATAAAAAACCGGTCTAACATTTATTCAGCTGAACCATAAATGCCTTCAAAAATATTATTTTTTACCAAAAAAGAATCACTTTTGTGACACATGGTAAAGACAGATGCAAAGTACCTGGCAACGCAGGTAAATAGAGTGGTCAAGAAGGCATTCGGCATGCTTTCCTTCATCGGACGGGGCATTGAGTACAAGAGTTGGCAGGTCATGTTACAGTTGTATAGGACTTTGGTTCGGCCACATTTGAAATACTGCGTACAGTTCTGGTCGCCACATTATCAAAAGGATGTGGATGCTTTGGAGAGGGTGCAGAGGAGGTTCACCAGGATGTTGCCTGGTATGGAGGGCGCTAGCTATGAAGAGAGGTTGAGTAGATTAGGATTATTTTCATTAGAAAGACGGAGGTTGAGGGGGGACCTGATTGAGGTGTACAAAATCATGAGAGGTATAGACAGGGTGGATAGCAAGAGGCTTTTTCCCAGAGTGGGGGTTTCAATTACTAGAGGACACGAGTTCAAAGTGAAAGGGCAAAAGTTTAGGAGGGATATGCGTGGAAAGTTCTTTACGCAGAGGGTGGTGGGCAACTGGAACGCATTGCCAGCGGAGGTGGTAGATGCGGGCACGATGGAGTCTTTTAAGATGTATCTAGACAGATACATGAATGGGCAGGAAGAAAAGAGATACAGAACCTTAGAAAATAGGCGACATGTTTAGAGAGAGGATCTGGATCGGCGCAGGCTTGGAGGGCCGAAGGGCCTGTTCCTGTGCTGTAATTATCTTTGTTCTTTGTTCTTTGTATACCTCAACTGTGCCCTCTGCGTCCATGTGCAAAACCTCTTTATGGCCCCTAATCGGTGCAACTCCTCCTTTTGCCACCTTTTGCTACGTCTATAGAAAAGTTAGGAACTCCATTTAATGTTAGCCACCAGATTTTTCTCATATTCTTTCTTTGCTTCTCTTACTTGCTTTTACACTTCCGCTCGGCCTAGTTCTCAATAATATTTTCTACCTGGCATCTGTCATAAGCACGCTTTTTCTTCTTTATCTTTTAATCTCTACCTCACCTCTTTTGTCATTCAGGGAGCTCTGGATTTGTTTACCCTACCTTTCCCCTTCGAAAGAATATACCTTGACTGTGCCCAAACTGTCCCTTCTTTGAAGGTAGCCCATTGTTCTGCTACTGTTTTTCCTGCCAACCTTTGACTCCAATTTATTTTCCCCAGCTGCATTCTTACCCCGCTGAAGTTGGCCTTCCCCAAGTTAATTATTCTTTCCCTTTATTATTCTTTGTCCTTTTATGTAGTCAGCCTAAACCTTATGATATAATGATCACTATCCTTTAAGTGCTTTCCTACTGATATGTGATCCACTTGGCCCATCTCATTCCCAAGTACCTGTTCCAGCAGCGCCTCTTTTCTTGAATGAGTGTTTCAGCTGCAGATGAGCTGAGGCAGGGATTTCGTCAGGTGATATTACAGAGATGGAAATCGGCGATTGTGGTGATGTCACCAATATGAGGTTAGAAGCCTATTTTATGGTCCACTGTGACACCAAGGTTGTGAACAGGCTATAGTAATGTCAGACAGTTCCCAGGAAGATGGAATGAGTTCCTAGCTAGGTAAGGGAGATTGGAGCAGGAAGCAAAAACAATGGGCTGAATGTTATTCTCCCCAGCGGTGTGCGAAACATTGTTGGCCCATATGTGCAGTCTGTGTCTGCTGTGCCAGAGTGATGGAGCAGGCGGCGGCTCGTTTTAATGCAGTGAACGGGCCGCCCACTCCACCCCCAATCACGTGACAAGGACGGCCTCAGCGACACCAGCAGGGCTGTCAGCTGTCTCAGTACAGACACTGGTGCCATTTTTAAAGGGCAACCACACCTGCTGCAAAAGTGCAAAGTTTAACCCCGCACACCCCACCCCCCGCCACTGCACTGCAAATAAAATGTTGCCCATTCCCCCCCCGCACAAAACACTTACATTGTATAGTTGCCTTCCCACCACCCCCTCCAAAGACTGAACCTGCCGAGTAACCTCGCAACCCAACAACTGTCCAAAGTGCAGAGTTTTCCCCTTCTCCCCTACACTATTAATGCAGAGTTGACCACAACCGCCCCGCCACATCCACCACCACCCCCCTACTACTCTAAAAATCCTACTTTCCTCCCTTCGCTACCTCTGTAGCGCCAGGTTTCCCTGGAGGAGAAAGCGAATGTGTGTGAGAAGAAGGGTCACTGACCGGAAAAGTTAACTCTGCTTCTCTTTCCAAAGATGTTGCCAGACCTGCTGAGTGGTTCCAGCATTTCTTGTTTTTATTTCAGATTTCCAGCATCTGCAGTATATTGCTTTTATTATGAAGGTGTGTGAGTGTCAGCCGCTGCATGGAAGATCCAGGGCTGTCAGTAAGATCACAGGGAATTGGACTGAAATGTATGTATAAAGCTTATTGAAATATTTAAAGGAGGGTACCGCTGCCGAGCGGTTGGGGGGAGGGGGCGGGGAGCCACGAGCCTCTTCACAGCTGAAAAGATCAGGCCCAGCAATCCTGATGTGTGGCTCCATGGAGAACTACTTCAGGAGCCCAACAAAGTCCAGCTCAATGGCTTCAGTCTTCCCAATATTTAATTAGAGGACATTTCTGCTCATCCAGTACTGGATGTCGGATAAGCAATCTAATAATTTAACAACAGTGGAGGAGTGGAGAGAGGTGGTGCTGAGGTAAACTTGATGGAGTTCTTTGATAAAACAATGGAGAGGGTTCGTGATGGTGGTGTGATTGAAGTTATATATTTGGACTTTCAAAAGGTGTTTGATCAAGTGACATTCAACAGACAGGTTAGGAAAACTGAACCCTATGGATTAAAGGGACAGTGACAGTGTGGATATAACATTGGCTAGGTAACAGTAAACAGAGAGAAATAGTGAAAGGTTGCTGTTCAGACTCGTTGGGAGCATCCAATGGTGTTCCACAGGGCTCAGTATTAGGACAACTGCTCTTTTTGCTCTTGGAGAACCCGGGGTGGGTAGGAAAGAGCCCCCTACTCCTACCACTTTACAGAGTTTCCCTTCTCTAGCCTCTGCTCCATTTGCAGGTCATGTTACAGACCCAAAGACACTGTAAATACAGTCCCCATAGCTCGTCCAGAGTTGGGTCACCAAATCCTCTGTCCTCCATGAATGTCTGCAGAAGCTCACAATGCAACCTCCAGAAAACCATCCACAGCACCTCCATTAACTTTACAATAACAGAAGTAAGTCAAAAGCACCTCACATGTAAGCTGAGTACAAAAACACATGCATATGAACTAGGAGCATAAGTAGGCCATTCGGCCCTTCGAGTCTGCATCGCCATTCAATAAGATCATAGCTGATCGGTTTGTGTTTCGAATTCCACACTCCCATCTAACCTTGATAACCTTTAACTCCCTGGCCTGACAAGAATCTATCTATCTCCACCTTAAAAGTATTCAATGACCCCGTCTCCACCACCTTCTGTGGCAGAGAATTCCAAAGTCACACAACCCTCTAGAGAAAAATGTTCTCCTCCTCTCTGTCCTAAAGCGGCGACCCCTAATTTCAAAACAGTGCCCCCTAGTACTGGACTCACCCACAAGAGGAAACATCCTTTCCTCATTCACCATGTCAAGGCCTTTCAGGTTCTTATAAACTTCAGTCAAATCTCCCCTCACTATTCTAAATTCCAGTGAAAACAAGAACTTCCGTCCAACCTTTACTCAGAACACAACCTGCTCATTCCTCGTATCAATCTAGTAAACTACATCTGAACCGTCTCCAAAGCATTCACATCCTCCTTTAAGTAAGGAGACCAAAACTACAGACAGTATTCGAGATATGGTCTCACCAATGCCCTGTATAACTGAAGCATCACATGCTGACTTTTATTTTCAATTCCTCTTGTAATACAGGAGAGCATTCCATTAGCCTCCTTTATTATTTGCTACACCTATATACTAACTGTTTATGACTCATGCACTAGAGAATCTAGATCCCTCAGCACCTCGGAATTTTGCAGTCTTCCTGCCAAAGTGAAAAATTTCACATTTTCCCACATTGTACTCCATCTGTCAGATTTTTTCCCCACTCAGTCAATCTATCTATATTGGCCTACAACCTCCTTATGTACTTTTCACAACATACTTTCCTACCTATCTTTGAGTCATCTGCAAATTTAGCTAACATGCCATCGCTTCCCTCTTCTAAGTCTTTCATATAAATTGTAAAATGTTGAGGCCTCAGCACAGACCCATGATGGACTCAACTTGTCACATCCTGCCAACCTGAAAAGGACCCATTCGTGCATACTCCCTCTTTTCAGCAACCGGCCAATAAAACTTCGATCCAAGCTAATATGTTACCCACTGCACCATAAGCTCCTACTTTGCACAATAACCTTTTATGTGGCACCTTGTCTAATGCATTCTGGAAATCCAAGCGCAGTATGTCAAAGGGCTCCCCTTTACCCATATCACATTGTTACTCCTTCAAAGAACTCCAATAAATTGGTTAAAGATGACTTCCCTTTCACAAAACAATGCTGTCTATTCGCGATTACCTTGAGTTTTTCTAAGTGCCCAGCGAAAGCCTCCTTAATGATCGATTCAAACATCTTCCCCACGACAGATGTCAAGCTAACTGGCCTATAGTTACCTGCTTTCTGCACCCCCCTCTTCTTGAATAGAGGGGTTATATTTATTACTTACCAGTCTGATGGAACCTTTCTAAAATGAGTGAACTTTGAAAAATTAACAACAACGCGACTACTACCTCATTAGCCACCTATTTTAAGACTCGAGGATGATGCCCATCAGGACCCAGGGACTTGACGTCCCGCAACTCCATAAATTTGCTCATTAAAGCTTCCCCTGGTGATTATATTTACACCAAGTTTCTCTTATTAAATAAGTTGCCCTTATTAAAGTTTAAAATACTGATCTTAGGTCCACTCTTCTCTCTTTCAAACTGATTGTAAAATTCAGTCATAATGTGGTCGCTGCTATTTAGAGGTGCCTTTACTCTGAGGTTATTAATTAATCCTGTTACATTACATTATACGAAGTCTAATATAACCTTATCTCTGGTTGTTTCCAGAACGTGCTGCTCCAAGAAACTACCTCGAAAACATTCTGTGAACTCTTCATCCGGGCTACTGTTCCCAATCTGATTTTTCCAGTTTATATGTAGATTAAAATCACCCATGTTTATTGCCGTACGTCTATCACAAGTAAACAATATTTCTTCTTGTATACGATGTCCTACATTGTGATTACTGCTCGGAGGTCTGTAGACCACTCCTGCTGGGGACTTATTTGTCCTGGTATTCCTCATCTCTACCAAAAACGATTCTACATTCTGAGTTCCTGAACCAAGGTCATCTCGAACTAATGCACCATAACCATCCTTCATTAACAGTGCTACCCCTCCACTTTTACCTAGCTTCCTATTCTTCTTAAATGTCAAATACCCCTCAATATTCAGGACCAGGAAGCCTGGTCCTTTAAAAAATACTAGAGGGGATTCCTGGTGCTGCTGAATGTGTGCTTAGTTGTGAGTGACTAACACACGCGATCAGTGGACACGCACGGACCAAGTTTCAAAGACGTACATATAAGCTGCTAGAAAGGGACATTGACGTTACTCCAAACCTCTCCTCTTACTAACTGCAAATGCACAGTACACCTCGGCTAGATCCCTACACAGAATGGGGGACGGTGCTGGCCACACTAGAAGTGGTTGGCTGTTCCATTCACATCGTTTTTATAGATCCAGGTTTTTGTTACATTGGCACCTTAGTGTAAAAATCACAGCCGGAGGAGCTAGGGAGGGGAAAGAAATTCACTTTCAAAAGGGAATTGAAAAAGACTCAAAGGCATAAGATTTACAAGAATATGTGAAATCTAGAGGGGAATAGGGCTAATTGGAGTGGTGAGGCCATGGAGAGATTCAAAGACAACAATGAGAATACTAAAATTAAGGTGTTGCCAGACCGGAAGACAATGTAGAACAGTGAGCACAGGGGTGATGGGTGATCGGGATTTGGTGTGAGTTAGAACACAGGCAGCAGATTTCTGGATGGGCTGTGGTTTATGGAGGTTTATAACTGGGAGGGCGGCCAGAATAGAATTGGAATAGTCAAGAGTGGATTTAACAAAGGCACAGATGAGGGTTTATGCAGCAGATGGGCTGAGGCAGAGGTGGAGATGGGAGATATAACAGAGGTGGTAGTAGGCAGGGTTGGTGATGGAGAGAATATGGAGATGAACTCAGCTCAGTGGCAACTGGGTGCAAAGGTCACAAACAGTCTGTTTCAGACATTGGGCAGCGAGGGGAATGCGATCAGTTGATAGGGAATGGAGTTTGTGGCAGTGACTGAAGACAATGGCTTCACACTTCCCAAGATTGACATGACAAGAACATTAAATCTGCAAAATATGGTTTTTAGTTCTAAAAGTTGCATACAGAGACTCACCAGCAAAACCAATAATAGCGAGGATGGGATAATAAATCGTTTGAATCATCTTCAATGCATAATAGATCCGATCATCTAATGTTAGCCAAAAATAATCTGCAGTAACTAGGCCAAACCAATCGGAGAAACTCCTGCTTCCCATGGTTGTAACATTCCAATCTATTGTGCTCAGATTCTGACCCATTGCGGTAACATTCCAATCTATTGTTCTCAGATTCTGGTCTCTCCTCTCTCTCACTGGGGCTGCTGATCTTTGATAGCGCCGGGATGATGCTGTTGTTGACACTATGGGATAACACATTGAAAGGAGTCCTGTATTAATAGAAGAGGGAAACCCTCCAGCGACACAATTAGGGTTCATGATGACTGACATTAATTACAATCACTGAACAAACAGGTTCAGTTAACCCCTTTCAATCCAACTCTTCTTGTGCCACAATAAAGTAGACCATTTACCCTGTCTGGATGGGATGAGCGGGGGATGCTGAGGGAAGGAATGTGGAAAATAGCAGAGGCACTGGACAGAATGTTCCAATCCTCCTTGGATATGGGCTTGATGCCAGAGATGGGAGGGTTGTAAATGTTACACTCGGTTTAAAAAAGGAGAGATGGAGCAAACGGTGTAATTACTGACCAGTCAGTCTAACGTCGCTGGTGGGAAATTTCTAGACTTCACAGCCCAGGCCAAAAACATTCGTTGCTTGGAAAAGAACACGGGACAATAAATGGACGGCAGCAGGGATATGGTAATGACAAATCATATCTGGCAAAGCCCAACAACAACAACTTACATTTCTTGGTCAAAGCACGAGGTATTAAGTAGTGTCTTAAGGGAGGAAAGTGAGGCATAGAGGCAGTGACAGTGGTATAGCGGTAATGTCACTGAACTAGAAAACCAGAGGTTCAGGCTAATGCCATGGGTTCAATTCCCACATGGCAGTTGGTGGGAATTAACATTCAATCAATGAAATGAAATTTAGTCTCAGTCATGGTGCCATGAATCTATCAACGATTGTTGTAAAAACCGATCTGATTTACTAATGTCCTTTCGGGAAGGAAATCTGCTGTCCTTACCTGATCTGGCCTCCATGTGACTCCAGATCCTCAACAATGTGGTTAACTCTTAACTGCCTTGTGAAATGTCCTGGCAAGTCACTCATTTGTCAAGGGCAATTAGGGATGGGAACAAATGTTGGCCTTGCCAGCGATGCGCATATCCCACACACGAATAAAAAAAAGTGGTGTAGTTAGGGTATTCCAGAGCTTTAGGTCTAGGCAGCTGAAGACTTGGCTGGCAGTGGAGCAATGATGAAAATCAAGCATACACAAGAGAACAGGATTGGAGGAGTGCAGATGTCTTGGAGGGTTGTGGGGCTGGTGAATATTACATCGATAAGGAGGGGTGAGGACATCGAGGGAGTTGCAAACACGGTTGAGAATTTTAAAATCAAGACATTGCTGACCTGGCAGCCGATGTATGTCAGTGATCAGGGAACGGGACTTGGTGTGAGTTCACACAAGAGCAGCAGAGTTTGGATGACCTCAAGTTTACAGAGAGTAGAATGTGTGAGACAAGCCAGGAGTGTGTTAAAATCTGGAATAGAAAGCTAGTCTCAGTCATGGAGCCATGAAACTATCATCGTTTTTTGTTAAACACCGTCTGATTCACTAATGTCCTTGAGGGAAAGAAATCTGCCGTCCTTTCCTTGTCTACCCTACATGTGACGCCAGACTCACAGAATTTTATTGACTTTTAACTGCCCTCTGTCAGAGCCTAGTAAGTCACACTGTTGAGGCATTTGAAAAGAAGGCTGAGAGTTTTATAATTGAGGTGTTGCTGAACAGGATCCAATGCCGGTCAGTGAGTTCAGGGGGTGATGGGTGAACAGAACTTGGTGTGAGTTAGGACATGGGCAGCAGTGTTTTTCATCACCTCAAGTTTATGGCGGGTAGAATGTGGGAGACCAGCCAGGAGTGTGTTGGAATAGTCAAGTCTACAGGTAACACAGGCAAGGGGGAGCGTTTCATCAGCAGAGGAGCTGAGACAGGGATGAAGTCGTCCTCTGTTAAGGGGGTGGAAATAGGCAGTTTTATTGATAGCGTGAATATTTGGTAGAAAGCTCATCACAGGAGCAACTATGACACCAGGTTGTAAACACTTTGCTTTAGTCTCAGACAGTTGCCAAGGAGAGGGATGGAGTCTGCAGCTAGGAAATGTTTGATGTGGGGTTTGAAAACACCAGCTTTAGTTACCCTAATATTTAATTGGCCTGGCAGATGTGTGAAGTGATACATTGTGGAAAGATTTTATAATATTATTTATTCATGGGTTGTGGGTGTCGCTGGCTGGGCCAGCAGTTATCACCCACCTCAAATAGCCTTTGAGGAGGTGATAGCGAACTGCGGGTGGAGGAATGAGGAGAGATAATACAAGCTCAATGACGCAACTTTAATGGTGGTGAAAATAACAGAGAGACCTGGGGTGTTTGTGTGCAATCTTTGAAGTGAGCTGGACAGGTTAACAAACAGTGAACAAAGCAAATAGATTCCTAGGTTTTATTAATAGAGACACAGAGTCGAATAGTCAGGATGTTATGGTACACCTATAGAAAAGACTTGATCGGCTCCACCTGGAGTATTGTGTCCAATACAGGGAACCACATTTTAAGAAGGACATGAGCCCATTGGAGAGGGGATAAAAGAGTTTTACCGGAATTTTTCCAGGGATGAGGGATTACAGTTATGTAGCTGGGATGGTTCAACTTAGAGCAGGGAAATGTAAAAGCAGATCTGATCGAGATGCGAAGCAGAAGGCAGAGA